>NC_056741.1:961726193-961863693 GCF_019279795.1 Protopterus annectens
TGAGTCTGAAAAGATGCAGTTCATTCCTATGCTGAGAGTTGTCTAGATCATTAAGCTTATCTTGCAGAATCCTAAGCCTTGGCTGGTGTTCTCTTACACAAGAATATGTGTCCTTACTTGTCAGGGTAGTGGCCAATTTCAAGAAAGCAGTTTTAGCAGTTAACATTTGGATTTCCTCAACATTGTTCATTCCTGTATCTTAAGATCTGCTGGGCCGACAAGCACTTGGACAGGCATAATTGTCATTCTGTTCAACTTAGCCCCCATTGACTGCATATAGAGAATAGTAAACCAGCCACTTAGTATTCCACACTAGGGCACCCCTAGACTGAATTCACTGTAGACTGCAGCAATCTGAAAGCAATGGTTTGCAAAACTGATGGCAAGTACAAGAACATGTAAAGTCACTGTGCACTGCAATTCTGTGGGAAATAAATAGTAAAAACTGTGAATTTAAGGTTAGGATTCATACAGAGTTGGAGGCACCTGTAATTAACCAGACGTCACAATTATGTTTTACTTCACCCCCTGACCCCCACACACACACACACACACACACACACACACACACACACACACACACACACACACACACACACACACAAACACACACACACACAAAACTATGCCATTCATGGTAGGAAGCTTGTATACCTTTGAAACATAAAATAGCTTCATGGCAGTAGACATATATTGGATACAGCAGTATGTTTATTAACTTTACTTTGCATTCTTAACATCTACAAGATCTACATTTAATGTAAGTATGATACAAATGTTAAACTTTCTAATTCCTTGTTTTTAGTGTTAACAAACCAGCTGAAGTATTAATATAGAATTGGAATATAAATACTTTTGTAAATACTTGAACTGTAGCTAAGTGTTTTTGCTCTCCATCTGCTTAGTAAATATTTTCCATATTTTTATTTTTGTAAATTTGTTATAAGTAATTATTGTATTTTTAGTTGATTTTCTCTACTTTACAAGGACATTGTCTCTGCTCAGTTTTCCTCACCATACTTCTAACCATAACTGCAAGTACTCCTTATTCACTGCAGGTCCTCTTCATAGCACAAGCAGGTTTAATAATTAGCATCAGACTCATCTGCACATTTTCACCTCATTACCTGATAATGAATCTTAGGCTGCATTGCAGAATGGATTGTACCTGCAATAGGCGCTCTGACCTCATGCTAGGCATCCCAGTGCAAAAGTCAGACCCATCTTTACACATTTGTTTACAAGCAAAAGTGGATTGTCCATGGCTACTGGAGTGCCATTGATCAAAGACAGGTATTTCACCAACCTTTTCTTTTCAAAATCCTTTAAAATTTCCTCCAAACTCTTTTTATTATTGCCTCTTTTATGAAACACTTTTACTAACTGCAAAGCGTATTGCTGGAATAGCTCTTCTTCATTAGGGAGCATGAGTGTTTCTAGTAAAAAAAAAAATTATCTTAATTGAGCAACATTTCCTATTCTTCCCCCTACATACCTCAAAGTGTAAGATCTACATTTTTGTGAAGGCATTGCATTTATATTTAAGGAAATCTGTTGTGTACTTAATATGCAATAAAATTCCTCCAACCTCTCCAGGTGATCCCTCCATACCAAAAACTCAGTAAATCAGTGACGCAAACGTTATTTTAATGCATGTGGAGTGCTGCAAGAATTGGAGGGAAATAAAATGGCCAAATTGGAGCTCTAAACCTGACTGCATATTCTAAAGCAATAACAGAGTGGTTATTTCTTCATAGGGTCCTCTAAAACAAAATCTTTCTCAGAATTAGCAAGCTGTCTACAAATAATATTTGCTGAACAAACTGTTGCCATCTTGAAAAGTAACTTATACAACAGAGGAAAATTTTCCAGCACAGAACTCCAAAAACAAAAATCAGATATGAGAAGGACACAGTGTAACAGATAGCAGGGTTTATTTAGTCAAATTGATTCCAGAATTGCTGACATAATTAGGATATATTATGACATATATGACATAGCCCAAATTTCCACACCTGCCCTCCAAACATGGATGTAGATCCAGAACAGGCTTATATTAACTGATTCCCCATGATTTCATCAATGTCTGTATGAGGCCAGTGCCTTCTTTTGCCAACTTACCATCACTATCTGAAACTTAACTTAGCTAATTTTCATATACATAAACAGAATATTTCTCATGACTGTCTACTGATACTTCTCCAGTGACTATACCCTTACCTGTATTTTACTTGACTACCAATCAGATTGATAATCTGAAACCAAGACGTTAGTTATTCACTGGTTTAATGAGCCAGCAAACAAAACCTTATAATAGCGGATGGTCAAACAGTCTCGCTTTTCAAAGAACAGCTAAAAACAGTAACACCAATGCTACATGAATAGCCATTATAAGAAAAATAATGCATCAATCACAATCTTTGTTAAATAAATAGCTACATGCTGTTTACTTGTGAAACAGATTTGTTTTTTTTATTAAAATAGTAATGTAGTTACACAACAAAATTAAAATAAAAGGTTTAATAAGGACAGCCTTTTGACAAAAAAAATCTAATTGCTTCTGCAGATGTTATTTCTTAGTACTTATGACTGATGACTGAAGCCTGAGGGTGTAATTAAAGTCCAGCAAGTCTGTTATCCAAGCATGTTGACATATCTTCATCTCACAGATAGAATTCAAAAAAGCCAACTAATAGTCCCAGACAAACAGAAAAAAGACAGCACCAGACATGATGCAGTACACACCATGGAGGCTAGACATATTTTAGAGAAATTAATTAAGATAAGCTATACATTTAAAGACACTGTAAGAACTGATATGACTGTAGAATACTGGAATGAAATGGAAATAACTGGAAGAAACTGGAATGAGACTTTTTATCTTTTAGTCAGGGTATCCACCTGTCATAATTTCTATGTGGAGAAAACAACTAGAGCCCTTTACAAACGGATTTATGAACAACATTTGGATATTAGAAATAAAGACACTAACAATGCTTTAGCCAAACATGCCTTGGAGTGTTCTAATTTCAAAAAATTTTTATTTTTTGTGTTGGATGAAATAGATTTGACTCAATTTGACACAGAATTCAACAATGCCCTTGAAAACAAGGAGCTTAGATGGCAAGTTTTCTTTAGGGCAGATCATATTCCTGGTCTGAATGAGACCTTAAATGTTAAATGTCTTTTAAACAACAGATTACACTATTAAATAATTTATTTGACAAGTATTGTTGTAGTAGGCACACATTTGTATGTGCTATAAGCTTTTTGTATACGTCAAGTGGAATATTTTACATTTTATATTTTTGCCTTTAAGAAAATGGTATGTATTAATCAACAATTAGATGAATGGACATTTGATTGGTTTATTTATTAATCAAATTTTGTATTTAAACATGACTAATTGATTCACTGGTCAGTTCTGAAGAAGTTCATTGTGATTAAAACAAAAGAAAGCACTTAACTTTTTATTTGTGTGAACAGTCATCATTCTGTCTTTTTTTCACGTTTTTTTTTTTTCTGAAATCAATTCATGTTGTCTTGCTTTATCTAGTAGGTCCTGCAACTGCTGTCTGAATGCACTTTTTCCTCACTATCACAACCCTGCTCTGGGGCATAGGCTGAGATTATGAATACTGCCCTAACATTACACTGGAATCTAATTGCCACAAGTCTCTCATTAATTCTGATAGCATCCCTCACTGCCTTCTGAAGGCTCTCTCTCACCACAATTCCTATACCATTTCTAGCCTGTTTCCCACCTGAGTAGTAGCAGAGTCTGGATCCCAAGCCAAGTGGCTTTGCTGCACTGCCCTTCCATCTTGTCTCTCGGACACATAAGATGTCCAGCCTTCTCTGTATCATCATGTCATCCACTTCTAAGCTGCATCCTATCACGGAACCTACATTTAGTGTAGCAATTCTCATTTCATGTTTGGCAGGTTGGTTGGTTTTATGTCCAGCTTTTGCTCAACAGAGCTATCCCAGGTAACCCAGGCTGGGCAACTAGACACCAGACGGCCAGTATCTTATTGACCCAGGGCTTCTGGGTTTTATGGCAGGCACATACTGGCCAGTAGGGGTACATATACCCCCTCACACCATTAGCAAATGTCCCTGGCATGGGTCAGAGTAGGCCGGGTACTCAATCCACTTATCACCGGTAACCACCCATGTCCATTTTGGAGACATTATTCAACAAGACCAAATCACCTATATCTATATTTTACACCATGTGGCTAGTCCTGCCATGGCACACAGTCTGTGATCTGTGTTCTCCTATCTTGAAGATACTGCGCACCACAGTAGATGCCCAAAGCGGTTTGTCTGTACAGCTCTTCCCCCTATAGGTCACCATGTGGAGTCTGTGCTGCTGTCCACAGCTCCATTCATTGGTGAATTTTGAGATGGAAACACAGCATGTTTTTCAGACATGGAGACACCCCACAGAGACACACGGAGAATGTGCAAACTCCAAACAGGCATTGGTCAGAGGTCAGGATCGAACCTTGTACCTTGTGAATGGGAGGGGAAGACCTTTCTCCTGAATAATATAATTAATATTCTAGAATTCTGGATATTTGACCTGACTTCTGCACTTAACATTGAGTGTCTGTACCAAACTTCTGAGGACTGCACTGCTTATAGTTTCCATAAATTCTGTACTCAGAATGTCAAATCTTAACTGTCTCCAATAACAGTGCTGACATACTGGAATTAGTCTGCAGCTTTGTCTCTTACACTGTAAATTCTGTACTCAGAATGTTATTATGCCCATAGCTTCTGCACTCATTTTCCTTTCCTCCTGAATAATATAATCAATATTCTGGAATGCTGGATATATGACCTGACTTCTGCATTTAGTCTCGAGTGTCTCTGCCAAACCTCTGAAGACTGCACTGCAATGACTTTCTGGGTATCAGTCCAAAACAAACTAACTGTGTCTGAACTATCTCCTAATAATACCAAAACACTATAAATTTCTACATGCCACTTTCCCTTGGTTTCCATCTAAACAAAGATCTGTTTGTCTGCACTCAATACACTTTGCATTCTGTTAGCACATTTTATTCAGTATTCTTGACTTAAGGTTAGTTTCACTGATTGAAAGTGCATTCATGGAAACTATGCAAAATGTAAAGACCTGCTTTATTATCACTGCATTTCTAGAATTATGCAAAGAGAATACTGTATTCTTGTCTAACAAACTACCTTTAAATGATACCTGATGTTGCAGACACAGCATACCAATATAAAACACTGCATAAACATGTTATCATTTTAAAAATAAGCACATAACTTACATAAAATTTTTCATAAAAATTACACAAAGGAAGCAAGCCTACTATCAAATAAAGATCTTTAAAAATTATAAAGTGATGAATATTTCTTTACATAAATTTCAGTTTTTAGAGTTGTAGCCAAACTGATTCCTGTTGTGATTGTTTTAAGGTTGTACTTCCTGGAAATCAGTACATTTCTAAAGAACTATGGTACTGACATTCAAGACAACTCATTTGTATTCATTCCCACCTGCTTAATTCCTGTTTGCTGCCAGGTTGGAAAAGAAATGCCGGTACTTGCGTATTATCGCAACCACAGTCTGTCTGCATGGACTGCATTCTCAGCAACGTTCATGCCATGAATGAATGTGTGGTTATAATATGGAGCAGAGCAAGTAATCAGTCACTTATAGCTTGTATGGTTTATTTTTTTTTTGTGAAATTAAAATAAAAACCTATATATCTAAAGTTATTAATAAGGATGGATGCCTGAAAGTGTGTGTGTGTGTGTGTGTGTGTGTGTGTGTGTGTGTGTGTGTGTGTGTGTGTGTGTGTGTGTGTGTGTGTGTGTGTGTGTGTGTGTATGTATGTGGACATCAGTGGAGTACAACGAGAAGTCAACACTTAGAAAACATATACAGTAAAACACACTATCAACATAAAAATATATATATTACAATACCTTCTCCCAATAATAATATTAGAGAAACATCTTATATTCATCAAAACACTTACTCTGCAGAGTCTTTCATGTTCAATTTCCTACATTAAACTCTATGTTAAAAGGGTTATAAAAGAATAAATCCTTTTACTGTAAAATAAAAAATAAAATCTATATTTTTTTAGTAAAAACAAAGCAATATAGTATAGTATAGTGAAACATACAAAAGTCTGGTTGCATAACAGCCAATCATTAAAGTGGTTGCGATATTACTTTAAAAAACAAAAAAAGCAAGTCTTCTGCTTATACTCTCAACATGGTTATGATGATATCTTGTAAAAAAAAAAAAACAGACTTGTTGAAAACATAAGCAGAAGAGTTGAATAACAGCACGTGTTTTAACACTCGTTAGCAGGTTAATTCATCTAGATACTGAAAGCATAAGCAGCAGGTTATTTCATTTAGAACGGAATGTTGCCGAGAAGAGAATGCAGTCCATGCAGACAGACTGTGGTTGTGATAATACGTAAGTACCGAAATGCCTTTAGCATTAAGGCACTGTAAATTTAAATGTCAGAAAAATGTTTTAATCTGAATAAGTAAAGCCGATTTTTTAACATACTTATTTGGTGAAATTATAAAACATCGCTTAGCAAACGGTACGCCAATTAAATAAATACATTAATAAATAAAGCTATAACAAAAATGCTTAAAACAATCTTTGGTTTTCTTTTTCCAGATGTAATCAAAAAGAAAAGGCATAAACATCAAACAATAGCAAATCAATAAACATGTTATAAAGTTATAATAATATAGTAGTTGATGTTTCATATGATTATTATTTTAAAAAATACACTGATTCTTTTATCTTTCCTTCTTTATGTCTGATACAGCTCACACTCAACTGCTACACATCACAAAGTTATACTTTAGCAATAATGCACAAATGGGTGGGGGCATCACAGAATTTATCCATGGCTGGTTTGAGATCACAAGGGCAAAGCCAACTATGACTAAATCCCGCTATAAGTACATCCAGCAGTGAGCAATTGCTATTAAACAATGACATTATTTAAGAAATTAATGGCTTACCTTTCTAAGATAATGTCTTTGTATAATGTATGTTGTTGTTTGTCTTTTCCCAGTTAGGGGTCGCCACAGCAGAACTCCAGTCTACTAATGATTGGCAGTAGATTTTTATGTTGCCGAGTTGCCAGCCCTTCAGTGAAGGCACACCCATTCACGCATGTTTTTCTGGGGCCACTCGACCACGGGGAGAACATGCAGACTCCACACAGAAGGCACTCCAGCCAAGAATCGAACAGGAGAACTTCTTGCTGTGAGGCAACAACGCTACTGCTGTACCACCGCAGCTTACCTGGCACTATAGCGTTCTTCTAACTTCTCTGTTTACTGATATACTGCACATGCATATGGTATATATGTCCCCACATTTGCACAGTATATCAGCATAGCTTTCAACCTCTTAGAGCAACAAATCTGGACAAAGCCTAAAATAATGGGGAGAAAAGGCCCAAAATCAGGGACAGATTTTAAATCCTGCCATTATAAACTTAGAATGTTTCTAGAATGACATAATTTTTGTTGTCGTGCATTTTCTGAAGGCTATGTAGTCTGAAACTCAAATATATGTCATTATTCTGTAACTTCAATTCTCAATGATTTGCCAGAAAAGCACAAATTTTATGAGGAACAGACCAAAAATGTAAGACAAAAATCTAAACATTCTGAAAAACTAAACAGTTGAAAGGTATGTACGTCAGTGCAGTGCTAGGGAGCTGCCAGAGAAAGAAAGCATTCCTGTAGTGGTTTGTCTCTTTCTGTGTGTCATGTTTCTGTTATTTTTTATTTATTTATTTTGTTTCTGGGAAAAATCTAATATCTGGTATTACTGTAATCATA
The DNA here is from genome assembly GCF_019279795.1 of Protopterus annectens. Classification (NCBI taxonomy): domain Eukaryota; kingdom Metazoa; phylum Chordata; order Ceratodontiformes; family Protopteridae; genus Protopterus; species Protopterus annectens. The sequence continues at coordinate 961,734,063 of NC_056741.1, forward strand.
AGGGATTTGTCAGAAAGTGTAATAGCTTATGAGGGACAGGACAAACATGTGAGTAAAATGAGGGATATTCTAATAAAGTCATATTACCAGTAACTTAAATCTTATAGCTGACCAGACTTTTGCTTAATGTCCTGATTTTTCTCATATTTTTCTCCGCCCCTCATGAAACATTGGAAGATATCTTTTTTAGCATACCCTGATAGAAAGCCTAGTGACTCAATAATAGTTTAGTGGATGAACTTCTTTCCATTGAGATGAGCTCAATTCACAATGGGCATGCTGATCGAGATGCCTAATCAGTGTGCATGTTTTGTAATACTAATTAACCTTTATTGTAAAATGGCAGTTAGAACAGGCGATTAAGGCTACCTGCTGCTAATGAGCTTCATCTTCTATTTCTATAGCATAGGAATTGATTCCCACTGCATCCATTTCTAACTGTGTGACTTTGAGCATGTCAATTAACCAGGCAATGATGACTATTCTTCCTTGGTAATAGCTAAAAGAAAAGTTTTTCTGCCACTAATAAGGGAGCTTAAAAAAGCACAGTTTAAAACATACCTTCTGTTTCCTGCCAAGCTAAAAATCTTCCTTCCTGATGGTCCTAAAATTTTTGATGACTTAGACTCTGCTTTACTGTTTATCAAAAAAAATAAGATTTTGGATAAAATAGAGGAAATGGAATGGGCTAGTCCTTCATTAAAGAGACTGGCAACTGAAACTTCGTGGAAGACTTCAGAGAAGAAGAAGAGACTAAAAAACAAATGATTTGTTCTATGTTTTTTTTTCTTTTTCTCTCATCATTTTACTTCATTATTAATCTTTTTAAATATAGTTCCTGCATTTCCAGAAAGCCACAAATATTCTGAAAAAGATTTAATCAAAGTTATTCTCTGTGTGCAAAGAAATGTTTTGTTTCATAACCAGTCAAAATATCTGAGGAACTAATAACAAGCTATTATTCAATTTGTTTCTCTTTCTGAAAAAGAGAAGTAAGGTCAGTAATTTCATACATTTTTTTCTCTTTTTTTCTCCTTTTCTTCTTTTCTTCGTTTAAACAATGACATTCTATTTAGATTATGTAGTGGGTAAAGGGTGGGGAGGGCAGGGAGAGAAGAGTAATGAAAATATGATAAATGGAATAATAACATATTTATTCCTTGTAAAAGTTTATATGTTCTTCAAATGCTATTCCTAATTATACTTTCTTGATTATACTGCTTATGCTTGTTTGTAAATAATCTGTCATGCTTTAACTAATAATAATTAGAACTAAATAATAGTAAATAATATGTTTTATTTTAACTCTATTAATATAAACAGTAAGTAATATTCCATTGTATATACTTCTTATAGCTTTCTCTTACATTTTTTATTTCTGCTTTACACTCTTTTATTTTCTACTCTCTTTTCTTTTCTTTATTCTTTCTCTTTATTTTTTTTCTCATATTAATATATAGAAATGCTTTTGATCATATAGACACAGTAAATAATAAGATTTGCATAAAAATTGAGTTGGGACAAAAATATTGAGTTTTATTACTTATTAATAACTTTGGGCTTAATTTCACTTACATAGAGGCTGTAATAACCTGTAAAATACATTGCGAAGGTTTTGTCATGTTTTGATGCATTTACACTGCTAAATGAATGTTTGTCACTAGTTTTTAACAAGTTTCCTGCCAAAATGTTAAGGGAGACAATCTGGGATGTGTGCTACCTCATGAACAGTGTCCTCGAGTTGTTTTAAAAGCTTCAACTCAGAATTCTCACAGAGAAGCTGAAAGCAGTCAATTTGACCTTTGACCCAGATATCACACTGACACATCGCAGATTCAGGAAGAACACTCTACCAGGAAGTAGAACTGATGCAAATGCGACTATGTGAAGGAAAATGAACTCTTTAACATTTAAATGTGAGTTATTTTATATAATTACTTAAATATCTATGTTATAATTCATAAAATATGTCAGTTATAATGATTTTAAATGATGCAGTTTCTTGTAGTAAGTAAATGTCTTATTTTAGAAGGCATAGAAAATGAAACATTTATTCAAGTGTTTTTGAAAATCTACTTGACTGCAGCATACTAATCTGTGTTAAAACTTATGTTCCAAACATATACATTACTATAACTCATTTAATTCATCTGATTGACAAGCATAAATAACTTTATAACTCTATTCTGGAAGAAATTGTAATGTGATATATTTTAAAGCAGTAGTATAGACATACAAAATACAGATGGCTTTTTTTACAATAATGCAAGTGTTTCTGAGAATTTGCATAACTATGCAGTATGATTTATAACAATTTCTATAAATATAATATTTTATTCTATTGACAATAATGAGTATGAGTAAAATGCTCTTATACAAGCAATTCATGTTTTTTTTTTTTGGAAGCTGTTGACTGCATTTACATGACAGAAAATAGATGCATCTTAATATATGTAATGTCTGAACCATATTAGCCAAAGTTTTTGATTTAAATGAATGTTAGAACTTATTTTTACATACTTTGAATAAATTAATATGTAAATATGCCTTCCTTTTTTTTTCTCTCTCTCTTTCTTTCACTCTCTCTCCCTCTTTCACGTCTTTTATTTCTCTCTCTCCTCTTGGTTCCTAATATCAAGATTATTTGAATGCTATTTGAATACAAGTGTATTATATTACATAGATGTATATAGCAGTATGAATAGTTTAAAAAAAAAAAAAAAAAAGTTTATTTTAGTTTATATGATGCTGTTTTATCAAATGTGTAGTCTTGTCTTGCTAGATAATTGAATTGAAAGCTGTTAATTTAAGTTAAATATAACCAGTATTAAATTGATAAGGTGGTAGCTGAGGTACTGCTGCTTCGACTAGGAGTTAACTTGAGTGGTAACTACTACTCTAAGCTGGAGTTTTAACTCCAGGCTGGATGCAAGGTTTAATCCTTACATTATTTTCACTTGTTCATTGTTATATGTATATAGTTTTGACATCCACACTATATTTTGTACACTCATTGTCACTACAAACAAAATTGAATCCTATACAAAATCCCATAAGAGATTCAATAAATACAGCTATATTTAAAGGTACACCTAAAGGAGGAGATGTAACATTACTTATGTTGTTATTTGTTATTTTGATCATAAGATTCTTAAGTTTTAAAAATGCCAAATGACATCTTTAAAAGGAATTTCTTTAAACATTAATGGATTGAATAATCCGTGTAAAAGGGCAAGCCTAATAAGATACATTAATTTACATAAGGCCAACTTAGTCTTCCTGCAAGAAACCCATCTCTTGAAAAAAGATATTGATAAACTAGCCACAAACAAATATACAGTATTGGTTAGTTCAGAGCACACTCAGAAAAAAGAGGAGTGGCTATTTTATGGAATAAAAGTATGCCCATTCCTAAAACCATTAAGTCTTATCAGGATGACAAAGGAATGTTTTGTATGGTTACAATACAAATTAATGGGAAGACTTACACTTTAATTAATGTATATTGGATACCTGGAATTGGTATTAATACAGTGAAACATCATCTTGATAAGAGCATATCATTCTCTATAGGAGATATTATTTTAGCTGGTGACTTTAATTGTATACTACATGAAAGTGATACTACCATTATAGGAAAAAGAAGAATTACATCTAATGCAAAACATTTAAATGATTTTGCTAATTCTTATCATTTGAATGATATTAATAATCAGATAGATTCAAAATCATTACCATACACCTTTTTTTCTAACAGATACAAAACTTATTCAAAAATAGATAGGGTCTTTATTTCTAACCAGATGGTAACAGATTTAATTAATTCCAAAATCATTTCATGTCCTATATCTGATCATAACTCAATTGTTTTTGAATTCATGATAAAAAATACTCATAATGTTCAGATCAAAAGGATACCAGCAAACTTAACTCAATAGGAGATATTATTTTAGCTGGTGACTTTAATTGTATACTACATGAAAGTGATACTACCACTATAGGAATTACGGATTATTCAAGGAGGAGGGGGGGTATCCATATTCATCAAAGACACCCACACCTCAAGACTGGTGGCAACGCACGATGCATCGGAGACCATCCAGGTGCAATTAACCATAGGCAAGACTGCTCTGCAAATTGTAGCATGTTACAGGCCACCCTCACAAACTCAGGAACCTCACATGGCCTTCCTGAAAACACTAGAGGGGATAAATGTATCACCAAACACCATCATACTAGGTGACTTCAATTACCCTAATATAGACTGGGAACACTACTCAAGCCCAAACACCCTAGCCCAAAAGTTCCTGGAATTCATAAACTCAAATGCCATGGAACAACTAGTCACCATCCCCACAAGAGGAGAAAACATACTTGATCTCATCATCACGAACATGGGAGCACAATGTTCAACACCGGAAGTATACCCTAACTGGTGAGATCAGATCACAACCGAATCTCACTGGAGGTCCAGATGGCACACCCACCTGAAATAAAAAAGACCACAGTCAAGAACTGCTCGAGCGACTTCACACTTCTAAAGACTAGTGTGGTCTCCTTTAAGGCCCCGAGCCGACGGAAAACAGTACTCAAGCCGCTGAATCACTTACAAATGCCTTCTACCAGCACCTGCAGGACTGCATGGATAAGGCAATCCCAAGCAAAACAAAGACTCTTTGTACCAAAGGCAAGCGTCCACTCTGGTGGACCCCAGCCATAAACAAACTCTACAACAAAAGGAGGAAGCTACTACAAGATAGAGCAAAATCCTTAAAAGGTAAGACACCCTTGATCACTATAAGTAAAAACTAAGAGCTCTCATAAAATCATCCAAAGCAAATTTTGAGAGAAAAATAGCTAAAGACTCAAAAGACAATCATAAGGCCTTCTTTAGCTATGTTAGAAACCTGGGAGGAAACTCCCAGATATGCTCAGAACTAGTTCAAAATGATGTGAAGATTACTGATCCTACAGACATTGCCAACATACTGGCTGACAGGTTCAGTGCAAACTTCTCCCCTCCCCAAAAGGAGAGATATCTATACCAGCGATTGCAGCCCCAAACATCTCCAACGCCCAAGTGAGAACTGCTCTCTCCAAAGCAAAAACACAGCATCCATGGGACCTGATGGTGTCCCGGCTGTGTCCTCCACGAACTCAACGAGGAATTAAACCCACAGCTAGGACAGCTGTTTAATCATAGTCTTACCTCTGGATACGTACCAGGAGTGGCGCACTGCAACTGTGGTCCCACTTCACAAAGGCGGTGCCTCCACCGACCCTGGAAATTACCGCCCATTAGCTTGACAAGCCTTATCTGCAAAGCCATGGAGAGGATCATAATGGACCTCATAAATAAAGACATAGGAATTTGCAGACTTTGGATCCATCCCAGTTTGGCTTTGTCAAAGGCAGATCATGCCTTCTAAACTTGGTTGACTTTTTCAAACAGTCACCAAAGCCATTGATGAGGAAAGGCAGTCCATACAGCCTACCTCGATCTGGCCTTTGATACAATACCCCACTCGGGTATCATTGAAAACTCATCAGCTTAAATGTTAACCCATACATCACAAGATGGGTTGCAAACTGGCTGAGTGACAGAACCCACAGGGTCAGAGTTGCTGGCGCCATGTCAGACTCAAAGCCTGTCACAAGTGGTGTACCACAGGGCTCAGTCCTGGGCCCACTCTTGTTTGGCATCTACTTTTCCAGTACAAGCAAACACAGGAGGGTTATGGTTGACAAAGTTTGCAGATGACTGCAAACTGGGCCATAGTAGAAAACACATCTGACACAGATATCCTTCTGAAGGGTCTCACAGAAACGGATAACTGGTGCCAGAGCCATGGCCTAAAGTTAAATGCCAAAAAATGCATAGTCATACCCTTCGGGAAAAACAAGGTTACCCCTAGCTCCCAAATAGGTGGCAATCCACTGAGTACAGAAAAAGTTATCAGGGACCTGGGGACCCAGGTTGATAGTAGTCTGTCATTCGACACCCATGTAGCTAAAGTAGTTAGGAAGACCTTCTACATTGCCCACCTCATCATGAAGGGATTCTCATCTAGATCAAGGGAGGTCATAGTCTCCCTATACTCATCACTCATCAGACCAATGATTGAGTACAATGCCCCATTGAATGTATCTGACCCGACACTTGCAGCAGCTGGAGAGGCCACAAAGTTCCTCACCAAAAGGATAAAGGGTCTCAAACATCTGTCCTATGCTGCCCGACTGAAAGAACTCCAGCTCTATTCAGTCACTTACCGCTTGCTCAGAGGTGACCTTTGCCTAACATACAAGGCCATGTTAAACCCAGATTTGATGAATATGCTTCACCTCAAAAAATCTAGATCCGTTAGAGCCACAAGGGCGGGAGACTTAAACCTCGACAGGGCTATTAATAGGACATGCTGGAGGGATAGATTCATCACCCAAAGACTCCCTATGCTGTGGAATAAAATCCCGGTATATGTGAGGCAGAGCACCTCGCTGGCCTTGTTCAAGAGAAATCTTGACCAATGGATGGGAGATCGCAGATATACCCCAGGGATTACCTCAGTGTCACTGCTCAACAGAGGCACAGCAAAATAATGGGTATAGTTCCCCATACTAAAGGGGTGGCGTAAGCCACAAAACTATGGGCTAGGCTTGTAAATGCCCTCGGGCAGATAGCCTAGTATGAACCTATGAACCTATGAACCTATAACGAATATATACTTTCAGAAGTAAAACATTTTTTAGACATAAATAATACTCCTGAAGTCTCCATTGTCTATGTTTGGGATGCCTTAAAATCATATCTATATGGACAAAGTATCAGATGGTATAATAATAAAAGGAAATCTTGGGATAAGGAATTGTTAGATATTCAAAGTAAATTAGACTCATAAACATAATAATAAAGAAAATATTATGGACAAGAAAGTTATTGAAGAAATAAACAAACTAAATGAGAAATACAAAGAAATTTTAACTCATAAAGTTAAAATAATTTTAGAGAAATACAAGTTTTTGTCTTATTCAATAAGCCCCAAATACTTACATAGACTTAAAAATAAAACAAAAGGTTGAATAAACAAAACCATATCAAAGAAATCTTTTCTCTAAAGAAAAAGAAGAATGTTTCTAGTATACCAGAAATACTAGATGAATTTAGAAATCACTTTCACAAAATTAACCATAATAACATTAACATGGAACCTAAAGATAAAATAAAGGAGTTTATAACCACAAACATGAATAAAAAGCTTAATAAACAACAGATTAAACTATTGGACAAAAGTATTTCATATACAGAGGTTATTACACAAATAAATAAGCTTAAATCAAACAAAGCACCGGGTAATGATGGTATTATACCAGAGATATATAAAGTCCTTTCTAAAAGTACATATTCATTAATACATAAGGATTTATTTTGGCCCAAACTGAGTTAATAACCCCCCCATCTTGGCAATATACATTTATTTTGCCAATTTTAAAACCTAATAAAGATCCAACTAGATGTACTTCATATCGGCCCATCTCATTACTTAATGTTGATTATAAAATGTTTATGAGTATTTTTGCTGATAGATTGAAGACAATCATCCCCGGCATTATAGATATAGATCAGACAGGCTTCATTGTAAATAGAAATACTTTTGATAATATAAGAAGAACTTTAACATTAATTGATTTTGCAAATAGGAAAAAGAAAGATTTAACACTTATTAGTCTTGATATAAGTTCAGCATTTGATTCAGTAAGTTGGGACTATCTGTTTACCTTACTGAAGTGCACAAACTTTTCAGATGCATTTGTAAATCTAATTGAGCATTTATACAAAGGAACATTGGCTTATATTAAGGTAGGAACATGTGTTTCACAAAAAATACCCATTTTTAAAGGTACAAAACAAGGATGTCCACTTTCTCCACTATTATTCACTTTAGTAATGGAGCCTTGGGCTAATTTGATCAGAAACAGTACTGACATAGAGGGTTTTGAAATAGATGAAAATACAACATCCAAAATTCAACTTTTGCAGATGATGTTCTAATTACATCAGCAGGATCTAATTCTTCTATGCAGTCTCTATTTGATAAAATGATGAATTTTAAAAGTATTTCTGGTTTAATATTCAATGAAGAAAAACTAAAATACTACCTATATATACACGAAAAATATTCTCATTAGTGATTTTACTAAATATGTACCCAATTCAGGTCAGATAACTTATTTAGGTATAATACTATCTAAAGATATTAAATCTATTATATATAATAATTATAATACCTGTTTTCTTAATATACAAAATCTTTTTAATACCTGGAATAATATGTTTTTACTATGGAGGAGAGACTTACAATTATTAAAATGATAATATTCCCCAAGATTTTATACTTAATACAATCAATAATACTTCCACCTACAAAAATAATTATCAAGAAACTGAATACACTAATGTTAAATTTCCTATGGGCACCTAATAGACCTAGGATTGCATTAAAGAAACATACTAATAGCTGGTCTCAAGGGGTATTTCTTTTCCAGACTTTAATTTATATACTATCTCCTCTATTGTAAAAGTTATTACTTTATTAATAGATCAGTCATATGTCGCAAAATGGAAAGATTATTGGGAGCTAATTAGTATGCACTTCATGAAAATCTCCTTAACACATAAAAATATGATTGTAAATAACTCCATGTTATGATTACTAAAGGAATTTTGTACTTCACCTATTACACCTAAACATATGGTTTGTTACCCATTAAATATTATTATTAGCTATCGTAACTTTATATTCATGCACCCTAAGTATAGGGAATGGAATTTTATTATATTCCTATAATGTATACTCAGGGTATGCTTTTGTCATCTACTTCTGAAGGAACTCATTTAGCTATAGATAATGATCTAAAGTACTGGTATCAGTTGATATCTGATAATAAAGTTAAAAATCTAGATTTCTTAAAACAAGAATTTGATCTAAGAGAAACTTGCTGGTTAGAGGTTCAGACCTTTAGACAACATCTCATTAATAAAATAGATCTAATGTCTATAACAGTTAAAGAATCTATTCCAACACTGATTGATTACTTGATATTAAATTTACAACATAAAGTTTCTGATAAAGGTAAACTTTCATACATACATAAAATTATCAGACAAGAAACTTTTACAGTGTAGATACATACTGGAATTATTTCACTTCTATTAATGGGGACCCACCAAATCAACAAGATAAACAATATATATTGGAATCTGCCTATAGAACTACATCTTCCATTGTCTGGAGACTTTATACATGGAAATTTTACATAGATCTTTTATACACCTTTGATGATGAATAAAATAAATAATAAAGATAATCTATGTAAGAGATGTAATGTAGAAATTAATGCTGACTGGGCTCATATGTTTTATGACTGTATAAAATTGAAAGAATACTGGAAGTCAATTAATGAATTTTTGCAGGCTCTTTTTACAGATAATTTCATTATTTCTAAATCTCTTATATTATTCAACACACCTGTACCTCAAAGTGTTAAAAAGGTTAAGCTTCCCTTGTTATGGTCTATTCTAGCAGTGGCTAGGAAAATAATAACCAGAAATTGGATTTCAGATACACCTCCTCCGTTCAATGAATTTAAAAATGTTATGAATATAGTGTGCCATATGGAAATAAACACAATTAGGTCAAGAACAACTAGAAAAACATCTTATTATATTGTATGGGATAATTTACAAAATTTGTTAAAAAAATCCTAATTTCAATAGCATGGTATTTTAGTTTAATTAATTGATCTGATTGTAGTGGATGTCTTTGTAAATACTTTAGTTGTTTTGTTGAATGTTATAATCATATCTATTTTTAATTACTTGTATAAAATTGTTATGATATTTCTCTTGTATGTTAAAACAATAAACCTGTTTTGAAAAAAAAAATTAACCAGGCAATGCTCCTAGGCCACCTCTGATAAGAGGCGTGTGCTTACTGGGTTCACTCAATTAAAAAATGCATACTAGAAATAAATGCATAAAGAAATAGTTTAATCATTGCCAGAATAAAACATAAACACTTAAAGAAATGACCTAAGCATTGCCAGAATTCATAAAGTAGACTATTCTTATCAAAGCATGCAAAATTGCGCTGGTACACATACAAATGAAAAATACAACAGCATAATATTAAACAAAGACATTTTTAATGGCAAGAATAACTTCAATGGCATGCATTATAAAGAAAAAAAATGGACCTTGCAGTAGTAATGAGGCACTCTGCCTACACATTGAGGCCATAGCATTAACCTTGTCAGTCAGTTATTTCCCTGTGATGATATGTTGAATATTATTGTTTACAAATGATAGATAGACATAGGTAAATAGAGAGATGGGTAGAAAGAAAATATTCCTCATTTTATTTATCTGAGATGATGGGGAGATGCAGTGAGATAATTCACAAACATGGTTTATTTATTTAATTGTATATATATATATATATATATATATATATATATATATATATATATACATATATATATATACACACATATGTACATATACACACACACACACACACACACACACACACACACACACACACACACACACACACACACACACACATTACTAAAGCTAATGTTCATGTTCACCTAAGAGCTATTTATTGTCCAAAGTTAACAATCACAGCTGCAATGAATAAACAGTTCAGTGTGACTATATATCTTTGAAACAGTGTATGTGATAATATTAGTCTGACAGCTTTTTGGTGGGTAGTTCTCACATTTTAGCCAAATCAGCAGAAGTAAATTGCAAGGAAAATATCACTTTGCAGCATATAATAAATAATCATGATTTGTTCTGGGACTAAGGTAAATCTGAAATGAAAATGAATCATGTATGTTTACAATAATTAAATACTAAAAAGAAGACTGTGTAGAACTGATGGTGCAATGAATGGCTTCATGAAATGTTTCTAAAGTACTGATAACTTAACATGTTCTAGTTAATAGTTTGAAATGCAGGGCAGGTTGCAATGCTATATACCTGATAGCTGTCTTACTGATTATAATGCAGTTTGCATAACTGTTTGACTAAAACTTGTTTTATTGTTGAAATTTGTTTAACTGTTAAGTTAAACACTGAACTGAATGTCCTACATTTTAAGTAATATGAAATTATTCTTATGTGAATTAATTTGAACTATCCATGAATTTTTATTTATTAGAGTGCATAAACAGTATAGTAAATCGAGATATTCATCCCAAAGTATTACTTACAGTAACTCCAAAAGGTGTAGTTTAAATAGTAATCCTGTTTGTCTCTTTATTCTAATCATAAGCTATGTTTAATTAATCACTTTTGCAGTGAGCTTGAGTGAAAAGTTTTCAGATGTACATGTAAAAAAAAAACAGTCCAGGACAATGGACTGTATATATTGACATTGTTCCTTGTTTGTAATGACTCTACTTGTTTGCAATATTCACTGACTAGATATCAAGAGGCAGCTATGGCCTAGATAATATACAATTTTGTCATGACAGGGCTACATCTTTGTTTTTTTCTGCAGATGATTTTGTCTGCTTAGCTTCAAGTGACATGTATCTTCATCATCTTCAAGGGTGAATCCAACATGTAGAGGAGCTGACTAACTCTTGATAATGAAGTGTCTTGGGTAAAAAACAGCAACTCCAAATCAGAGGTCATGGTTCTCTCCCAGAAATAGAATGAGTTGCTTCCCTACCTAAAAGAGAAAACTTGAGTATTTTGTAGTCTTTTTCATAAACAATGGTAGAATTTGGTCAGAGAACGATTGACAAATAGATGCAGTGGCATCCATACTGGAGGTCTTCTACTGGACTGTAATGGTGAAGCAAGACCATTACAGGATAATGCTTTTACTGGTCAGTCTGTCTTTATCTGCATCTAGTCTTGAGTTCTGTGTAGTTGCCAAAGGATGAAATCACAGATGAAAGCTGCAGAAATAGAAATAAGAGGCTCTTGATGCAAGTGATAGAAATAAAGCTCCATCACAGGGTCGAAGAGATCACTCTTCATGATAGACTGAGTGGCCTGGGTATTCAGATGGTTATCAGAATAAAGGTTCTGCTCTTTCTTGTTGAAGGGTATCAATTGTAGTGCTTTAGATACCTTCTGAAGGACTTTACTTCTGAGGTGCCTTCCATAGAAAGTGTACCAGCCAAGGCCCACTAGGAGTTATTGCAGGGCCAGAAGCAGGATGTGGTGGAGAGATTATGCCTCTTGACTTGTCTGAGAATAACTGAAAATCCCACAGAAAAAACTGGAGACAGTTGCTGGAGCAGGAATGCCTGGCTATCATCTTTGTTGGTTGTTTAGAAAATGGATGGATTAATTATTAGATTAAGGGACATGAGATTGACTTTATTTAAATATTGCATGCCGCGCAATAATAAATCAGCTTAGCTAAAATAATAGCAATTAATATTATAAAACTTTAAGTAAATCCCATGCTGTGCTACAATATTACTACTTAGCTACAATGCTCTCATATCTATGTTTTTAGTATTTTTTTCTGAAACAAAATACCGCCCATACATTTTTTAAGGTTTATGTAAGTGAGGAAAGAAAGAGAGCAAGACAGTAATCTGAAGTCTGCAACAAGTTCACAGGCTCTTAAGTACATAATAGTTATCCATCTTTTCAGACAAATGGTATTTAGGGGATACCTATGTTCTGGAGCTTTCAAGCAACATAAGACCCCTCATTATGTAAGCAGAAATTATTATCTGTTTAATGGTCCAAAACAAGTCTGATGGTTGTTTAAGCAGAAATTATTATCTGTTCAATGGTCCAAAACAAGTTTGATGCTTGTTAACTACTTTGTTTATATAGTAAAGATTTCTAACCATCTTATTTTCATTACATCTTTCAGTTATTTAACCTTCTCTGATTTAGCTGTATAACATGATTTTGTTCCGCTCTCTTATTATGGTATGTGACAATCATCGTTGCCAACTCTGGAGCCTACAGTATAAGGTAATATGGTGATATCTACTACACATCACATACTGTGTTCTTTTCCTTTAAGTTATTATAATGTTATGGTATCAAAGTGAATATGGTGATATCTACTACATGTCACATACTATGTTCTGTTCCTTTAAATTATTAATGATTAGTATGTTACAATATCGGAATGAAGGGAATGTGGTATAAATGTATTCCCATAACTTTTAATCAGTAAACATTTAATGGAACAGGCTGACCTTCTTTGTGATTCAGATTGACTTATCTGTTTTGAAGCACATTGCTGCATTATTAGTCATACTGGACACATGCAAAAGTCACTATTTACACTAGACTGCAAACTGCCTCATGTATTTGGAAGTAAAGCTATCATGCTCCCCAGTATGACTGTGGATAAGTATATGACCTCGCTGATGTCAGGATGCGTACACTTTTCTGAATGTCTTTTCTCATAGGAAGAGAACTGAAGTTCAGCTTTGGTGAGGAAACACAGATGCTTTCCTAGCCACAAGCAAAAAAAGTTTATTAGTATCACTTTTATCTACTGTTCATTCACCTGCAGTTTTTGCCACCATTTAACTTCCCAAGGGTGTAGTCTGTTCACTACTACTACTATCTGTCTTCCAGAAAAGCATGCATCTATCCTTCCTTTCCTAATTATTTCTGCATTATGCACAGTACATGTGTGTATTCAAGATTCATAGGTAGGTACTAGACTATTTGCCTTAGGGCCTATATAAGCCTAGCCAAAAAGGTACCCTGGCTTTCACCACCCAAGAAAATTATTTTCCTGTTACCCTGTCAAGCAGAGCCACAGAGGTGATCCCGGGGTGAATTTCCTATTTCCCATCCAATAATCAAGATTTTTCTTGAAGAGTGCTAATGATGCGCTTTGATATAGATAGGTAATTTGTTCCAGAGTATGGAAAATCTCTGGGACAGGAAATTATCCCTGCAGCATGTTGTGTTTATTGTGGTGACAAGGTTTAGGTCCCTAGAGCGTGTAGCTCAGAGGGACTGAGATTTCTTTAAGTGGAGCATGTCCAACAGCTCTGGGTCTGACATAGCTTTGTATGTTAGGCAGAGATCGCCTCTGAGTAGGCGATATGCAACGGAGTAAAGCTGGAGTTTTTTGAGACGGTCTGCGTAGGGCATCTGTTTGAGGCTGGTAATCCTCTTTGTGAGGTATTTCTGCAGCCTTTCCAGTTGTTGTAGATGTCTTGTGAGGTACATTCCCAAAGGGGCATTGTACTCTATAATGGATCTAATGAGTGACGAGTAGAGGGGAACAATGACCTCGTTTTTCCTGGATGAGAAACATTTTGTGATGACGTGTGCCACTTAAAAGGATATCCTGACTACTGTGGTGATGTGATTATCAAAGGAGAGACTACTGTCCACCTGTGTCCCAAGGTCTCTTATCACACTTTCAGTGTTAAGTAGACTACCACCTTTGTGGTAGCTCATTGGTACAGAGTTTTTACCAAAGGGGATGACAATACCCTTTTTGGCATTGAGCTTGAGGCCATGGCTTTGACACCAGGCATTTGTCTCAGTGAGGCCCTTTTGTAGGATGTCCACATCGTTAGGAGTTTTGATTGTGGCTCCTAGTTTGCAGTCATCTGTGAATTTCATTAGCCAAAGACCTTTTGTGTTAGCCTGTACTTCAGGGAAGTAGATACCAAGCAGGAGAGGACCCAGGACTGAACCCTGTGGTACTCCACTTGTCACTGGTCTGAAGTCAGATTTGGAGTCTGCTACTTTCACAGTGTGGGTTCTGTCAGTGAGCCAGTTGGCAACCCATCTTGTGACATAGGGATTTATACCTAGTTTAATGAGTTTATCTATAAATTCAGAGTGGGGGATGGTGTCAAAAGCCTTGGCGAGATCTAGATAGGCTGTGTGAACCACCTTACCCTCATCTACAGCTTTGGTGGTGACTGCTTCAAAGAAGTCTATCAGGTTTAGTAGACATGATTTGCCTTTTACATATCTGAACTGGGTGGGGTCCAGAGTTTGGAGATTACCAATGTCTTTGTTTATAAGTTCCATGATGATACGTTCCATGGCCTTGCAGACCAGGCTCGTTAGGCTAATGGAGCGGTAATTCCCGGAGTCCATGGTGGCTCCCCCTTTGTGGAGTGGGATAACCATTGCTGTGCACCATTCAGTGGGCACAAAGCCTGAGGTGAGGCTATGATTGAACATGGTGCTTAGGTGGGGTGCCAATTCATTCTGTAGTTCATGTAGAATGCAGCCTGGTATGTTATCAGGTCCCATGGATGTTGTGTTCTTGGCTTTGGGGAGTGTGTTTTTTTACCTGTGCAGCCAAGATTACAGGAACTTTACATTCTTCCAGTATAGAGATGGGCCCTTTAGGGGGTGAGAGGGGGGTAAAGTTAGCACTCAACCTATCTTCCAGGATGTTGGCATTATCAGTTGGTTCTGCATATTTAGTGCCATTGTGCTGTAACTCAGAGCAGATCTGAGTGTTGCCACTGAGATTCTTGACATAGCTATAGAATGCTTTGTGGTAATCTTTAGAATCAGTGCCAATTTTGCTTTCATAACTAGCTTTGGAGGATTTTATGAGGGATCTCAGCTTCTTACTGAGGCTGACCAGAGAGTTCCTCCAATCATGGGATTTTACTCTTTTTTTACAACAGTTTCTTTCTTATCAATATTTTGATTATATAGTGGTTATTATTAATAGTCATGAAGTGAAGTGTATGTGTGTGTGTGTGTGTGTGTGTGTGTGTGTGTGTGTGTGTGTGTGTGTGTGTGTGTGTGTGTGTGTGTGTGTGTGTGTGTGCCTGTGCATGCAAGTATCCTTCCATTTTGACTGGACGAATGACAATTCACCAAAATGCTAACTCCAAGAATCCAACTCTCTTTAAAAAAATCCCCAAGAAACTGTTTTCAGTGTTTTTGCATGTGGAAAAGCCCCCCTGTGCCCCCCACTACTGTAAATAATATAACCAGCTCTGCAGTTGCACTTTCACGGGAAAGGAGAAAACACCATGAAATGGTACTTGGTGCCTGCATGATTCCTTGGCAATGCCTCTTAGTGGAGATGCTGACATTGTCACAGAATCAAGTTTTACGGAGTTGAGGTTCAGAGAGTTAGGATTTATCCAGCAGTAGTGCATCCATGCATGCACATGTGTGTTTGCACTATGTGCATCCATGAGTGCCTGTGAGGGGTGGTTGTAATACTAGGTATATAAGATGTCCAGCATTTACTACAGACATATTGACAGATGGCCAGTGCACTAGTTTTGCATCTTTTTAATTATACCCATCACTAACAAATTGGAAATTAATGAATTCCAGACCTTCAGCTTCCGAATATAGCTAAAAGTACTTTACAAACACCTACTATAAAGAAGTTGTAAGAATGAAGAAGAAGAGTCAGTGAGGCTGTCTTGGAAAATGATACTCCATGAAACCCTAACTTCTGTTGCAGCAGTTGCATAAGACAACATATAATGAATGCATTAGTGCTAGCTTAGGTTTGTGAATTATGAAGTGGCTGAGACAGAATATGAGAAGTGCTATCTGCCCAAAGAGAAGTTCATAGGTTCATAGGGTCATAGGTAGGTACTAGGCTATCGGCCCAAGGGCCTACATAAGCCTAGTCAACAAGGTTCCCTGGCTTACGTCACCCAAGAAAGTTATTTTCCTGTGCCACTGTCGAGCAGAGACACAGAAGTGATCCCCGGGGTGTATTTCTTATTTTCCATCCACTCATCGAGATTTTTCTTGAAGAGTGCTAATGAAGAACTTTGCTTGACATAGATGGGTAGCCTGTTTCAAAGTATGGGAAGTCTCTGGGACAGGAATCTATCCGTCCAACATGTCCTGTTTATTGTGGTGACAAGGTTTAGGTCCCTAGAGCATGTAGCTCAGAGGGATTGGGATTTCTTTAGGTGTAGCATGTCCAAAAGCTCTGGGTTTGACATAGCTTTATATGTTAGGCAGAGATCACCTCAGAGTAGGAGATATGCTACGGAGCAAAGCTGGAGTTTTTTGAGGTGGTCAGTGTAGGGCATTTGTTTGAGGCCAGTAATCCTCTTTGTGAGGTACTTCTGTGGCCTTTCCAGCTGCTGCAGATGTCTTGTGAGGTGCATTCCAAAAGGGGCGTTGTACTCTATAATGGGTCTAATGAGTGTCGAGTAGAGGGGAACAATGGCCTCTTTTTTCCTGGATGAGAACCCTTTTATGATGGGGTGTGACACATAGAAGGACTTCCTGTCTACTGTGGTGATGTGACTATCAAAGGAGAGACTACTGTCCACCTGGGTCCCAAGGTCTCTTATCACACATTCAATGTTAAGTAGATTGCTGCCTATGTGGTAGTTCATGGGTACAGAGTTTTTACCAAAGTTGATGACACTGCACTTTTTGGCATTGAGCATGAGGCCATGGCTCTGACACCAGGCACCTGTCTCAGCGAGGCCCTTCTGTAGGACGTCCACATCATTTGGGGACTTGACTATGGCTCCTAGTTTGCAGTCATCTGAGAACTTCATTAGCCAGAGGCCTTCTGTATTAGCCTGTACTTCAGAGAAGTAGATACCAAACAGAACTACAGTTCTGCAGAAATCATGTGGCATCAAGGAGACCAAGAAGAATGTAGCATTTATAATTCCACAGACAGCATGCTTCTGCATTAACGTGCATAAAAAAGTCCAACAAACATGCATTTGACCTTATATATAGTGGTTTGTGGATATTATGAGAGAAGAATTTTGACATAGACACCAGGGATGACATGATTTGCACTAGACATGCTATTGGTACTGTTAGTGAAGATTGGATTAGCAACTCTCACCCCACAAATGATTTTGGCATAACTTCAGAAGACAAACCTGTATGCACAGTGCTGCATTCAATGTACATTATGAAACTTTCATTTACTTTGTAGTGGACAGTCTGCTCATCTTTTTTCTCAGAATGGTTTAGTAGATTGAAAAATAATAATATACATGATAATGTTACATGTATATTTACCTCCATTGTTCAGAGAAATTGCTTGTCATATTTATTAGTAAGTTCAGCACAAATTATTTCTTTCATGTGCATAGATTTCAAAGTTTCCAGTATTTATTTTAGTTCATGGGACACCATGACTGTTGGGGACTGTTCTACAAATTGCATCCAGAAACCATATAGTCATTTTAACCAGCTCATTCCATAAGCAGACTATATTATTTCTAAGAAAACAATTAGTTAACTTAAGCATTGTAACTTGAAATGTGTTATGTGAGATGCAAATACTACAACTGAACTTAGTTAAGTCCACAAGTTTCACATCTTTGAACTCAAACTGGTGAGGACTCAAGAGACCACAGCATCCCCATTGAGTCCCAGTCAATCACAAGCATAACAAAACAGAAACAAATAACACACATCAAAATATATTCACAGAAAAATCCCACAATGCTGCGCACTGAAATAAAATAAGGACAGCTGAACAGTTTAAAAGTATGAACATATCTTTTCTGCACTACTTTGATACCACAAATTAAATTCCCAAGACACAAAACACACCAAAAACATTGCAGGGGGACAAGCCCCCCCCCACATCTTCTTACACCACAACGTCTCTATACTGTAAATAACTCTTGAATTACAAATCAGTGGAAATTTGGGAAAACAGCTAGCTTCCTGCCATTCTTGAACTGCAATACCAGAATGCAACACATAGGATCACTTGCATGCTCAGTCAGCTATAGCAACTGTAACTTCATTCATTGTGTTGTACAGTCACATTATTTTTTCTTTGTGCATGTGTGTGTGTGTGTGTGTGTGTGTGTGTGTGTATGTGTGTGTGTCTGTGTGTGTGTATTTGAGTGAGAGATTATATTAAGGAACACCTTCTGTGGACCCGATGACCCAAGTGAACTCCTCTCCATCTAGCTGCTTCACTCTACTTGTACTGAGCACATAGTATGTCTGACAACTGTTGCTGCAATTGTTAGCATAATTATACTACCCAAGGAACTTCTACAGCTAAATTCCATCTTCTGTTGCATAAGTACAAATGAAGCAATGCCTTCAGTTAAAATCTATGTAAGGCAGTTGCCAGGAATCAAACTAAACTTGTGTTTTCACTCCCTTCTGCATCAGCGTGTTCTGTACTCTAGTGTTGAATCTGTTGGAGGGAAATCCCCACCCCCACCCACAGGCCCTATACTGCCGAAGGTGAAGCTAAATTAACATATATTTTTACCCTAGCAGTTTAAAATTTCCCTGGAAAGGCAATAAAAGCCCTTAACAATAAAATTTAAATGCTATGACTCAAATCAGGTATTTAGAGTTCAAAGATCTTGTCTTTGTATCCATAAACATTCTACATCACTGGTTATATTTGGTGGTAAACCATCTGTGTGGGAGGGGGGTAACTGTAGTCCATTGAAGTACCTGATCGGGCCTCCTCTCATCTCAGTTGTTCTCCAACTACTGTTGCCTTTGTGGCTCCACATTCAAAATCACTTCTCTACCCCATGACACAAGTGAACTCCTCTCTATCTAGGTGCTTCAATCTACTGTAAGGCACATTGCATTTCTGAATTATGTTAACAGAAATGGTCTATTAGAAATGTTAAATGCTGCACTAATGCACCAATCACCAACATTCTTACCTTCCCAGACTAAGTCCTCTCCAACAGATAGGGCTCCTCTTCTCTCCCCTACACTACCCCCAATTTCCACCCACCTCTACTACGGCTATGTTTTTACTATCCCCTCTCATCCAACTTAAACACATAGCCCTTAAGATTCTGTCATCATTTAGATTCCTATTACTCATCACTCCTAACTGTAGCTCAGCCTTTCATCACTACTTCCTTGTTACTAAAGTCCATATATAACCACTAACTGTTTTTCACACATCTTACATACTTTCTATCTATTCCATCATCAAACATATATTACTTACACAACCCACAATTTCTCTCCCAAACTACCTATCCTATGTCTATCACTCCCAAATTAGGTAACAACAACAGTATGACCTGCTTAACTATAGGGTCAAGTCTACTACTGCTATGGCTTAGCCACCTCATCCTGTTACCAAAGGCACCAGATTGACACTATCATCTCCCCAAGTAAGTACTTGCCAGATAACTCTACCCCACCTAAAGTTAATATCATAATATTAGCCAACATCTATCAGGACACATGGCACCTCTATTTCAAAATTAAACCACTCAATGTACCATCAAATAAAACTTAAAATATCATACCCTGTTAGAAGAATGCTAAGGAATATTTAAAACACAGGCACAACACACATCAATCCTAACAAGTGGTGATATTCACCCTAATCTAGGCCCAACAAAACTCATCTCAAAAGAAAACAGAGTCAATTGCACTGAAAAAATTAAAGAGCACCTTATCCATCTAACAGTAGTCAACTCACTTCATTACTTTAAATGTTAGAGGTATTTGTAATAAAATCACAGAACTCCATGCTTAGATAGCTGGTCAAATACCTGATATCACAGCCAAAACTGAAAAATGGCGACACCCAAATATTAGCAACACCAAAATATTACCACCAAACTATAACATAATTAGGAGTGACTGAACTAAGAGGAAAGGTGGTGTTGTAGCAGCAACCATACCCAGACTGTCTCACTCCTTAACCTGCCCCATACCACAAATCAATAGCTCAGACATTCTTATCACTTTTCTCAGATTAAATAAACACAAACAAATCTGCATCCTTACCTTATATCTTCCCCTGGTGATAATATCAATGTATTAGAAGACATTCTACACTGGACCTCAACTTCCATCCCACATGAAACAGTCATACCAGGAAAAGTTAATATTAATTGGTTTGACCTTATATCAACCTCCCTAAATTTGGCATAAATCTTTTTGGATACAAACAATTGTTACAAACTCCAACATACTTTAGCAAAAACTCAAATTCCATACTAGGCTGGATCTTAGTATCTGATTCCACTAAATTTATCTCTTCTGGCACCCTGTCAAATCTCCTCAGTGACCATCTCTGTGTCCTTAACAAAATCCTCCAAAACAGCAAATTACAAAAACTATTCCTAACACAACAAATGTTATCCCTCGGGCAGTCAATATTCTCTCCTCAATAAACTGGAATATACTAAGAAATATCCCAGTAGATGACGCCATTGAGAAGTTTAACTCAGTATTTCTTAACACCTTATACAAAATGGCACTCAACCCAGAAATAAAAGAATGAAAACAAGAGATGCACCCTGGTTAACTAACACTACAAGAAGACTAATGTAACCTAGGGACAAAGACTGGAAAATTTGCAGACAAACAACCCCCCACAAAACCTCCAACAATATAAAAGTCTTCATAACCAGGCTAAAAGACAGATAATATCTGACAAAAAACATACTATATCTAACCCCAAATTAATTGCAAAGCCAATTCCAAGAAAGTCTGGTCAAACATCAAGAAAATACTATAACCAGGACAAAAATATAATCCCAATTCATGTCCAAATAGTACACCTCTGGACATTGCTACACAACTTAAGACATACTTTGTAAATAGCATAGTATCTATTACAAAGCAATTTAGTCAGAATACTGCAGATCACAAACAACAAACCATTACTTCTTCATTTATACTTCAACTGGTATCTATAGACTATATAAAAAAAAAAACCTTACATAAACTGAACATTTGGTCTGCCTTTGCAGATAATCAACCCAGTGAATTCCTTAAAATAACAGCAAGTAACATATGTTACCCCATATCCATACTCAGCCATACAGGAAAACCATGTCTCCAAAATCTCGAAAAAAAATCACATATCATTCCCCTCCATAAAGGTGGTACTTCATCCGACTTCAGTAATTTCAGACCAATAGCTATCCTCTCCCCTTCTCTAAAATCTTAGAAAAATGTATCCTCAAACAACTCCTACAATACCACAACCAAGAACATTTTCTAACTCATACCCAGCATGGTTTTCAACCCTTCTATAGCACAAGTACAGCTGTCATAGTTTTCACAGATCCATTGAACAAAGCCAGAGATAGAGGTCAACTTGTCCCTGCCATATTCTTTGACCTATCAAAGGCATTTGATACAGATATCCATACTAAACTACTAGAGAAAATGTCAGCCTTAGGTCTAACACCAAACACCTTAATCTGGTTCAAGAGTTATCTTACTGATATATGCCAGTAAGTAAAAGCAATCAGTGCTCTCACCTTTTCTCCCTATCAACACTGATGTTCCACAAGATTCAGTCCTTGGTCCTCTTCTCTTTAATATCCTTACAAATTCTCTTCACACTTGCACATAAAATGCTTCTCTCATACAATATGCTGATGACTCATCACTTGTATAAACTTCCAGCAACCATACACATCTCAACCAAATTGCACAAGAATCCCTCACTTCCACTGAAGAATGGTTACAAAACTCCCAACTCCTGCTTAACTCAAAGAAAACCAAACTTTTATGTTTCTTCCTTAAATCTCTGTCTCATGAAAAACACAACTTTAAAATATGCTCCCTCAACAATACCACTATAGAAGTGGTAAGCAATGCAAAACTATTAGGCATGACCATAGACAACAACTTAAATTTAATTTACACATACAAAATGCCATCAAAGAATACACCAAAAACTAGGCTTACTCTACAGAACTAGAAACTTCCTCACCACCATATCCAGATATACCCTTGTGAATAGTTATCTTCTGCCTTGTCTTCTTTATGGAGCCCCCATCTTCACTAATCTTCAAATCTCACTTACTCAAAAACCTGAGCACTGTTACAATAAAATAACCAGATTTGCATCAAATATAGTACATATTTTGCTCCTCATGAATGTTAGAGCTTCAGAAGACAGTAAACAGCGTCACAACTTGCTGCAGCACCTTAGAAAGCTATCACTAAATACAATTAGGCACATCATTTAACAATAAATAAAGCAACCAGGCACACTGCATTTTAGCCATCTATCTAAACAGAGTCACTGTTCTTACCCATGTTTTTCTGTTTAACCTCACTGGAGCTCAGAATGTCTCTTTACAATGAGAGCACTTAGAGATAGAGAAAGAGTGAGAGAAAGACAGGGAGAGAGACAGTGTGTGTGTGTGTGTGTGTGTGTGTGTGTGTGTGTGTGTGTGTGTGTCTGTGTGTTTATCTGTATGAAAGCTAACAAAAAAAGTAACATTGTCTTGTATTTGTCATTCCTCACTAATAATCCTCACCCTGTATAAAGGTTCCATAGTGAAATCATGCAATTCATAAAAGAACAGCAATACAATGCATGAAAACATTTACCTGGCTAGAACTACCCAACTTCCTAAAATATATTCAGCTAATCACCACACATAAAATCATTACCAAGCCATTTGCCCAGCCTTAAATTCTATACTACAAAAATATTCCCCTAATTGGCCCCTGAGATCAAGTAACCAAGTTCAACTCAGTGTTCATAAACCAACTAAATCAGTAGGATATTCTCTGTATTCTCAATCCATAGCTACAATATGGCACACTATGCCCACATTTATAAGGACAGATAGATCTTTCAAATCCTTCATACATTCACTTAAAAACTATCTAAAAAAACATGGCTTTGCTCATGTTCTACACCAGGTTAATCAAAAAAACTCCTTAATTTGAAATTTTAACAACATTACCCTCCATCTTTTTACTATATTTTATACAATTGATACCTTACACTACTATTATCACTATACAGTCCTCTAACTTTTCTTTCTCCCTTTTGCTTCTTCCTTATCCATATCCCATACCTTACTAATAAGCACATACATTTATTTTTTTTCCATAATACATTTTTATTGTTAGATATTTTCCATACACAATAAAAATCAAACACATAGTTCACTACTACTACCATCAAAATTATATGCAATATCTACATAAAATGCTTCCATATGAAAATTGACATTATTCCAAAAAAAGGAAAACAAAAGAAAGATCATAAAAATAATTTTAGTCAATACAGATAATATACAGTTCGAATACAATATTCCCTCCAAATATATAAACAAAACTTAATACATTCATAATAACAGTATTATGCTAGTATAATATTAAAAACCTGTTCCCAGATTTTTGGGTTATTAATATTTTTGTTATTTTGTTTCAAGAGTAATTTATGTGCTAATATATGCCTTATCGCCACAAGTTTAAAATTATCCCATGATGTCTTATCTGGTTCTAACCAATTTTTAGCTATATAAAGCTTCATCAACAAAAAAATATTTATACATATAATAGTTTGAGATCTAGAGAGTTCTTTTGGAGAAATATGTAGAATTGTAAATTCCCATGATAACGTTGTACTTTGGTAACCCATCTCCTGAAGTTGTATTCTAAGAGAGTTCCAAAGTTTATATATACATTTGCAGCTCCAGAACATATGAAGAAGATCAGCTGTTTGATTTATGCAATATGGACAAATTGGAGATTTTCTAGGATTAAATTTATGTAAACTAAGACGTGTATAATATGCATTATTCCAGATCATCAACTGCGTATACATCAATTTTTGAAAAGAAACCGATTTTATGGTCAAATCAATCGCTTTTAACACATGATTGTTATCTGCTACTGTTATTTTATTTCCCCAATACCCTGATAACAGAATTTTATCCTGAAATTTCAAGCCCTTAATTAATTTATTTGTTGTTGTTATAAATTTGACCTCTTGTTGGAGAGCTTGCCACAGATAAGAGCATTTACCCACAATCTCATCTTCAGGTTTAAAGTTTTCAAAATGACTTAGAGAAAGTTCTCTGATTTGTCTCATTATAACAATATAATTCTCAGGTAGGTTCAGTTCCTGTCTAATCTGAGAAGCTAATAAATTAAGTTTATTAAATACATCGATCAGAGTTAAATTAACTATTAATGGGAATTTACTAAGATCAATTAACTGATTATTTAGTTTCAAATTGGGATTCCTATGAAAGGGTTGAAAAACCATCATATATTGCAACAGATCTAATGACTGAAATAAATTTTGTAAAGATATCACAAATGTTTTAATGTGATCCATAATCCCATACTCTTTCAGAATATTTTTTCCCAAAAAGGGTATTGCTTTAGGATTTGTATTCCGATCTAGAATATGCTTGTAATTCAAGACCACCCAAGTTGGTATCCATTTTGTACTAGTTACATCATAATTAGCAATTCTTAAAATCCTATTGGAGTTCACAATTAAATAGTATACTTCAAAATTCGGTAACTCAAGTCCTCCTCTGCTTTTTGGGGTCATTAATTTATCATACGATATTCTAGTTTTTTTTGGCTCCCAGATAAATTTAACTAAATCTTTATGAATTCGTTTAAAAAATGTCTTCGAAATTAATACTTGAGCAGACCTAAAAAATATATAATAATCGTGGTAATATATTAATTTTCACTATTGACACTTTTGCTAATACCAGTAATCATAGATTTTTCCATCTGCCACAGTCAGATACTATTCGTTCCCAGACTAGTTTAATATTATTACTATAGAAATCTTTATTATCTGTAGAGAAACCAATACCCAAATATTTGATATTTTCTTTAAATGTTACCTTCCCCACCAAGGGCAATAACGAAAAGGGTTTAGGAGTTCTTAATGGGAAAACACTAATTTTTCCCAAATTAATTTTGTAATTAGAGACTTCTGAAAATTCGTCTATAGCTTTTAATATCTTCTCAGTATCAGAAATTGGGGTTGTACAGTAAATAATGGGATCATCAGCAAATGCTGCATTAATAATTTGTTTTTATAAATTATTGGGGCATTATGATAAAGATTTTGCTTAATATATAAAAATAGAGGTTCAAGATAAAGATTAAACAATAAAGGGGACAAAGGGCAACCCAAGCACATACATTTCTATCTGCTACTTTCTCTCTCCTGTAATTCATCTCCTCTCTCAGCCCTGTACTATATGTATATTAAGTACATTAAAATAAACAAAAATGTTTTAACTATCAAGCAGAATAATACTGATCTGAGTCATATAACTGTAAAAAAAGACTTGCCTCTTGTATATAGTCTCCTTAGTAATATCTAATGTCTGCAATTAATGTGCAGGTATGTTTCATCTAATATATGTAAAAATGATGTGCTATCCATTATTGTATATTCTGTCTTGTATGTGAAAACATTCGTTGTTGCTCTGTAATAAGCTATAGTAATACGCTAATTGTCTTTGGATCTTTTCTCCCTGCGCCTCCGCTGAAAATGGCCACACACCCAGTTGGACTTTTTCAGTAAACAAATGTCAAATAAATAATAATAAATTAATATTCAAATGGCAGGTTCATGCAAACAAGCAAGATGGAAATTACTGAAGGTAAGTAAAAGTAATCCTCTGCATGTTCCTTTGTTTCACATAGATCTGCTTTTTTTCATGATCCTTCAACATCATTACAAGTCTTTCCAGATATCACACATGATATTAGGAGTGTCAGTGTTAATACAAAGTGATTAAATTATACCACTTAAACCATTGAGTAATGACTGCTGAACTCTGTCACAAAGTAATTATTTTATTTTAACATGACAACAGTAACATTTGTTTGCTTTTTCTGTCTTTATGCAGGTGAACAAACATGCAACATGTTTACTTTACCAAATGAAATACCATTGGCTGTATACTTTATCACCTTATTTACAGGACTGCCTCTCAACCTTATTGCAGTTTACACTTTTTCTACAAAAGTCTGCAAAAAATCATCTCCAACAGATATATTTCTCCTCTCTCTCACACTGTCTGACCTGGTCTTTCTGCTATTCCTTCCATTCAAGATCCATGAAGCGCTCAACAATATGATATGGGACCTTCCTCTTGCCTTGTGCGCTGTAACAGAGTTTGTCTTCTTCAGCAGCATCTACATCAGCACACTGTTCCTTACAGCAGTAAGTGTGGACAGATACCTTGGAGTGGCCTTCCCCATTAAATATAAACTCAAGCGGAAAAGTTCATACGCTGTATTAGCAAGCTTTTTTTTCTGGATCATTTCAACTGGCAACTGTAGTATTGTATATTTTGTGCAATACCTGGAGAAATATAGGAATGTGAGTATAAAATCAACAGAGTGCTATGATAACTTCACAAATGAACAGTTGAGCATTCTCCTGCCAGTGCGCTTTGAAATGAGTATACTATTGTTCTTTGTTCCACTTTTGGTCACAATATTCTGTTACATACAGTTTATCAGGATCCTGCAATCTCTACCACACATTCAAAGGAACAAACAGCAAAGGGCCATTGCAATGGCAGCAACCACTGTCATTGTTTACATTATCTGCTTTCTGCCATACAACGTATCACACATAGTTGGATACATTCAAAAAGAAAGTCCAACTTGGAGAGTAGCAGCTCTGTTGCCGAGTGCATTCAATGCCAGTCTGGATCCTATTATCTTTTACTTCTCATCATCAGCGGTGAAGAAAAACTGTATCACTTTTCTCACTAGAGTTACAAAGAAGCTGGGTATGAGCTGCAGCAGGCTGGTGCAAAAATCATATGAGAATAATGATTGCGATAAACCCACCTCAACTCAAGAAGTGACCGTTGTTCACTAATTTCAAGTAATGAAATATCTAGTGACTATTCCTGCGCTGGAAGCAGTCATGCTGTTCTTTTATGAATTGCATGATTTCACTATGGAACCTGTATACAGGGTGATGATTATTAGTGAGGAATGACAAATACAAGACAATGTTACTTTTTTTATTAGCTTTCATGCAGATAAACACACACACACACACACACACACACACACACACACACACACACACACACACACACACACACACACACTGTCTCTCTCCCTGTCTTTCTCTCACTCTTTCTCTGTCTCTAAGTGCTCTCATTGTAAAGAGACATTCTGAGCTCCAGTGAGGTTAAACAGAAAAACATGGGTAAGAACAGTGACTCTATTTAGATAGATGGCTAAAATGCAGTGTGCCTGGTTGCTTTATTTATTGTTAAATGATGTGCCTAATTGTATTTAGTGATAGCTTTCTAAGGTGCTACAGCAAGTTGTGATGCTGTTTACTTTCTTCTGAAGCTCTAACATTCATGAGGAGCAAAATATGTACTATACATATAGTATGACACACTTACAATGTTATCCTGTTAAACAGAAAATTGAAGTCTTAAATGGTGTATGTGTTCCAAGACATGCATATTACAAAAATAATATTGTTATTTGAATGTGAAATGTTTATTCTGAATCTTGTATGTGTTTTATCATAATCATGCCTTGTTACCCATTTAACAATTTGTCAAACAATGTATCATATGTTCCTTCAATTTAAAAATAAATCAGGAAATGGCTATGCTCAAATTCATTTTTTTTTCATTTCATATCATTAGAATCTGTTTAACCACTGTAACATTAAGTCATCAGTCCTACAATACTCCTAACATTTTCTGTCTGTCTGACTGTCTGTTGTTCCGCCATCATTTACTGAAGTAGCCTTAAAGATGATGTGGTCTCACAAAAGACATTTATGTAGAGGTTAATTAAAGCATATAGTACACAAGTCAGATGTACCTGCAGACAAATTGAGGCAAACTAACACATGTTAATCCTCTGGAACTTCGAAGAGAAACTATCAGTTTTATTCTAGTCACAAGGCCTCATCATTTTACAAAAGAGTAAGAAAGCAATTATTGTGGCATGT
Source organism: Protopterus annectens (assembly GCF_019279795.1). Classification (NCBI taxonomy): domain Eukaryota; kingdom Metazoa; phylum Chordata; order Ceratodontiformes; family Protopteridae; genus Protopterus; species Protopterus annectens. Next base: position 961,762,763 of record NC_056741.1, read on the forward strand.
GTTAGTGTCAGCAGCAAATAAGTAAGTTATAGCTCAACCAAATGTCCACTTCCATTGGACAGTGCTACCTCCCCACTCTTAAACAACATGGATTCTGGCCTGTCTGGAGCACAATGACAGTGGTATGGCCACTTACAAATGAGATCCTTTTCAATGTGAATAATAGAAGCTTTTTAGGAGCTCTTTTCTTTGATCTTACCAAAGCTTTTGATCTTATTGACTGCCTTTTGCTCCTTCACTCCCACCACAAAATTGGGGATAGCCCCAACGATGTCACCTGATTCCAACCATAGATCCATACTCACCCCAGGATTGCTTTAAATCTTTACTAACAAACTACCCTCTGACCTCCCTAGCCCTCCAATCACTCCTCATATTCAGCTATACAAACTCAGCATCGATCTGCCCTCCACTCCCTTAATTCACAGCTAAAGAAAAATAAGCAATTCTTAAACCTATCCAAAACAAAAGGTCTGATATTTTGAAACCTCACAAAAGCTGATTAAAAACTCCCAAAAAATCTCAAAATTGCAGATATCTATGGTTCCCCAATATAAACTACCACATTCTTTAAATACTTATATTTATGGTGAGACCAGCCACTTAACTTCCAAAGCCACATTGAAAACACCAGGAAAAAGATTGTTTCTTTTTTATTCTGGTCCTGGAAAATATCTACCTTTCTCTCCATACCAACTAGAGCTGGAATAAGCAAAGGAGACCGTCTTACTCAACTTGAATAACAGCGGCCTCTAAAAAACATATCCACTCTAGAGTCCATTGAAAACAAAATCTGTAAATTCATTTCCCACCCCCCCCCCAAAAGAACATCAGTGTACCACTCTCTCCAAGTCAAATGACTATTAGTCTCCTACAGAGTTTCGCTACTTCTAGGGTTTCTTTCTAAATTAATTCAACCAGATTCTTTTCCAGCTCTTGCAGCTAAACTACATAGTAAATCCACTCCCTACAACCTACTCAACCTCTCTCATTGAACTCTCTCATTCCAGATACTCCAAGCCAAACTACACTGCAATGACTGTTCTTTCTCGATTCTTGCATCCAAACTATGGCAATCCCACCCCCTCACCTAAAATAAGTCTTGTCTCTATTTCCACTTTCAGAGAACAGCTCAACAGAGAGCTCCAGCCAAAATCTAAATACATGCCCTTTTCCACTGGACACATCACCTAACCCCCCCCAACCTACATCACTTCTACTTTGACACTGTATTCCTACCTGCTACTTCCCTCTCATATGTATTACTACAATTCAATTCACATTTGTTTTTAACTTTGTCAAAAATAATTATATATTATTTCAATTGTCTATGGGATTTTCTGCCTTCTGTAATTACTCCATGTCTGTGATTTTTTTTTTCAGTTTTATTTCCTTGTGAATTTTTTCACCCAAGCTGAGCCTGCCCCCAGTAAACAAACTAAAATAAATAACCATTTCTTTCTTTTCTGATTCACTTAAATTTTGTTTACAGAAGGTAAAGACAGTGATCTGCATTTGCTGTGGTACAGTGTTTGATTCTCCTAGACCTTTTTGTTCTTGACCTTGAGCAAATTACTTAACAAGACATTTCTCCTGGGTCACCCCTGAAAAGAGACTATGTGTGTCTATTTGGCTTACCTGGTTAAGAATGGGAATTTATTATTATTATTTTATTGTTGTTATTATTATTATTATTATTATCTTGTGTTGCCCTCCTTGAGGCTAGAGAAAAGTCCTGAATAGGGGTAATTGCTTCGGTTTGAAATGGTCTGCAGACTGATTGTCTAGTACTTAGCTAAAAACTTATGAACTATGACTCTATTTGATTTATACTTACTCTGTCTAGCTTAGTGCTAAGGACAGAAAAGAAAAAAGACAAATGAGGTATGAAATTAGCATAGGAAAAAAAAAAAAGAAAAGAAGGATAAGGAACAACAAAGGTAAGTGGATTTTTTTTTGCATACACTTTCTTTTACATGATGATATTACTTTACTGCTTTCTTAGATGACATATGACATCAGCTCATTATAATGTTGCTTTAGACATGCAGAAGCTTTTCTCTTCAGCCATATCTGAAGCTCTTATATTCCTTTTGTACCACAATGTGTTGTTGCAATGAAGTCCTATATACATGTACATGCATTAAAACATAGTGGGAAGTATGCAAACATTGTAATATTGAAGTAGCTGAGAAGCATTGGAAACACGAGCCACAAAGCAATAGAAAATGATGAAATTTATATCATATGGGATCAACCATTACCAACAGTTCAAAAAATAGATGTGAGAAAAACAGATATAGTAGCTGAAGAAAATAGCATTGTCCATTGAAATTGCTACACTCAGTGATTACAGTATCTTAAGTTTGGAGAGACACTAAATCATAAAATACCAGGATTTACAGGTAGAAATGAGGGCAATGTGGAAGAAGGATACCCAGACAGTTCCAATAGTAGTCGTAATAGTAGTACAGCAATGGGTCCCATAAAAATGAATTTACAGTTATATTTAAATATGCTGCCAATCCATGTAACTCTGTATGAATTGTAGAAGGAGTCAGTTCTGGACACATTGTAGGTGTTGCAAAGAGCACTTTTGGTTAACATCAAAGACTGAAATAATACTAATTTCACAAACTTTACTCATACTTTGACTTAAGAATAAATCCAAAAGACTGTGAGAAATTATAGAGTGGCAAAACATGTCTTACAAAAATACTGCCAGGTTTGCATTCTTTAGGCTACCATAGCTGAATGAAAACCAATATAATCCACTAGTTTCTAGATTACTCCGAGATGCACAAGCATACAACCTTAGACATCATTACCACTCGTGTCCTCTCCTCCAAACCTCCAAAACTAGACCCCACTGCACCAACCATGCTTTCCAAGTCCTTGGTCGTAAACTGTGAGAATCCCCCTACCTTCTTTTATTAAAGATTATTCCCCTCACCTCATTATCTGACAGAAGTAAAAGCACATTTCAAGTCTTTAGGAAAATGCCATCTCTCTGATCATATAACTTAACCTCCTCATTCCCTTCTTGCCTCAACTTACTTTGCTCTGACTCGACATTTTGATTGTGATTCTTTCAGTATACCAACTTTGATTACCACGCTGCATATAATACATGTATATATTCTGTTTTGTCAATCTCTCTGTATATATCATGTGTCTATTGCCTTTATACCCTCAAACCAACTATGACATTTGCTTTGTATATAATATATATATATATATATATATATATATATATATATATATATATTTATATATATATATATACATATATATATATATATATATATATATATATATATATATATATTGCATTTGATCGTTCATTCTGTATATAATATAATATATCTATTGTGTTTACTCCAGGCTGAGACTGAAATAACTGAAATAGGACTGGTGGGATCAGTGTGCTATCCCAGTTAGCAAATTCAAAATAAAATAAAGTATAATCTCTTTCCATGTATGGCTCGAAAGTTTTATGAGTGTTTTGGGTAGAAGTTCCATACATGATAAACTATATTTACACAGAGAAAAAACATTTATTTTCGTATTTAATTTTGATTTGATTATATATTCTGAAAGTAAAATGAAAGATTCTGCAATAAATAACACGAACACTGATTATAGCTTCTAGAAAGAAAATGTTTAATGATGCTGTCTGATTTAAGTATTTATAGAAAAGCATAAATGTAAATAGTCATATAAGACATTTATATTTTAGAAAAACAAAAAATGTTTATACTTGCAGACTTCGCAGTATAACAGAATGCTAAAACATATGCAATAACATTTATTTTTCTTGAGAAACCAAATCATTTATGCATGCAGAATGAATGGTATAACAGCATAGCAAAGCTAATATCACTGACATTCATGAGAATGATATATAAATATGTATGAGAGATAGTTGGCTACATCTTCTAAAACTAATAGCATTACCCCCAGCAGTGACTCCTATTCAAAATTTGTCCTTAATTAAAAATAAGACAGCATGTCTGTTAACATTTTGATTCAGTGTTCGCAAAACAAGTGATTAAATGATTAAAGTCATAAAAATGTTTCATGCTTCAGCTTCATTTGTTATTCAGCTGCAACTCCTTGGCACATTGGTTCAATTAAAAAAATGATATTGGACACACACACACATCCCCTTATTTTATTATTCTCATTCTGTAGTAACTATGGTGGCTGTACCTCAGACAAGGAATGGTCACTGACAGGCAGCACAAAGCATGTATCGGTCTTTCTCCAGGAGCCTGTGAGATCAGAGCACATAGGAAAGACCCACTCAAGAACTGCAGTGTGTTCAACCACAGTGACAAGGGTAGTTCACAATTTGTTATGCTTGGTCAACTTTGTTAGTTCGGGTGAGCCAATCAACTGACCAAAAACTTTTTTCATATATATGTGGGCTCCAGTACTACTGTCAAGAAAACCCTACAATCAAAAGCAATCACTGACACACCCAAATGACCCTGGAAAATGAGTCCTGATTTCCAGCATACTGTTACAAAGGAGCATAGGCCAATTGCAAGTAGTACTATAAGTTGGTAAAATAAGCTGCTCAGCAGATAGCACTCGTGCCTTTGGTGCTGGAAAGCAGAAGACAGTGGGTTCTATTCCCACCCCTGGTAATTGGATTCATTTTTCCATTACTGACATTAGAGTGTAGCATGGGGGGATGGTGTATTCCTGAGTACCATCCTTTGGGTGATGCATCCCACCTACCTCAGATGGTAGTAGGTTATCTGGATGAAAAGATTCCATGACACTTATCAAAATGAGTAGGGGGTTGTTTCATTTGCACCTCTTATACATACATTAATTATACTTTTCGATTTAATACACTTGCTACACAAGTTCACATTCTGATATTTACTTTTAACAATTTAACTTTTCACCCTCCCCACTCACTCTTTAACAAATATCCTCTTTCTTCTTTTTTCCATTACCTTGTCATCTGTTATTTTATTGTGCAATAGTTTTTCAGATCTTCTTTTCCATATATAGAGTATTGCCAAAAAGAAAACATCATCCTATTTAATTATCTCTACCTTATTACCCATTTCTATTTCCAAGGCAACACCATATTAATTTGTATTTCTTCAAAATGTTTCTATTTATAAGTGTCTTAAAAATCTTCAAAGGACATGTCATTTTTTAGAGTCCAAAAATGATGATATGTTTGCTTCATAATGCATGTATTACACATTCTCTTGTGCATTAGTTTGCATTTCATATACATCTTATCAGGCAGTGAGTCCAATAGAATTATGAAACTTCTTAAATCTCTTTTATCTTTTTTTTTAAGTTCTTAACATAATTTCCTAATCCTTCCCTTGGATAAACAAAAATATTCCTCCATTATTATCTTACACCAGCTTCTTCTCTTTTCTTTTTCCACAAACAACCTAATCTTCCACAGTCTGATTTTTTTGGTCTATTTCCCCTTCAGTATTTTTACATTCTTGTGTAAGCACATACTCTCTGATATGAGAGGCTGATGTATTATTACTATATAGAGATACAATAATGAAATGGTCATATCTGCAATCACTGTTGAAATAAGAAGTGTACCATGCATGTGGATTGCACAATATGGTATACTGAAAAATGTTATTAATAAAATATTTACATTGCTCAAAAAATATTTTCACCTTTTCATTTCCCTTTCTTTTCCATAGCCATACTTCTTCTCAGTTGTAATAATATCCCCATCGTTTAATTATTTTTCTCGTGTAAAAGCTTTAAAATCAAAAATGAATTAGCTGAAGTAAAAAAACTGTGAGTGTTTATTAAATGAAGACCCACAATTTCTTATTATAAAATGCCCCATTTTGGCCAGATTTATACTTGATATACACGTGCACACACACACACACACACACACACACACACACACACACACACACACACACACACACACACACAAAAATTAAAGAATTATAAGAAAACTGTTTTACATGAAACTAGGAAATATATATGCCTGAATTAGAAGGTTTTCCTTGTAGCCTACATTCTGGTTTATGCATATAAGGTTGACTGGATGAGTATCTTGTGCAATGATAGTGTAATATATCAAAACATAACATTAAATAAACACCCATAATTACCTTGACTCGCTGACTGTGATAATAAGTCATAATAAAACAAGAAAGCAATAAAGAAACAAATGCAGTTGTGCTGTAACAGCACAAAATCATCTTCAAAAGCACAAAAAAGTCCCCTTCAAAAGCACATGACCATCAAAAGTCCCTTCCAGCAGCACAAAGTCCTGGCACTGTGATCATAATACTGAATGGTTTCACAACTCCGCAAGATACTAAAAAATGTTACTTAATTTTAAGGGATCAAATGACAGATACTTGCTTCGACAGTCTGCTACTATAACCACTATAATAACAAGCAACTCACGAGAAGTAGCTACAAAAATCTTACTAAAGCTATGCTAATACTGAGTCTCTGGTACCAACTTGCTCTAAGTTATGATTCTTCCTTTTGTTGTTGATGTTCTTGTGTTGATGTACTACATCATCATGGTGTATGATATTCAACTGCATTTGTACAATTACATGCTGGTTAACATCCTATGACTCGATAAGTTAACAACTCAAGTTCCCCAAAAACACTGGTTTTGCAAAGATATACCGTTTTTCCTTAACTCATTCATTCCAATGGAGCTCAGGAAGTTTCCACTGTAACCTCCAATGGGCGGACCCTAAGTCTTTTGACAGAATCAAATGATGTCCTCATGTTTCAAACAAATGTTCATATCTCTGGAACCATGGGGGTTATGAAAGATGTATATATGCCAAACTCTTCAGTGCAAATTATTTTTATAGTGGTAGTATTATTTAGGTTCTAGGTCTTACACCAACATTTATAAGTCACAGTAAACAGAGTAACTATTACATTTGTAATAATTTGTAAACAACTTACAATATCTCAGCAACCACTCAAGGTGCATACAGACTGTCACCAGCTTTTTATTCATTTACCTGAGAGCTTTCATATGAGGCTAAGGAGTTTTGTCTGTGTTACCTGGTTGTTGATATATTTAGAAAAATGTGAAAATATCTATATAGATTAATATAATAACAATAACAGTTAATATCTGTTTACCTACACCAGACAGAAGTCAGATATTAATGCAGTTGAGTTTGCCATTGTGTAAGCTTTAATATACAATCTTTTCAACACTTCTACATAGCACAGTTTTGGAATTACTGATGCAAATATGAACAATAAATATTTGACTCCTAGAGGCGTCAGTAGGAGTTAACTGCAGATGCACCTGGAGGCATCACTCAGATGTAATGGGTTAAGATGACTGAAAATACCTGCCACCACTCTTTCCTTTTTCCAACATTATTTCTGTTATTCTGCTGCAACATGACATTTCCTTAATTTTATTCCAAACTTGCACATCTCACAGCCTTAATATAGCAATTTTATCTAACCTAGTTTTCTGCTCTGCCTTACATTGAAATCAAATTCTTATATAGCCTGTAATTAACCTATGATATTGTTTTTTTTTTTATTTTATTGTATAACTTTTGTATATTTTTAACTTGTTAAGTAGTAGTTAGTGGAGCTTTTCTCCTCGGGCCTCCACTGAAAATGGACATGTATCCAGTTGGACTAGCCCGGTTAACAAATGTAAAATAAAAATAAATAAATTGTTTGTAAAATAATTTCCTCCAATTTTCAACACTTCCCCAGAAATTTTACGTTTGCTTAATTTAACTGCAAACCTACTTTTCATAATATACTTTCCACTGTTACTATAAGCCTTCTTAGCCATACCTTATCCTATTTTATGAATAACAAATCATCTGCATAACTCAAATATGTGTCACAAATTAATTTATCCCCAAAGCTGCATAGTTCAACAAGGGAACAGGTATCATCAGACCTGAGTAATATGGTGAATCCTGGCATATGATAGGCAACTGATCACGACCGCCTCCATGCACATTATGGTGAGTGGTTCATTTGAGTGTCTCTGTCTATGGAATTACTTATGACAAGAATATTGGATTGTGAGAAGGTTTGCCTTATGAGCTTTTGAACTGAATCAGTGTGAATCTGAGATGTATGCTTCACTTTGGGTACTGTGTTGTCTCTTTATCAAGTGTCTGTGAATGACAACATTAATAATCAAGAGGTTCATGTGCAATATGCATTTTTAGATGCTGTGACCAAACTCATCAGGCTACTTTTGACGGGGGAAACTAAATGCAGAGCTGGTCTTTTGACTGCTTCCAATTCACAAACAAGACTAGCCTTTGCTTGGTATGCAATCTGTGGATCAATTTTATAACAATATGGCAATGCCCATGAGTTATATGATATGAGTGATATATATGAGTGGCATGTGCCTCTTTTGAAAACTTCAGTATGGCCCTTCCTTGATGCTAGCAGCAGAGACCTCCTAACCAAAGATCAGATTATCTTTTTATTTCAACAATAATCCATAACTGAATGTGAGTGTCACATGATTCCCCCACAGTTGGAGTGGTCTGACCATGAAGGAGAATCCTGAGTGTTTAAGGAAAGCCAACTGTGGAGAAATCTTGCAATACCCATACACAAAGTGGATTATTGCCATTATGCAATGACATTATTTAAGAAAGAACTCACTTACCTTTCTTAAATAATGTAACTATATGATGACATTTTACTATTTTAGTCTCCTTCTGCCTCCTCTGCTCAGTAATGATGAACTGAACATGGGTATGGGACATACCTACACATTCTCACACAGTTCATCAGTGCATTACAAGAGAGGTAATGTAGAAGAACTCCTTCATAGCAATCTCTATCTCTCTCTCTGTTTTTTATTATTATTTTTTTTTTTTAAATATTACAGCTCAACTCTCAGTTCTAGCTCCTTTGTTCAAGACTTCTTGACAAAAAGACAAAAATTATGGGGGGCAAATGGCAAAATCAGTGATAGTTTTTTTTTTTTTTAAAATATTACTCTAAGTCACTTAAAGACTTACCCCCAGATTCACGAATCCTCTGTGTAAGACTAAATAAGTCTTACTCGGAGGCTGCAGTTGAACGGTATGATGTCAGCATGCCATGAATATTCATGAGGGCATGCTGACTCAACCCCAAGTCTAACACAGACCGTGCAGGCAAGCAGGGGGCATGTCCGACTGCCGAGCAGTGTAAAGGTCCACGCCCCTGCAAGTGTATGAAATGCAAAATGTCAACACACAAGAGCGAGTCCGCTCAAATGTCCATGTACCCAACACCACACTCCCTGACATTGTAAACCCCCAGCACAGTTATAAAAAGTAAAACATTATTTTATTTTTCTAATTCCCGATATAGCTGCCCGTATTGGCACATGTGTGCGCGGGTGTGCCCATTGCTTAGCTGCAGTTAGCAATCTCGACATGGAAGAGCATAATAAGGAATGTTTATGCAAATTACGCCAAATAGTAATAGCGTAGTGGTAGAGCATTCGCACAAAGAGGAGTCATTCACGGTTCGAGTCCCACCACTCCCCTTCCTATTTTATGTTCAAAATTAGTATATGAAATAATTCCTGACATGTATGATTAAACTTTTACTAAAAAGCATTGAAATGGCCTATGTATCAGTGAACAAAATGTATATTTATAAAGGAATCTGACATATAATTGCCCGCAGTTAAGCAACGCTTTACCCAAAGCTAAAATGCACTTTACCCAGCGCAATGTAGTTGCTTATATCTAAATCACGCTTTACCCAGCGCAATGTAGTTGCCCATAGCTAAATAGTGCTTTACCCAGTGCAATCGGTTTGTGCGGAGGTGCGCGCTGCACCAACCAGTGCACCGTCGGGCAACGTGGAGCAACAAAGAGCAAAGTTGCTTACACACAGCCACGCCCCCTAACCTGTCTGGACAGTAGTAAAATAAAAAGCAATGATAAGGTTTGAACCCAATACACTGTGCACCAAAATCAAAGTACTGAATGACTAAGCCATGACAGCTTTGGATAAACATCCACTGTTAACATATATATAGTAGTAAATGTTAGATTAACCATTGCTAAGCAGGTCTGCAGTCAGCCGAGAATATTCAAAAATGGCCAATCACAGAAAAGTGTGGGAAATGCGGCATATTTAAGCTGCATAGGTGGGAATACTCACCATAACTGATTGTAGCTCCCATCTGCAGTTATAATGTCTGGTGCTGGAGAGAGCACATGCTTTAGAGCGCAACGCTGGGGCATCGAGGAGTCAAGATACATGGTTTGGCTCCTAGTCCATTGGCATGAAACTTGACTCCTGCAGGGCCAGGTCCAAGGAACGGAGTATAAGGCAGAGGCTTGGAACCGGTTGGCTCATGAACTCACCAGTGCCACAGGTGTCCCTCGGACTGGTGAGCAGGTCTGTCACCACCATGCAGACCTGAAGAGACAGAAGCAGGACCTTCTGAACCAGTGGATCCAGGAGGCCCGTCAGATGCATGATACCCTACTACTAAGTAGGTAGCCATGGAATGCAGTATGTAAGACAAGCTAATATAGTCTAAATAATGGATAGGTATGTCTCAATATCCCTTAATTTACTCCACAGCTGCAGGTGTTCGTGCTATGAATCAGCAAGCCTATGCAGATAGGCTGCTAAGGCTGCGCCTCCAGGCAGGTTAGTAAATATCCTGCATGTATTGTTACATGATATATGTGAGTGAGCATGACAAAAGTGTTTTAGCCCAGTAATACATCAATAAAATGTCCTGAATAAATCATCTGCATGTACTGTTATATAACAAACGTCAGTGAGCCAGAAATAGAGTGTACTAATCCAGCAATCAAGGTAAAATAAGTCTGGAATACTATCTCTGCATGTACTGTCATAACATATAAGTGAGCAGGCCTGAAAAAGAGTGTTGTAACCTATCAAGAAAGGTATAATATGTACTGAATATGTCTTTCGTATGCACTGTAATATCAAGTAAAGGAGAGAGCCTGTAGAAAAGAGTGTTCAATGTAATTAATAAAGGTATAAAACTTAGAGTGTGTCTGTGTCACTTACTTTGAAATGTTGTTGCACCCTTGCAATAAATAAATAGTACTGTTGTATTAGGTGCTGCCAACCCCCAGTCATGCAGTCCCATAAGAAGTGGGTGAAGGAAGTGGCAGTAGCTGTGAAGCATAAAACATTTATTCCCTGAATTAATCCTCTGCATGTACTGTTACATATCATAAGTCAGATAGCCAGGAATAGAGTGCAGTAACCCATGAATAAAGCAAAAACATGTCTGGAATACTATCTCTGCATGCACTGTCATAGAAAATAAGTGAGTGAGCCTGAAAAACAGTCTTGTAACCTATCAATAAAGGTATAATATGTCCTGAATATGTCTACTGTATGCAGTGTAATATCAAATAAAGGAAAGAGCCTGTAGAAAAGAGTTTTAATGTAAATAAGAAAGGTATAATACTTGCAGTGAGTATGTGCCAGTTACTCAGAAATGTTGTTGGACCCTTGCATTGAAGAAATGTTGCTGTTGTGTTAAGTGCTGACAACCCCCAGTAGTGCAGTCCCATACAAAGTGGATGAAGGAAGTGCCAGTAGCTGTGAAGCATGTAACAGTCCTCAACAGTTGTTAAATGGCTGACATGCATAGGTAAATCTGGCACATGAGTAGCCTGTCAAGGTGTTCCCCAGAAATGTTAGTGTGCTACCTGAAAAGTAGGGTTGTGTAGAAAATCAAGTGAAAAAGTCACATGAACACATCTAGATGAGCAGATACGTAAACATGTAAATAAAATACAAGTATGTAGCAGTAACATCTGCATCTTGGACAGTTACTATGTCAGATATAGGTCAGGTATATAATGAAGTAGCCAAACCCATAACGCAATCAAATGCATGTTGCCTAGTGTAATAATACATGTAGGGGATATACACCTGCAGTCAATAGGAATGTAGTGTACAGTTAAAGTACTAATAAGATGTTAATGGAGGTTTCTTTTTACACCCTACTCCATGTGCATAAACAATGCAATTCCACACCTTAATGGGTATGTCTAATCTCATAACATTTGTTGGGACATATGTCCTATTGTTATATAAAATCTGCATTTACTCTGATGCATGTCCCCTGTTAAAACACCACAATCTTGGTGGCCTGTTGCCACCAATCATCCCTGCATGCTGTTGTAATGTCCACTGTCATTCAATACATGCATGTGTTATGCTTGCTGTTCAACTATTGTAACCCTGGTGTGTTGGGTTAATGGGAATATTACTGCATGCTGTTACAACTAACTTGGAATGCTGTTGTCTATGTTGTAATTAAACACACCTAATCACAGAACTTATGGGAAGGCCAGTCCCAGCGGACCCACCTGTCCCTTCTCAGCTGGCAGTTGCACTTGGCACCAGCAGGTCTGGTGCCCAGCCTGGGCTACCCTCCTCCGTTAGTGCTGTGCTACCTTCGGGTGGAAGCGCTGCAGGGGATGGGGCTCACCCCCCCTGCAAGCGTGGGCAGAGAAGGGCCTCTTGTCACCCTCCAAAGGGTCTGGGTTGTGGTGAGTAGGGAGATCCAGTGTTTAGCCGCTGATCCGCTATGCCAACTCGAGGCGACAGTGGCACGACTCGCGGGTGAGCCTGCACCTCCAACGCTGCCTCCAGCACAGTGACCCTCGGGTCTGTGAAGGTCCAGTGGTGACTGCCCATGTGTGGGGATCTCAGTCCCACTGTTACCATCTGTGGGCTCATGGGCTTGCGATTTCCAAACATCCGTCCCTGTCAATTGTGTTCACCCACCCCATCTGTCATACTCTGCCCATGTATGCATCTTGTTTGTCTTGTCTGTTTACCTACCCAACCTACCTCCCCAAATATACCTACTTCCTCTACCTCACTTTCCACTCTCCCCTGAAAAAAAAAAGGGCAATCTGTACCCGCAAAATAATTACGCCCCATACATAGCTGCCCATTTTGCACACATGTCTTCTGGACATGTAAACAGATAATTATAATTGGCAGTACAACATACTTTGTTGTCCTCACCCTTCTCTCAGGGGTGGAAGGTTTCAAATTTCACTCCAAATTTGCTACATATGCACATCTGTTGCTGTTAAAGAAATGGGCATCTATGGACCTTCCCTACACCCTTCCTGCACATTCCAAGCTTGTGTACCTACTGTCTTTCCCTCTTTGTGAGCCCTTTTTCACCACTATCCTATCTCCTCAATTTCTTTTCTTTCAAAGAAATTAGCGCGGAGGCTAGCGCGAGTAAGTACTTTTAAGCAGTAGTAAGCGAGTTTAAGCGAGTGTGCGCATGTGTGCGCTTAGCTAAGCATCGCTAAGCGTCATGCAAACCCACTTACAACTGCTTAAAAGTGCCTTAGGCACTCTATGTCAGGGCCCTTGTTCTGCTCAGCAGCAAAATAAAATACCTCTGTCAGTCTCGAACCCCAGAACTTGGACACATTAGACTGCATGAAGTACCACTAAGCCACAACAGATATACGATAACTTGGTGCTGCAAAACATATATCATGGATTACAATGAGTGAATGTAAAGGAAAACTAGGAAAGCCATAACACAAAGCCTGTTCTGTGGATCTTTACCAGCAATTGTTGTGGGATTGCATTACATGAGTGTGATGTGAGAAGCAGCCAATAATGTTACAGAGGCACTGTACAACCCCCACACAGTATCATAGCAGGACAAACACTGGCATATCTGAGTAGGGCAGAGGCCATACCTCCTTACTCAGTCAACTTTCCAGGGATGTCCCTTATTGTGAAACATATTTTAGCTGTGTCCCTCAGAATCCCTCAGAAAAGTACTGATGTCAGTCAGAAAGGTGGGCTATTACACAATGAATACTGAAAATAATAACAGTAGACACCACTTGTATGTCATGAAAGGAGTACTAATCCATATGCACTGCTTCACTGAAGTATACACCTAATGTCCCTATTATGTGTAAGGTGTACCTCACTTTTAACTACCTATCCCTGACTCCATGCAAAGATGTATCTGAGTGTTCCATAGGCCCAGCAGAGGCACAAACACACAGGCATATAGGCTATATTGCTGTTACACACTCTGCAAATAGCTTTGTTAGGACCTCCCCAAGCATACCCTTATGTAGGAGTATAACACAGAAATACCAATGGATGTAACCATGTACTGGTAGCAACTGACTGTAACAATGCCATTGTAACAGTGCTGAAAACACCTGTGAGTTGCACAGACAAAGATTGACAGTGTAACCTCTGGCTACCATCTGGGTAGGTTCACAGTTGGGAACTATGCAGACAGATGACCTGCCCTGATAAACCTACAGGTACATACCAATCCTGCAAGTCCAGTAAGATAATATTCACACATGAATGCATAATGCTCTCAGTATGTAAGCATCCCCCCCAATTAAAATATACTTGTGTGTTTAGGGTCTACCAAGTGTGTAGGTAGGCATACTCAGTACAGGAATTGTCCAGTTGTCCTGCAAACCCTGTGCTAATGTCAACAGTAAAAAACAGAAACCCTGCAGAAGTCAGTAAATTGACATTCCCAGTATAACAGTTCACAAACAGTTCATGTGCCAAGAGAATATGTCTCAATAACAACATTTGTATGGCAGTTAACTATATGAGTAGAAAATAAATACATAGTCACATAAATGTTGTGTAAGCATTTGTAATGGTGAGTAGCTCAGTACTGGAAGTGGCGACAGTCAGGTCTGAGTACAACATGTACTTCACTGTCTACACCTCTAGCTTCATTTATAAGAAGTATATCAACCTTCTGACTTACACAACAGTGTCCACAGCAAATAAGAATGGGCCCCACTTTGGAAATCTGAAAGGGCTATGCCTACATACCTTAGCAATTTATAGCATTGGGTTGCTATGACAGTGAGTACTGCAATTACCACTCAGCAGGCTGTATGCATTTACCAAATGCTGGGCAACAATTGGTGCAGAGGGCATCACATGCACATGTGCAGATACCTATAAAAGCAGATAGTACTAGCTATCCCCACATGCAATCATTACATTGCACGTTCCACATAGTGAACAACTCCAAGCAGGAAAACAAAAAAAAAATAATAAAATAAAATAAAAAACAAACAACAGTACATTTATGTACCAAATAAAAACAAAAACACCAAAGCATACACAGACGGACCTGGAAGGGACATACAGTTATGTAACAGTTTGTAGTTACCTGCAAGTAGTAGATGGTTATGGTTAGTACTGTAGATCCCCTGATACATGCATATGTGGCAGCAGAAGGTATGTATGCACTGATGCCATGCATAAGTATTGTCATGGAGAAATTGTTGTGTAGCTGTGTGCAGTGGGACATAAGTGTGACATTTGTAGCTCAGCAGTACATGTCAAACATCTGAACATGTTATCTATGGTCTGTACAGTACTGCATTCAATGGCAGTTTGGGGGAGTACTGCAAACACCTAGATAAACTTGGATGTCACAGAGTAAGACATGCATGATAGTCACATAATGTGTAGTTTAGCACTGGCAACCGCTGTAGCAGGCTAGCATAGTAATGTATCATTTGCAGCTATGTATACCCTTGTACTATTACTGTATGCACACATGTGACAACTGTCCATGTTGTAGCAAGGTCCAACAGGTCATCCGTGAGGTGTATGGACTTACAACAGTGTGGACCTTGTGTCTGTATGGCACACACATATGTCGAGATACATGTGTGTCTGATTTATAAGCATCTGAACATGTGCATAGAGCAAGGGACATACTGCAACTGTTTGTGAAGGGTGGACATTTATATGTTGGTGCAGGTTGTTATGTGCATATATACATATATATATATATATATATATATATATATACAGGTTGTAGTGTGTGTCAAACAAGACAGCATACAGTGCTGGCATATGACATGTGTTGTTCAAATGCTGTGGGTATGCTTTGTTAGGTATATAGTCTTCCAGATAGGGGGTCCTGCTAAACATATATGGGCTGAGAACACCTTCCATGCATTCTGCACAAGACTGTGCAATATCATTACATAACTGTATCCCCCTTAACATTTGCATAATTGATATTCCCACCATAAAAGGTGGACTGTATATGTGCTGATATGCATATCAATGTGTACACCAGTGGATGTTCAAATGTACGCTCCAGCTGAATGTTGTACATGTATTGACATCCCTGTTGTTAAAAGCCCTGTACCCATGAACTAACACATAGGTGGTAGTGTACTCAACACCGAAGGTGTGATAAGAGACTACTGGACACAGGTGGACAGTAGTGTCCCTAATGATGATCACTGTGCCACACTAGTCATGTAAACCTAGTACAGTCCACATGTCATCAGTAAATTTGTGTCATCCATGGAAACAGAGGTCAAGGTTCCACTCCACTCATCAGTCATAACACCCATCATAGAGTACAATGTCCCTGTTGGTATGTACCTCAGAAGACATCCAAAGCAACAGTAGATGCCAGACACATACCTCACAAAGAGTATTACCGGATTCCAACAGATGCCCTATGCTGACTGTCTTACAATACCACAGCTACAATGTGTTGCATACCGCCTACCCAGAGGGTACCCCTGCCTAACATACAAAGCTATGGCAAACCCACAGGTGTTGAATGCGCTCCATGTAAACAGATGGAACACCAGACAAGATACACACTCTACTGGTCTACACCTTGTAATGTAAAAAGCAGAACATGCTCAACTGGCACATTATCATCACAGACACATACCATACTGTGGAACCAACTACCTATCAACAGCATATGAAGGTCCTCATTAGCAGTTGCCATCAATAACCATGATGATTGCATGTGAGATAGGAAACACAACCCGGTAATCACCCCTGTGGCTCTGCATGACAGGGACACATGAACCTACATTACATGTGTGTTGTAGTGCAGGGTACCATATGTCTAGGCTTCCATATGCCCTATGGATAACAGCCTATCAGCTACCTAGAACATGATACACACATGCATGTACCTGTTGCATCACATGCTATGTGAGGTTGACTCTGTGTAATGGAGAATGTGTATGTGAATGTGTCAATGATGTGTATATGTGTGATAGCCTAGTGGGAATCTATGTATACCATGATATGTAGTGTTGTAGCTCTAATCCCATCAAAAAGTCCATATGCTATTGCCAGGCAGGAAAAGCAGTATGACATACATTGTGACGTAGTCCCATGGTATCGAATGGAGTGTGCCTTTGTAGGCTAAAGCAGTACATGTATGCTTATTAATTGCTAACACTAGTGAATACAAGTCACGTATGGACTGTAGTACTACCTGAAGCTGTATGCCTCAACTGCACAGTATGGTTTATATCCACATGGCTTGGTAACACACTTTTGTTTGTTACCTGTAGTCCTCACACATTACATACCTCAGGCATGAGGTTATATATGTGCTGACACACAGTAATGTATGGTACACAGGTAAATGTAATCTGGGTTGCCATACCTTTATGTCTTGTAGGTATGTCTGATGTGTGTGTGGGTATGCCTATAACATGGCCTCTGTGGTATGTGTGTCACAGGATGTAGGTGCATATCTAGCAACATGTATAGTGTAGTACAGCAGTATGCCACCTATCATGATGAATGTGCACATATGTTACTGAGGGGTTTGCTATCAACAAGTAGTGTGGTGTACTGGTAGTACCATAACCGTACTGTACATTGATTTCAATGGATGACGAATGTCTGTATGCATTAGCTTCATATACACCTCCTGTGGCTAGGTGTTGCATTGTGTCTCATACAGTGTGCCATGTACTGTTGTATAGTCCTACATACTGGTTTCACTTTGTGGCCATGCAGAACATGGTTTGGTATATAGTATGTGCCAGGCGCTGTCAGGCAGTTGTGGGCTTAGCAGTCATATGCATTATTAAAAGTGTGTATCTACTAACAGCCAATAGGTTGCTATATATGGCATTTCAATGATGTCTGTACATTAGAATGGTGAGTGTGCCACATGGCTTTTTCACAATTACAGTTTAATTGTCTTCCAGAGTTATGGCACACAACAGAAAGCCAGCCTATTCCCCTGAGGAGGAGGAAGTTATCACAGATGCACTCATCCAACATTATAACCTTCTGTTTTCAAGATCCTGCCAGGACCAGCACGGTCGCACTGCACTGTGGCAGAATGTTGTCCGTCGGGTGAATGATGTAGGCATGCATAACCAGACTTATGAGCAGGTTCACCATCACTGCAGTGATTTAATCAGACATGTCCGGCAGCATGCCTCCGATGTCCACAGACAACAGCTTGCCACAGGTGGTGGTGCTGCTACACATCCCCCCCTCACCAGAGTGGAAGAGCTGCTCCTCAGCGTGGTGGCTCCTGGCCAACCAGTACAACACACCTGTGTCATCATGGAGGCCGGAGTCACCCAGCACAGCGACAACGAGCATGCAGGTAACATGGCATATCCATAGACCACTGTTATCCCAAGTGTTATAATATGCATTAATCAGATGTGTACTGTGTATGCAGAATATGTGGAGCCTGGTGTTATGCAATACTGATAATTCGGGACATTATCTGTATGCCTGTGACTGTCACCCCATGTACTACTGTATAATTGCAGACTCACAGCAGTAATGCCATAGTTGTTGACACTGACATACTGTCTGATATCCTTGCAGGTCCCTCTGGTGTGATAGCAAGACAGCAGACCCATGCTGGTGAGTGTGTTACAGTCAATATAGCATATAAAATGTGCATGTCATAGGAGAGTTGTAGGCCATATACACATGTTAAACACCTACACATAGTACATGCTCTGCATATTCTCTCTGTGACTATACACTTCCTAGTGACATGAGTAGCTGACTCATACACATGCAACACACAGAGCATCACAAACAAGTGGGGTACACTGTAGTGGACATTGTATAGGCATAGTCAATACACATGCACACAACATACACCACTTTGTCATATGCAGTTGTGTTAATATGATACACATGGCATATGTAGACACCTGCTGTAAGGTCATACTCTAGTATCCCATATGTCGTCAACACAGCACACATACTATACCTGGGAGTAGAGGCCTATCATGGGGCGGTGTGACATGTGTCAACACACAACACAGTCATGTTAGGTAATGCTCCCTATTGAACACCTGCCATGCTCATGTAACGACTGTCTGTGAACTGTTAAATGTAGCCTAAGTGGTGCAGGTCAGGTACAGCAAGATAGTTGCCAGTGTGACATGCATCAGTGGCCTTGAGTGACCACATGATGCTGCCTGATGATGGCTCATGGTACTACACTACATCCAGTTACAGTACCTGCAGTACTACACATAGCATTCATTGTTATACATCTGACAGTTGTATGCACCTGGACATGGTTTGTATACCTATGAGTGATGGTGCACAGACATTAGAAAGTGTTTCATACTTGCAGTGCAATGTTGTGTCCATGTACACATTGTGTACCAGGGTGAGGCCAATCATTGAATAACACACATGCATCAATGACATGTATACTGTTATCTACAAGAACTCTCTACACTTGCACTGCATGCTGTCGTGCAACACACATCCTGCATGCTGACACATGTGAGAGGACTCTTTGGCTTGTGATACTGTACTCCACCTTCAACCACTAATGAGTATGTTCTATATTGCTGTTGGTGTGTGTGTGTCAACTTGAATGCGTAGTGTATTAGTGTGCAGGTGTGCATGTGTGCATGTGTTCATGTGTTCAAGTGTGCATGTGTGCATGTGTGCATATGTTCATGTGTCCATGTGTTCATGTGTGCATGTGTGCATGTGTTCATGTGTTCATGTGTGCATGTGTTCATGTGTTCATGTGTTCATGTGTGCATGTGTGCATGTGTGCATGTGTGCGAACATCCTGTACAGATGGTAAAGTGTGCTTCCTGTCTCCCTCTCACAGGTGCTGAGGTATTGTTGGATGGGTGCAACAGGAAACCTGAGGTCACTGCCACAAATATTGACCATGATGATACATATGTAGTGGCACAGGCGTGTTTGACAGGGTCTGTCGGTGTTCCACCAATCGACAGTGCACAGCTTTCCACCCCATCTATGCGCACATACGTACTGCCATTACATCCCTCAACACCAATGGCCTTAAGGTGAGGAACAGCATATGGTAGGCATTGACCAGGAAAGTATGGCAACCCCACACAGCACCCATGCCCAGACACACGGAACGGTACCACATAGGCATATTTCCAGAGGTTCTCGTGGGAGCATTGCTGGCCGCAATGCCCCTGGCAGGTGTGCCCGCACAGGTCTCACAACTTCAGGTATGTTCCGGGCTGTGATGCAAGCACAGGCACGTATGGAACGGTACACCAGGCAGGGAACTAATAATATATAAATGAGAAATGCTACCATTCAAAGATCTCTAGCCGAAAAACCAAGAATATTCGAAAAAACAGCCAGATAGAGACCACCAAGATATAAATAAAACTAATTTATTGTGAAACAAGCACTTTCATGTGCATCCAAGCACGCTTCCTCAGGTTTATACAACTTTACTCCATTAGATAGCTTTTATAAACTTCTAAACCATCTACTAATTAACTTTAATTTAATCAACTGATGAAATCAATTAATTAATTAAGCTGCTAAAACCAGTAAGGCAGCTTAAAGAAAAACAAGCATAGATAAAGATATATACTAGTTATTTAAAACACAAAACAGTATTATTAAAGTATATTTATTTATACATACATATAAGTGTATATAACATCATAACAACATCATAAAACATCCTAATCATCACCAGGCAGGGACTAAGGGTGCAGAGGGCTCATAACACCGCGATCAATGACAGTATCCATGACCTTGCCGGTGCCATCAGCAATTACACCAATGTCATTGATAGACAGGGGGAGACACTAGATGTCCTCCGCAATGTTATGTCCATGTGCCAGGACAGTGCAGGATGGCTGGGGTGTCGACGTGGATGTATGCCAGCAACATCCTCAGCTGGCAGCCATTGCAGACGACACTCAAGTGCCAGCCACTCCCGTAGTGCCAGTACCAGCCCCAGCAATGTTGTGGCTGGGCTGTCGGTAAACCGTCCAAGACAACCACGTGCACATGGCTCTGGCCAGTCCCAGCAGGGACATGGGTCCAGTCAACATCCCTTTGCCTCTGACAATAGTACTCAGTCTGGCTTAGTACCCAGTACTGTCTGTGTCATCACTGCCAGGCACAGGTACTGTGTCCATGGCTGGATACAGTGATCTGTACAGCCTGGCAGGTACAGTCTGTGGCTGTCCCACAAACTCCCATATTTGGTAGCCACAAGGGGGTACTGTATGCATGCAGACACACACACACACACATACTACCAACACGTAGGGCTAACACATACACATGCACATCACATCTACACTGACCCATACTGTACTGTTGTCCCTCACACACACACGCACACACACACACACACACACACACACACACACACACACACACACACACACACACACACACACACACACACACACACACACATACATTTTGATTGGATGGGTCATTGTCGGGATCTGGAAAACAATCATACACCCTGTGCATATGATGAAACTGTGCCACCTCCTGTCATCTGTGACATTAATGCAGAAACAGGATAACATGGTGCTGATGCAGAGGGTGACCTACTCTCAGTGTAGCAATGTTAGCATGTTGTGAACAGTAAAGTGTAATGATATCCTTGTAGGTGTATCTGAGCAGGCATGATGCATCACAGCAGTGATTATCAATTTCGTATTGTTTACACCAGTGTTAATTCCAAACATGGATTGTCCACACATGTGCTAGTTGGCTGATGTGTGTGGTACTGGCAGCATGTGTTGTTGAGTGGATGTAATGTCTGTGATGTGTGCAGTACAGATTCCAAGGTGCACATTTGTGAACATGGTGGAGGTGCACTGTTTGCATGTATGTGCATGGTGGGCACATGGGAAGGGTGACATGCCCTGTATTACACAGTGTTAATACTTCATATTTCCTATTGGTGTCTAATATGCATGTCACTACACATATGTCAAAACTTGGGTACACATGTGTGTATACATGGTATGACACTATGCTGTGGGTGATACTGTTGATATCGGTCTTTGGTTAGCATTCTGGTAGTGTACATAACCTCAACAGCCTGATTTTAATCAATCGTTAGATGATGTCTTGACAACTGACACAGCTGTAGGATACACAGTAGCATTAGAATCTTTCTGGTATTGTACTATACCAGTTACCAGTGGTAATGACCACCACACATTCCCGTGACCACTCCTGTTTGGCATTTGTCCATCCTAGGTACAATCAGACACACTAGGGATATGTACGTCCACATCTGGTGATGCATACAGTGGCCTACAAAGCATTCCCCGGATTAGACACTTATCCTCCACAAGGGTATCATACAGACATATACCTGTTGACAAACAAATGTTTTGAAGCTATGATCCAAAAATAGCATAGTCATCCACATTTACTACACCTAGTATCCTGATAGTACCACATTGGTAGTAGCACACAACATGTAGCAGGGGTACCGATGTGTACAAACAGCCACATGTGATTTCATCTGTCCTTTGATAGCCACATTCCCAAAGCTATGCTCATCTCCCTCAGTGTATCACATAAGCAATAAGGGGTCTGTATGTATATACATGGAGTTGTAGTATACCTACAATGAATGGCCATTATTGATAGACTGTGTTGTGTTTGAGCATGTCTGCATATGCCACAGGCATACACCCACACTCACACTATTCTATAACAACTGTCATGTGTGCGTGTGACACAGATGACCTAGGGCACAGCTCACTACAGTGGCTGGACTTGTCACATACATACATATGTGAGCTACGGTCCAAAAAGCAGCAGCAACAACTGTCAATGGTAACAGATGTAGTCATGTTGACAGCAGGCTTCACACCTATGAAGTGAATGAGGTCACACATACATATATGTCTTGGCCACACAGTTACCAATTTAGGTCACATGTGCATATGTGTATTTGCCACACAGATACCTGCAATGTGCAATGCACATACTGTTGTTTTACTGATATGTCATACAGTAGTAAACGCAAAAAACACAACATATTGCTCAACAGTGTCACACACTCAGCAATTGCAGGATTCAAACCCCTACCTACCTACGTCATGGTATTAGACAGATATGCATTACCATGACATGCCATATGCTTTACTGTGAGTTTTCATTTCCACTGATGTATTTGTGGGATACTGACATCATCAAACCGGCCAAAGGGGAATTCACCTCTTTCGATGTGTTTTCACAGTCTCCAAAAAGGCCACTCCTCTCATAGGATTAGACACATACATCCCAACACACACATTTGCATGCAGCATTTGTAGGATTCAAACCCCTACCTAACTATGTTATGACACTAGGGAAATACACATTAACATGACATGCTATATGCCTTATTAGGAGAACTTATTTCCAAAGCTGTATTTGTGGGATACTGACATCATCACACTTGGCAAAGAGGTATTCATCTCTTCTAATGTGTTTTCACAGTCTCCAAAAAGGCCATTCCTCTCAAAGAAAATTGCACACACACACATTCACACACTGCATTTGCAGGATTCAAACCCCCACCTAACTATATTATGACACTAGGGAGATACACATTAACACGACACACTATATGCTTTACTGGGCGTATTTATTTCCAAAGCTGTATTTGTGGGATATTGACATCATCACACTTGGCAAACAGGTATTCACCTCTTCTAATGTGTTTTCACAGTCTCCAAAAAGGCCACTCTTCTCCAAGGGAATCGTACACACACAGGATTCAAACCCCTACCTAACTATATTACGACACTAGGAAGATATGCATTAACACGACGCGCTATATGCTTTACTGGGAGCATTCATTTCCAAAGCTGTATTTGTGGGATACTGACATCATCACTCTTGGCAAAGAGGTATTCACCTCTTCTAATGTGTTTTCACAGTCTCCAAAAAGGCCACCCCTCTCAAAGGGAATCTCACACACACACATTCACAGGATTCAAACCCCTACCTAACTAGGTTATGGCACTAGGGAAATACGCATTAACATGACGCACTATATGCTTTACTGGGCGCATTCATTTCCAAATATGTATTTGTGGGATACTGACATCATCACACTTGGCAAAGAGGTATTCACCTCTCCTAATGTGTTTTCACTGTCTCCAAAAAGGCCACTCCTCTCAAAGGGAATCTCACACACACATACATACACATAGACTCAACAACTGCAGGATTCCATCCCCTACCTAACTATGTTATGATGCTAGTGAGATACGCATTAACACGAAGCGCTATATGCTTTACGGGGTGTTTTAATCTCCACTGCTGTATTTGTGGGATACTGAGATCATCACACTTGGCAAAGAGGTGTTCACCTCTTTGAATGTGTTGTGAAAGTCTACAAAAAGGCCACTCCTCCCAAAGGGGATCCCACACACACACATACACCCCCACACACAGCAATTGCAGGATTCAAACCCCTACCTAACTATGTTATGATACTAGAAAGATACGCATTAACACAATGCGCTCTATGCTTTACTGTGTGGTTTCTATTCTCCTGCTATATTTGTAGGATACTGACATCATCAGACTGGACATGGTAATGTGTGTGCACTTAGTGTTATGCAATCCCAGGAATGAACCTTGTGGGTCAGCAGGTGTAAACATCTTGAACAGGAATCCACAATTCATAGCTTGTGTGATCTATCTGTAGACAAATTATCATTCCTTCATATGATAATACATATTTATGCACAGATTGTTGGTTTTGTGGATACAACATGTGTCTGTGATGTTGATAAAGGGCTATTCAAAGTCTATGTAGGACCTGTGTTGCTCCTTTCAGTGATGTATGTTTTGGGTGGCTGCCTTGCAAAAAATCTAGCAGGTTTGGGGAACATGATCTGCTCATTAACATACCACAGACATTTGGGTTGTGTGTTTGTTGGATTACAATAGCTCTGTTCCTGACTGCAATCATGATGGACTCCATGGCCTAGCAGTTCGGACTTCATAGGCTTATAGGACTATAGTTCCCATGGTCTGTTGTGCACCAACACTTGTGAGGTGTGCCACATGTTGCTTTAACACATTCAACAGTGTAAGATTCTGTAGAGCATGTGAGGCTCAACAGACTGTTCAGGTGCAGGGTCTGTTTGTTCTGTTGTTCACTTATGACACATATGGGGAAACAATGTTATCCATGTGATGGGATTCATTTGGCTTTGGGAGGAGCAGTTTACACATTCTACATGTGATATCTCCTGGTATGATGTTAGTGCCTCTTGTCACTGGGAGGTGGGTATGTATGCATGGGCCTGTCTGACAGGATGTCGACATTGTCAGTCAGGTACAGTTGACCCTGACTCAGGACATATATGAGTGTACATTGCTATTTCTGACATAGCTGAAGGAGTTGTAATGTTTCTGTCTGTACTCCTTCGCAGATAATCTTTCCAAAGCAACGACAAACCTGAACACTAAACCCCTGTTATACTATTTTTACACACTTAACACACTACTGATCCTTTGTGATCAGTCAACAGTGTATGTCATCATCATATCCTGGCATGTGCAAACGTCAGTTTCGTGTGTACTCTTCAGTCCAGCTGGTGCATATTGGAATTTTGACGCATTGTTACAACTGCCTTATGTACACAGAGAACCCTGTCCTCCTACCAACAAACTGAGATATATGTGAGAGATTTAACTGTATAGACAGACAGGAGGCTGAGCTCTCCCAAGCCATGACTGGCACAGTCTATCAGGTGGTGAAGGTAACCACTCACACCACAAATCCAGTCTAACATGGACCTATGAAGACAGCAAACCATATACATTACCACACAAAGACATACTCGGAGCCTCTAAATATACTCTGCCTAAGCAGCAGAGACATCCAAAGCAGACACACAAACAACTGCTAACCCACAACCATACACACATATCACATAGTTCACAAAGTCAGTGTGCCACACAGGCACTGCCCTTAGGCCTACACAACACACCTCATATACTTATATTAGGTAACTGTAATTGTCGGTCACACTGACATCCCACTCACCAGGCTTTACAAGGAGAAGGTCACTTTGTGCTGTCTTTTGGGTGCCAGGATCTGCCACATGACACATGTACTCTTGTCAGTCCACTACAAGTACAAATATGGCTCCATCATTGACCATGCTGGTGTATAAACTCTCAGACGTTCCTCCCTGGACTACATGACAAGAGACATAGAGGAGCTCTCTGATCATGTAGCCCAGGCCAGTATGACCCTGACCTTGTGTAGCATCTTACCCTCACCAAGAAGTATGTCACAGTATACAGACAAACTGATCACTTTTAACAGTTGGCTAACATATCGGTGTCATTCAAAGGGGATCCAGTGTCTGTCAGCCTGGGATTAGATGCTCAATATGCCACGTAGATTCACTATGGACTCCATGCACCTGTCACCCCTAGGCTTTCACAGACTGGCTAAGGCTCTTGCCACACCCATAGTGGCTGTTTGAAGCAAGGCTCAGAAGACAAAACCACCTCCATAGACGTTACAGGGTAAAGGAAACGGAGAGTAATGCTGCTCAACAACAGATGTCTAACCCTCAGAATGCATGCACTCAGGACTCACATCAGTATGGAGACTGTCGATATATGTGCAGTAACAGACACCTGGATCAGGCTCCCCAAAGCACACCAGCACTACCAGGTTTTACTTCATACCATGGTTTTCGGGCACAAGACTCGGACCGGAGAACAACAATAGGGGGGGGGGGTATCCATATACATCATACATACACACACCTCTGGGTTGGTAGCACTGCACATGGCATCGGAGAATGTACATGTGCAACTGACAGTGGGTCAGCCTGCATTTCAGTTTGTAGACTGCTACAGACCACACTCCCAAACTCGGGAACAACACTCGTTATTCCTGGGAACACTGGGGAATGTGAAGGTATCTCCAAACACCAATATATTGTGTGACTTCAAATACACAAACGTTGACTGGGAATACTACTCAAGCACTGACACCCTTGCACAACAGTTGCTAGGATTGTTACACTCAAACGCTATGGCAGACCTGGTCACCACAACCACAGGGGGTTAAAACATGTGGGACCTGATCATCACCAACATGTGGACTCTATGTTCCACACCAGAGGTATACCCCTCATTGTTAAGGTCAGAACATACATTCATCTCACTGGACGTACTTATCCCATATACACACACACACACACATCCTAGGTGATCTCAGTGACGTACTTCTCATGAGCAAACGTCACACTTATACAAACCGAGGTGGTATCCATCAAAGACCTTGGGACAGTGTTAATTATGGCTCAGACCACTTAATCCTTTACAAACCCATTCTATGGACAACTACTGGAATGTATGGATCGTGCTATCACAGATAACTACAAGACTCACTCCTCCAAAGGCAGGGGACCTGTCTGGTGGACCACGGCCATTAATGAGCTATACAAGGACAGGAGGAGGCTACTACATGATAGAGCACAATCCCAATCATGAAGGCATTTCTGATCAGTACTATGGAATAGCTACAATCACTTGTTGATTCATCTAAGGGCCACTTCTAATGGACACTTGCAATAGACACTATGGACAATCATAAGACCTTCTTTAGTTATGTCAGGGACCTGGGTGGGAACTCACAGATATGCTGTGAGTTACTGCATAATGACAAAACATACAGTGAACCCACTGACATTGCAAACATCCTGGAAAACAGGTTCAGTGGGAATGTTTCCCCACCATCCCCCCTGCAGTGCACATGTCCATCCCAACAGGCTGTAGCCTCCCTGACATCACAGATGAACAGGTGAGTGCTGCCCTCTCCATAGCAGACAACATAGCATCAATGAGACCAGATGGTGTCCCGGACTGCGGCTTAAATGAGATTCATGACGAACTTCACACTCACATTATGTCACTGTTCATTATCAGAGTTACTACAGGATATGTACCCAAGGAATGGCTTACAGCAACAGTGTTCCCACTCCACAGTGCTGGTGCCACAAGGGACCCTGGACAATATCGCACTATATGCCTAACTATCCTGGTCTGCTAAGCTATGGAGTGTATCGTCATGGAATACATACACATAGACATTGTGAACCTATAGACACTGGATCCTACACAATTTGGCTTTGTTGTGGGCAGATTTTGCCTCTTGCACCTGTTTGATGTCTTTAAACAGTTAACAGGTCCTTAGATATACAGAGGGTTGTCCACACAGCCTACCTGGAGCTCGCACAACAGTTCAACACAATACCCCACTCGGCCATTATACATAAGCTCACTGGCTTCAATATTTACACATATGTCACAAGATGGATTGCTAACTGGATCATGGATAGCACCCACATGGTCAGTATTGCAGGTGCCATGTCTGACTATACACCAGTTACACGTGGCATCCCACAGGGCTCATTCCTGGGACCTCTCTTGTTCCATATATATTTCTGAGATGTACTGGCTAACACAGGAGGAATATGGCTGACCATGTTTGCAGATGACTGCAAACTGTGTGCCATAATTGACTCCCCAGCTGGCACAAGCATCCTCAGAAAGAGCCTCACAGAGATGGATAACTGGTGCCAGAGCCATGGCCTACAGCTGCCTTCCTTTAGATGCATAGTCATCACCTTTGGTAAGAACATCGTGCCCACACATTACCACATAGGTGATGATACATCACGTATGGTGTATTTGATTTGTGATTTGGGGACATGAATACTTAGCTCTCTCAGCTTTGACATTCACGTTGCCAATGTTGTTGGACACACCTTCTATATAGCCAACCATATCACATAGGGTTTTAGATCCAGATCAGGTGGGGTCATTGTGCCCCTATACTCATCAAGCCCATGCTTGGATACAATGCCCCATTTCGGATTTACCTTACCCAACACCTGCAGCAACTGTAATGTACACAAATGTACCTAACCAACTGGATCTAGGGACTCACACAGATGGTATGCGCAGTTTGGCTATGGTGACCCCAGCTCTCCTCAGTTGCTTACTGCCTACTTGGATGCAATCTGCGCCTATTGTTTGAAGCCATGTCCATCACAGCATTGATGGACAGGCTCCACATCAGGATATCAAAGTCCCTTACAGCTACACACTCCAGGGACGGGTATGTCAGCAATGATGTTAATAGGACATGTTGGAGGGGCAGATTCCCATCCCATAGACTCCACTCACTCGGGAATGAGATCCCAGTCCCACATACGCAGAAACCTACACTGACCACCTACAGGGACATCTTCACAGGTGGATGGGTGGGTGATCGTATGTATAGTCCTGGGATATGTTCTGGGTCCCTGCTAGACTGAGGCAGAATGAAATGAACATATGTGGGATATCTTGTGTGACCTACTATTCACAGGTACAGCCTACTAATCTAGCAGGGTTGCAAAATACTAACACACTGTGGCTAGGCTTATACATGCCCTAGGGCAGATAGCCTAGTGTCAACCTTTGAACCTATGCTAATGTTCGGGATGCACATTGTTCAGTGATGGTACTGATTGCAGGTTTTGTTTCTTCTTTGCTTTCCCACTTTCTATGAACAACCTAAGTATCTGCATAACATATTTGATTATGACAGGGTTTCACTATATTATATATGTGTCTGTTGTCATATCACTGTGTGCACATGGCAGATTGGTGAATAGTGCAAGGTTCCTGGGTTGACACATGCAACTGACGGATATGTGTGGCCCACTGCTGTACTCAGACATGCCCTAAGTGTGTGAGCATGCCCAGTTCAGACTTTCAGTGTTTTGTTGCCTGACATTTGTCTCATGTATTCAAGTGTGTGAGCACGCCCAGTGTGACCTTACAGTATGTTGCTGTCTGAGGTCCACTCCATTTGTTGATGTGTGTGAACATTACCAATATTAACATTTATACTATATGTGTGTTGAATATCAGGTTCTATTCTTACTGCAGGCCTCACCTTTGTGTCTTAACCCGACAGGGATTATGCTATTCCTGCAAGGTTTCCATGCGATACTTTGCATATACTTATCAACATTTTCTCATGCAAGCTGACCATTGACATACTATCATCGTTTAGTGGTTCTGTACTATGACTATAGTGCACTGTATCCTGGGTTCGAGGAATGTCACTGCTTCATATTTTCATACATGGCAGAACAGACTGCTTCAAGAAAAGTGAAGCAAATATGAAAATGTTAACCTGCTTTTGCTGAACTATGCCCACATTTGACCAGACTTGCACAACATTGCTCAGTGTTGACCAGCATTGCTAAACAGTGCACAATATTGCTCAACATTGCCTGTAGTTGTGCTGCTTAGTGTGTGCAATTTTGTTTACATATACTAAATAGTGGTGAGAGCTGTTTAGCACTGCTTTATATTGCTTAACACATAGCAATCATGCCTCAGGTGATGCTGCAGGGCTGCCTATGTCGGATGCACGTTTTACACTCCATATACATGTTTGTTAACAGGTAGTGTCAAGTTAGGCATCCTATTTACTATATGTGCAAGTCGGAGAGAGGTATAATTTCCAGGGTTCCTACTGAGCCAGTGTATATGCTATGCATTGCCTCTTTGCCAAGGCCAAAGACTACTGGGCACGCCTCCTTCTGCCTACTGAGGCAGGCTCAGGTTGTTCCTCCTCTGAGCCATGCTCTGCCTGTGATGGCCTTGGCAATGGTGGGGGGCTGTTGTGCCCGGCCCTATGCTGCTCCTGCTTTAGCTGTTTTCACAGGATCATATTGTGTAGCATAGCACATACCATGACTATTTGGGTACATGTAGTTGGTGAGTACTGCAAGGCTCCACCAGATGTGTCCAGGCACTGGAACCGTGACTTGAGCAGCCCAAACACACGCTCAATTGCATTTTGTGTTTGTGCGTGTGCCTCATTATTGCATTCCTGTTCAGGTGTGTGTGCATTTCCAATGGGTGTCATCAGCCACGTCTCAAGTGCATATCCAGCATCTCCCACTAGGTGACCATGAGGGATGTCCACATTGGCAAATGTCTGGTACAGCTGTGTCAAATGCCAGATATGGGAGTCACGGTAGCTTCCAGGGCAGACAGCACACACATTCATTATTATGCCCTGGGCATCACACATGACCTGATAGTTGATAGAGGGGTAACCCTTGTGGTTATAGTAGACCCTACCCCGCTCACTGGCTGGTGCTTACTGCAGTGTTGTAGTGTCTCTGAGAAAAACACAGTGGAAAGTAGTTTGCTGAGTTTTAAGTGCTGGGCTGGGCTGGGCTAGTGTACTGCCTGTGTAATTGCCTGATTCTGATTGTTTTCACCTGCTAGCTCTGCTAGTAATCCCTGGTTAACTTCCTACTATTTGTTGTGCTTCCTTTTCCCTTTCTGTTTCCTCAGGAGGGAAGCGCCACGCACACAAGTGCAAATGTGTGCATACCAGCTCACACGCGTGCACACATGCTTACATGGACTACAACTTGCTTATTCTTGCTAAAATGAGTGCACACAGGTGCAAATGCACTTACACAGGTTTCAACAACCTTACACTTGCTTACTCCGGCTTAAACGCGCGCACACAGGTGCACATGCGCGCACACAGGCTTACTCGGTTTTACAGGCGTGCACACGCGCGCATACATGTTGCAGGTATTTCTACAAAAAATTTTGGTGTTGTTCACGGCATACACCTTCAATTTCTTGCCTTTAGCTAGGGTACCTATTGACACACCTCTTCCAGTGATTAGTATCTGACAGCAGGCACATGCCACTCTACTCCAATGAGCTTCACTTCTCTCAGACATACCCCTCCTTATGATGTCACCTATCTTCTACTCTGTTACACCCCTTATCCTACTCCGACACTACACTGACTGTGCTCTTTTGCTATGTAAACTTGTGATTCACTATCCTTACCCTCATTTGCATAGGATTGCCTACTAATGCTTGGTTACAACTCTTAGACTGAGCTTCCCCCCTTAGCAACCTCTACTCGGTAGCCATGTTGTCTTTGGACTGCCATTCCCTTGCATTGAATATTAGGGATTACTGTAAAATCCACATGTATGCATTTTAATTATTGTTTTTCTGGTTTTTACAGTGTACCGCGTTTGCGTGGCGCTGTGCTACCTTTAAACATGGTCGATCGGGAAAAAAAATGAATTTATTTTATTTTATTTTTACATTGGTGGACATTGCCAATGGCCATATTTTTGGCCATTGGCATGCTTCCTCAGCTGGATGCATCCTTTTTTTCGAGCTGCCATGGCTCCATTTTGCTATTTGCAGAACCGTACTCAGTTGTCAACGAAGTACATTTCTGCAAATAACACTACTCTTACTCGGACAGGTTAGGGTTTCCTGAATTGCAATTTTACCTCATTTGCATGCCTTTCAGCAGCAAATGAGGTAATTTGCATATCCTAGCCTTGTCCGTGTAAGAGGAGTTTTAGGAGCTCTCTTACACGCCCCTGCCGGCTGTTCCTGGATCACTCGGAAGACATGTTGGTTGCATAGAGTCTTACTCAACTGTTAGACTCCGTGCAAGCCTTCATGAATCTGGCCCAAAATAAAATCACAGCGTTTGGTATTAACATTCATTCTCTGAAGGGCGCCTGTGAAATATTAATGTTTGGCATTATTAACTGGTAGTAACCCTCAGTGATTAGCAAGAAAATTTATGTAGGTCAGGACAAAAATATGTAGAAAATATGGGTCATTCTGCAAACATTTTATCATTTGAGAGGTATGGTTATCAGCAGCTGGACTGGACCATGTAAGGTCCTTGATCTTGAGAATTGTTTTAAATTGTACCAACCATACTGATAGTAGCTGTACCTTTCAACTTTTCAGGATTCTGCAAAACTCCCCTGATCTTCCTGTCATTTTTGAAGTGCCCATCATAAAGTATGTTACCACTGCAGTATGTCAAGCCTCTGATGTCTTTCAGTGACCTGGACTTTTTTGTATTGAGATATGTTCAATTTATGATGGACACATTGACTGAGCTGTTTCATCATCGTTATGCAAAGTTTTGAATCATAAAGCCCTTTTATTGTATATACAACTGTTGTGACACACAAAATTGTTATTATTATAGACTTTGAGGCAGCATTTGATTCAGTCAGCCTCCAAACTTTAGACTGCAGCATGTCAGTTTGATCTACAGTGGATCATACAGAAAGGGAAGAACAACAAAATGTTGATATCTGTTTGAAAAACTGACAATTTTAGGACTGGAAGTAAAGTTTAAGCAGGTAAAGTAAGGCAGCAGTGACATCATAGTAAGGAATGTTTTGCAGTGTGCTTAACACTAAGGATTACAGTTACACAGTATATACTACATAAATAAATAAATAAATGCACAGCCAAAACTTACACTACGTATATACATGCTAATGAACACTCATAAACAAAAATAAATGTTGTGCAACCATTATATCGAATGGGACTGCACTTAAATTACTATTAAAAACAAACTTCCTGCAACCATCCTCGAACCTCGCTTTCATAGGGTGGATAGAGCATCACTATAGTAGCAGCTCCAAGTGGTAGCTGAAGTTTTATTATTTATTCTTAGCCCTTTTTCTGGTATGTAGCTCCCTTGTGTATTTAAATTTTACTTTTGATGCTAAGCTTTTCAATATTTTAGAGAGTTGCCAATACCGACATTCAGCACTTTTTGTATGATCAACTTTATATCAAAGTACATGCTTTTATATAAAATTAGGAAGATGATTCAGTCAACAGGAGAAAATTATGACTGACAGTGAGGAACGCTGGCATTACAGCTTATCAAGGAGGTAATTATGCTTCATTTTTTGGGTATAGTAGAAATCTCTTCAGAAGGATATCTGACATATGAATTTGAGAAGAATAAAAACATAAGGGGGTGTGTTTGTTTGATGCCCATACCTTCTTACTATTTTTAACTGATCTGTTTCATATCATCCAACTGAAACAATGCATCATAAGTTGCTGAAATTTCTGTGCATAGGCTTAATTTTACAAGCAATCTTAACATTTAAGCTTCTGAATCTGTGCATATCAATCAGGTTTTTAATACTTTGAGCCTCTCTGCCATTGTGTACTTAAGTACATACCTGTAATATCTGTAATGCTCACTTTAAAAAAAATTGCCTCTACCAGATGAGATAATCTAATGTCACAGTATATCTTAAGCCATGATGTATAAAATAAGTAGTCCTAAAGTACAGCTTTATAAAGGTGTTCATTTGGTGTGTGTTTTAATGTTTTAAACTTTTTAGGCACTGTCTACATAGTATATCCCACATTATACAAGAAAGGCAAAAATATAAAATATCACAATATCACAAAACCTTCAAAATGCTCCACAACCCTTCTACAAAACAAACAAATGAATACAAAAAGCTATAACAATTTTCAGAACAATAGTAAATACAACTCTAAAAAATTCTAGACAGTGATTAAAGAAATCTTGCATCTCAGTCAAAAATTCAACCCTAACCTCACTCCTGTAACTCACCACTTGAAACTGCAATATAATTCAACTCTTATTTCTTAGATAGTATAGTTCCCTTACCAAGGATTCCCCAAAATTTAAATCCAGCCATGCCTAAAAGCCACATACGACCACATCCACTTTATCCTTCAAACCTGTGACCACATCCTATATAAAACTACTCTTAAACAAATTCAAACCATGACATACTTCAGCTAATGATCTTCCAAGTGATTGCCTTAAAATAGCAGCCAATAGCATTGACTATCCTGTCTCAATACTTATAAATACATCAATCCAGGAATCTCATGTTCTCTCTCTCTCTGGAAAAAAAAACTATCCCTCTGCATAAGGAAAGAATTTATACCAACAACACTAATTTTAGACTTCTAGCAATCTTCTCCTTTCTAAAATACAATTGCTAAACCATCTCCTGCAGAAATAACTCTTATCTCCTACACAACACAGCTACTATTGCTTCCATATTACTAACACACTGCACTTCTAACCTTTATAGTTACTCCTGGGGATTTAGTGAACTCTCTGTAGGCTTAGTGCAAAGCCTACATAGAGTTTACGTCTTTGTGTGATAAGCAGCCCTGTTAATTGCATATGCATGCCATGTATTGCACTTACAAGGACACAGGTGCAGTTTCATGGCCAGCAACAGTGTTCCTGGCCAGGAAACCATGTCAAGCAGCATGGAAACATGTAGATATGCAGACATATTCACCTATGGGCAATCTTGTTCTGTATGACTGTGTGGACAGCCATAGTGACTACCAGGGCTTAATATAAGGCAATGCATAAAATTCTAACATATTATAAGAAGGTTTAGTCAGTGCAGAGTACTGTACAATCCTGTTATAGGCATAATCAGCATCAGCAAGGGTATATAGACTGAATTATAAATAATTATTCTGGGGAAGTGTGTGTATTGAAGAGGGCCACAGACACGAATTGTAGGAATGAACACAGGGGAAGAGGACAAGTGCAACATAGTAATGTAGATGAAGGCATTTCGATGTACATACACCGCAAATACAAGACAGTTGAAACATGAACAGTAATCATATGCCTACATAATCGTATTGCTGTTTACATCTCCTTTCTGGGTATAGTCTTATCATCACAAAGTTATTGTATATTATGTGACTGTCACACAAGATGACACATGAATGGTGAAGAGTCTTTGTAGTGTAAGAATCCTGACATGATCACTGGAGGGGACATTTATCAAAGCCAGTATACAATAGGTGGTAGGTGCATATTGTGAAGCAGTGCAAAATGAGTTGATTGAATATGAATGTAATGTCAGCATAAGTCTCAACCAACCAAGACACATAGCAAAGGGCTCATGGACAAAAGTAGACAGAAGCATACACAACCATGAACAATATCAGAATAATACCACCAGTACTCAGTATCACTGACATAAAATATGTGATTGTGAATTATTTCACATGGTTTTGTAAGACCAGACTTGTACAACTGGCATGAATTGTCAGTAATCTATAAGGGGAATCAAGTACACCTTCCTCAAAAAATTAACATTTTTTGGAAGTGTTAAGAGGGATACTGTTACACCTGTAGTTTAAATTACAAGCAATCCTGGCTAGTTGACAGGCTTGCATGGCATATATGTTCCACAATCCACACATGCACAAATGTAACCCATGAAATCAATGTTGTCAATCAGTTATGTATTTACTGTGTGCATCACAGGAACACATATCGCACACGCATCTTGCATAACACCTTGAATGGGGTTCTGCACTGTCAACTCTTAATGGTTATACATCAAAAAGAATACTTAGGCATGGCTGAAAATAAGTGTGAGAGCTCACTGTGGCAAAAAAGATATACTTGAGTAAATCATCCCTGGTAGATGTGTTGGGAGGTACATGCAAAAGGGTGCATTGTACTCTATTATTGGTGATGAGGGCTGGGAACAATGTGACTTTAACACACTTTGATGAGGATGTTCTGCATATACCCAGGAGGTGTGCTGCATACAAGAGATTAGGCACCACTGTTGGCACATGCTGGTGGACTTTCTGCATACCATCTACCTGAGTACACAGGTCACATACCATTTGGTCTGGCATAGGGGTGTGCTGTCTACATTGCAATTATCTGAATTACAGATGATGAGAGTCAGGAGTTTGGGTCTATAACTCCATGCATCAGGAGATGGTCCCCCTAGTCAGACTGATGACCGTTCCTGTACAGCAGTCTATGAGAGCATAAGCTGGGTGGAGACTGTGTTGAATTAGGGATCTAACTGTGTCTGGTAAGTCAGGTTTTAAGTCATGCTATAGGCAACCTCTGATGTTGTCAGGGCCAATTGATTCTGTGTTACTAGCCATAGAGAGTGCCCAGATGAGTTGCCTTCCTGAGGAGAAAAACTGAGTAATGTTTGTATGTATACTTTTGTTGATTGCCAGTGGTGATGGGGTGGGGGGGGGGGGGGTTGAAGTGTGAAAAAGATTTTCAGCTAGTGGATTGTCTATTTTCTCTGACTGAGTATGGCTGTTGGCATCCATGCTTAGTTGTGTATTCCCCTTGACATTTCATATTTATTGAAATAAATGATTTGTGAAAACAGCTCCAAATACTACCTTGGTCATGCATCACATTCCACACACTAGTAATGTT
Source organism: Protopterus annectens (assembly GCF_019279795.1). Taxonomy (NCBI): domain Eukaryota; kingdom Metazoa; phylum Chordata; order Ceratodontiformes; family Protopteridae; genus Protopterus; species Protopterus annectens. The sequence continues at coordinate 961,799,991 of NC_056741.1, forward strand.
CACACAGCCATACAACTGTACCACTGTCACGTAGATACATCTATTGCGCAACATATGCCTATATGTGTTTCATGAGAAAGCTGTGTTTGAGTGACCTGATGCCATATAAGGATATATTACAAAACAATTTGTTTGTGGCTCATGAAAAACATTTCTGACACAAATGCTAATTGTCACACAATGGTGTTGCTGACCACCTCAATAATCCTTTGAAATAGCAACACAACTGCACATACAATATATTTCACAAGGTTTCAATTGAATCAAAATGTGATATTTTTTGTGCAAATCGCAGCATTACAACATATGGATGAAGCAAGAGTTAAGTGCCTATGTAATCGGTATGAATTTATACTGAAGTCTGTCACAGAACATTGAATGATTGTAGGTAGAGACATGCACACCTGTGCCATACTACAAGTGTCACTGTGATGGTGGAATAAGAACTGTGTACAATGTTGATGATCTGCTTCACTACAACAAAAAGTTTATTATATCATGTCAACAGTTCTCAGGAGGCATATTACTAAAGCTGTTATAGAAGGAGCATGTAATGAAATGGCAGCAACTACCATCAATACATTAGCTAACATCACAGATTATAATACCTTCTTGTAGCTATACTCTAAATCCATACCTCAACACAGCATGTCAGTGACAGCAACACTGACATGTCAAATGTTCATAGATCATAGGCCAACATCATATAAGATCTTAGCCATTATTATACCATTTAAAACAAACTCTCTATACCTATATGATGGAAGATAGTAAGGCTATTGTGCATATGTGCGTATTTGTTGGATTACATTACATACTACCATTGTCCATATGGGACATGTGCACCACACCATAACATAATTAGCAATCACATAAGCAATGGTGTGAAGATGACTTACAGAGGCTCATAGAAGGACTCTGCTTCATAATGTGTGTATGCATGTTTGACATGAGGACATCCTCCACTACTCTGCAGGAAGGATGCTATGTGGTCATCAGAAAAAAGAGGATGGGGATACATGGGGCTATGTTAAAGGTTCACCTAAGTGGTAGTGAAATGAAGAGCGATTCCAAAGATCAAACAATAGCCATAATGTACCACCATCCACACAAACATTAATAAACTGGGCCTGATTTGAGAACATTCCACCTGTGTAGGTACAGAGGATGAAAGCCATGCAATGTAACACTAGCACCGCCACATACATCTGACTTTAACATTGTCACTTTGTGCTTTATGGAGGATGATAGCATCATTGTATGCTGAGATGTTCGGAGGAGAGTATATTTTTTGCACTTAACCTCTTTCAATTATTCTTAACAGTACTGTGCTATTTGTATTTATTTGCTTGACTGAATTATTACTTATCTGTGTCTGCATTTATATATTTATTTGACCTCTGTCTGAATTTTGTTTTTTTAATCCACCATCCCACACAATTCTTGTTGTGTTCTTAAACTTGGTGGCTTTTGCAGTTGCCAACCCCTACTATAAATATGATCTGGGACACTCTTCCCAGTCCCATCTCATTAGCTCATTCTACCTAATACAGACAGATCATTTGGGAAGGCCAACCCCCTTAGTTTCTTAACCTTGAATTATCTTCTGTTCCTCCTCTCTCTCTTTCCACTCTACTCAAAATAAATAAATAAATAATGCTTTATTCAACTGCTTTAACTGTATTTGTGTTTCATCCTACTGTATTACTTCAGCTTGCGTTTTCTGCTGCTTATTCTCTAAAGTGCTGAATTGCATTTTTTCTGCTGCATTTATTACTGCTTGTTTGCAGCCTGTTTAAATTGTGTTATTCTAAGCCTCTTAGATTTGCTTTAAACACTTGGGCTTTAGGTCTATTACCCCTTAGCTCTCTCTGGCCTCTCTCCCTCAGATTCTGACAAATATGGATGGATAATTTCTTACAGCTTCTCCTGCCCATCTGGTTGATATGGGCATCCTGAGACAGCTTAGCAACTGCCTCATGTACATGGACAACCATCTACTACTGCCACCTTGGAACACAATTTGTGAGGCATGCAATTACATTAGGAACCTAGAATCTATGCTCTTTCCATCACAAGCCAGTACATCTGGCACTGAGAAGTCAAACACCACCCATGCCTACACAACACACACCCACATATGCACGGGTTCTCAACAAAGCATACCCAAACAAAGGAGACCTCCTAGACAAAAACACACACAAACTCCACAACCCTCCACACCACATACCATGCATAGTCCACACACCTGTCTCTCACAGCACCTACAGCTTAACCATAAACCCGACATATTAGTTATAGGAGACTCCACTGTAAGACACACAAATGTACCTCTCACCAGGCTGGATAAAGAAAAAGTCATAGTCAGTTGTTCGTCAGGTGCCAGAATCCACCATATCACACACACACTCAAGTCTCTAAACAACAGGTACGGTTATGACTTTGTCATAGTCCATGTTGGCGTGAATGACTTGAGACATACCTCCCTGGACTATATGAAGAGAGACATGATTGAGCTCGCTGAATATGTGCCCCAGGCAGGTATATCCTTAGCCTTAAGCAACATTCTACCATCACCCAGAATGATGCCTCAATACAAAAAGAAAATAACTGACTTTAACAATTGGCTTAGTTTCTGATGTTATTCCAGAACGATCCAGTACCTAATAGCCTGAGAAGATATGATCAACAAACCACAATGCTTTGCCAGCGATGGTCTGCATCTGTCTTACTTGGGCTTCAGGCTACTGGCAAAGGCTAGTAAAAATAGTAAAAACAAGGCTATGGATAAAAGTTTAGCTGTTTTACAACATAACTGTTGTAAAAAAATAAACAAAAAATGCTATACCAACATGGCAGTAAAGGACACACTCTTTATTGTTAACACACCAGTAAGCGGTTTTGCGATGTTCAAATCACTTCTTCAGACTGACATACTAATGAAATCTAAAAACTTTTAAAATAACTACTAACCAATCAAATCAATTACATTTGTGTTGCACCTATGAGGCCTGTTCACAAAAGTCACCATCATACGTATTTACACGGCAATAAAAATCATAACCTGAACTGAAATAAAAACGGTGGTACAAATATATATTAAAATGCAATAGAAAACAACTATTTCATAAATAGTATAAAACATTAGAATTAATGTCTCAATGGTCGTGCTTTGAAAAATGGCTTTAGACCAGGTGGTTTGTCGGCATTAAATTGTAATATCCATCTCTGTTCCCTAATTTCTATTATATTAACTATATCTCCCCCTCTTAATCCATCTTCAATCCTTTCCAAAACCAAGAACTTAAATTTATGTTCGAGTCCTACATTAGAAATATGCTGTGCCAAAACATTCATGTCTTTACCATTCATTCCTAAGATCTCTGCAATGCTCTAAAATCCTTTCTTTTAGGGAACGGTTGTTTTTTCCCTATATAAAAAACATTACTTATTTCACAAAAACTAAAACAAACACTGTTACTTGCCTTGCAAACTGCATAAAAATTCAAGTCTATCTTAAAATTAGCATATGGATGTGTAAAACATGGTCCAGTATGTATATGTTTGCAAGCAGTGCAATTTCTACAAGTATATGTTCCCATCCTCTGTGACTCAACTACATTCCTATTTACATAATTTCTATAAGATAAATGCCTCTTCAGGGATTTATTATTTTTAAATGAGAAATGCTGTACTTCATCTATTAAATCCTTCAATACTTATATACTAGTTAAAATATTCCAGTTGTTTTTTATAATATCACAGAATTTATTCATGTCACTGGAATAAAACAGTGGAACCCTGAGCATATAATCAATAACTGACTCCCGGGGTCCTGATTCTACTTCATCTTTACATGCATAATACGGTTTACATTTCCTTTGCCACTCTTTCCGTACATTTGCAATACAAGTATCTATTTCATGCTCCCTATATCCTCTATCTAGAAAATCTTGCTTCAAAGATTGAATTGCTACTTCTAATTGTTATTCATTATTATGTAATCTCATAATTAGGACAAACTGTCCTTTTATGATATTTCTCATGACGTGCCCAGGGTGCATGCTATTATTATGTAATAAATTATTTCTTCTATTGGCCATCCTATATAAACTAGTTTGTATCTCTCTCTTATCTACTTTTTCAACCATAACATCCAAAAATTCTATTTGATTTAAAGAGTATTTATGTATAAATTTTAAGAACGACATAGTGGTATTTGGAAACTTAATAAACTTTTCTAAAATGTCTAAAGGGCCTTCCCACAGCAAGAACATATCCACAAAACGTACATACCATGCAATAAATCTGCTGTATTCATTCCCTTGTAACACTTTCTTCATCTCACATTGTACTAGGGCTAAGTTGGCATAGCTATTAGCACATGCTGTGCCCATAGCTACGCCAGCTTTCTGTAGAAAAAACTCCTGTTCAAATATAAAAATGTTATTTTCTAGAATGATTTCTAGTAACATGCACAATAAATTAACTTTTGCACTGTCAAAAATTTGTCTCTAATTCAGTAATTTCCTGATATTTTGTATATATACCCCATTCATTGGGGATTACAGTGAAAAAGGATTCTATATCTAGTGTTACTAAAAAATAATCATCATTCATCACCCTAGAAACTTTATCATAAAATCTCTGGAAAAAGGAGTTTGTATCCTTCAACACACTGTCTATCAGCCATCTAAAAGTGGATGTAGGTTCTTTTCTACAAAATAGGTAGAGGTTCAGTTATCCAACCTCTGCTGGACACTATAGGATGCATAAGTGGACAGTTTACATTTTTATGAGTTTTTGGAAGTCCATATACATTTGGAATAAGGGGGTGGTCAACATTAAAATAATTAAATTTTCAGATATCATGTGTGTTATGAGTATATCAAATACAAAACAGGATACGTTTTCAATAATTCCTGTGACAATTGTTTTAGAAACACATGAATATGTATCATTGTTATATAACAATTTCTTCATTTCTGCTATATAAAGTTCTCTATCCAACACAATAATACCGCCACCTTTATTAGCCGGTCTAATTTCTAGTGAGTACATATTTTGTACCTCATTTAATGCAGCATATTCATCAGGCTCCATGTTATAAAACTCGGGTCTAATATCATTGACAAAAGCACCATTAATTTGTTTTTCACATATATTTACAAAAGCTTTGACCATTGGATGTTGTGGTGGAATAAAGCTACTTGGTTTCTTAAAAACATCAACATCATATGTTGTATTAGGAAACATTGTTTTCAGGGTCACAGTCCTACCAAACAATTTTAAATCTCTTAACAAATCAACCTTGTTCGTTTTTTGAGCCAGGATAAAGGGCAGACCCTTACCCAGCAAACACATTTGAGCTTCTGTTAAAGCTCTGGAAGAAATGTTAATTACCATGTTTTTCGTTGCCTTCTCAGAGTTCTTCTTGGGTTTCGCTCCTGTTCCATGCTTTGTAGATTCCTTCCACGACTCCTGGACCTCTCTTTGATGGGTAGTGGATTCAGTAGAGTAAAAGTTTCCATTGTTGCAGTTCTGGGCATTGTATTTAGAGTTAATATCTCTGAAAAAGAGGGCATGGTAGTTTGTACTAGTGTTCTCATCTTCTTTGCCACTTGGGGAGATGATATAGACCTTCCTTCTTCATTAGTTTGTGTATTTCCTTCTATTTTTGACTGAGACTGGTGATTCACATCTATTTGATTCACTTGTGTAGCTCCTCAAACTTCCTGGGCTTCGATTGGTTGGATGAAGATGTCAAATCATACCCTCTGAACTGTCTATTGGTTGAAACTACTTGCTGTATTAGTGTTGTCTACTACATTAATCCTTTCTTTGGGTCAAGAAAAAAATGCTCCATTTTAATCCCTCTGCAGCTTCTTAATTTTCCACACGTGATATCTCTTATCATAGCCCATTATATTCTCATGAAAAGAATCCAACTTATCTCATATCACCGCTGTTCAGAAACTATAGATGATCTCATTTTGCAGATCATTTATTTCCCTATGCAGCTCTGTTTCTTGTGGAATGAAAAAGTCTGCATATAATCATCGCGCAATATTAGATTCATCAGTTGCCAGAGCCTTAAAAAATCAGGGAAGGTTTCACGATAACTAAGCATATTTAAGACCCTAAGCCCTCTCAGCACTACTTTGTGTTGTAGAGATGCTTCCAAGTGAAAATGCTGCCATTGCAGACATTTAAACTTGTAAAGTTTATTTTCCAGCATTCTATATTTATTAATGAAGCATTCATAAATATCATCTTCATCTCTGCTTGATGGCATTTGGGAGGTTAATGTCATATTCAGTAACAGATTGCTATCCATATTTAATATTGTACTTAACCGATCCATATTCATTCTTGAAGCTAGTCCCACCTTCAAATTTGGATTTTATGCTAACTCTGCTTTGTTGCCTTCTGCCATGCTTCGTTCTCGAAATAAAATTCAAAGTAAAGTAAAAATAGTACAATCAAGACTACAAATAAAGGTATAACTGTTTTAGAAAGTAACTGTTGTAAAAAATAAATGAAAAATGCTACACTAACATATTTATGAAAGAGTTGTTTTGCACTGTATTCTAATATATGTTTGTACCACAGTTTTTATTTCAGTTCAGGTTATGATTTGCATTGTTATGTAAATATGCATGATGGTGACTTTTGTGAACAGCCCTCATAGGTGCAACACGAATGCAATTAATTTGATTGGTTAGTAGTTATTTTAAACATTTTTAGATTTCATTAGTATGTCAGTCTGAAGAAGTGATTTGAACATCATGAAAGTGCTTACTGGTGTGTTTACAATAAAGAGTGTGCCCTTATCTGCTGTGTTGGTATAGCGTTTTTCATTTATTTTTTACTACAGTTACATTCAAAAACAGTTATACCTTTATTCATAGTCTTGATTTTGTTATTTTTAACTTTACTTTGTATTTCATTTCAAGACCGAAGCATGGCAGAAGGCAACGAAGTAGAGTTAGCATATAATCTGAAGGTGGGAGTATCTTCAAGAATGAATAATGGATCGGTTAAGTACAATATGAAATATGGATAGCAATCCATTACTGAATATGACATTAACTTCCGAAATGCCATCAAGTAGAGATTAAAATGATATTTATGGATGCTTCATTAATAAATATAGAATGCTGGAAAATAAATTTACAAGTTTAAACATCTGCAACAGCAGTGTTTTCACTTGAAAGCATCTCTACAACACAAAGTAGTGCCAAAAGGGCTTAGGGTCTTAAATATGCCTAGTTATGGTGAGACCTTCCCTGATTTATTAAGGCACTGGCAATTTCTGAATCTAAAATTGAGCAGTGATTATATGCAGCTACTTACTGACTTTTTCACTCCACAAGAAAATGAGCTGCATAGGGAAATAAATGATACGCAAAATAAGATCCTCGATAGTTTCTCAACAGCGATGATAAGAGATAAGTTGGATTCTTTACATGAGAATACAATGGGCTATGATAAGAGACTGCAAGTGATGAAAATTAAGATGTTGCAGAGGGATCTTTATGATTTCCGCAACAGAACTTTTTTTTATGGCCCAAAGAGACAATTAATGTACTAGACAACACTAATACAGTAAGAAGTATGTCACAACCAACAGACAGTTCAGAGGATGTGACTTATGTCTTCATTCAACCAATCGAAGATCAGGAAGTTTGAGGAGCTAAACAAGCAAATCAAATAGATTTGGAGCACCAGTCTCAGTCAACGATAGAAGGAAATGCAAACATAATGAAGAAGGAAGGTCTGTAGCATCTCCCCCAGTCACGAAGAAGACGAGAACAGTAGTACAAACTACTATGCCCTCTTTTTCAGAGATATTAACTCTGAACACAACACCCAGAACTGCAGCAACTGCAACTTTTACTCTACTGAACCCACTACCCATCAAAGAGAGGTCCAGGAGTCATGGAAGGAAAGGCAGGGTGCAGCGTCTACAAAGCACGGAACATGTGTGGAACCCAGTAAGGACTCATGGAAGACAATGAAAAACAATCAATGTTATGTTTTTTATATAGGAAAAAAACAACCATTCCTTTAAAGAAAGGATTTTAGAGCATTGGAGAGATATTAAGAATGGTAAAGACACAAATGTTTTGGCACAGCATATTTCTAATGTAGAATCGGAACATAAATTTAAGTTCCTGGTTTTGGAAAAGATTGAAGAGGGATTAAGAGGGGGAGATATAGTTAATATAACAGAAATGAGGGAACAGAGATGGATATTACAATTTAATGCCAACATACCACCTGGTCTCAATGGCATGTTGTCTCTAAAACCATTTTTGAAAGCATGACTGTTGAGACATTAATTCTAATGTTTTATACTATTTATGAAATAGTTGTTTTGTATTGTATTTTAATATATGTTTGTACCACAGTTTTTATTTCAGTTCAGGTTATGATTTGTATTGTTGTGTAAATATGCATGATGGTGACTTTTGTGAACAGACCTCATAGGTGCAACACAATTGCAATTAATTTGATTGGTTAGTAGTTATTTTAAAAGTTTTTAGATTTCATTAGTATGTCAGTCTGAAGAAGGAATTTAAACATTGCAAAACTGCTTACTGGTGTGTTTACAATAAAGAATGTGTCCTTATCTGCAGTGTTGGTATACCGTTTTTTGTTTATTTTTTCTCTGACAAAGGCTCTTGCCTCCCCCATAGTGCTTTTTTAGGAAAAGTGGTGAGGTCAAAACTACCAACACAAAAATTTCAACAAAACGAAAATTAAAGGTCATGCTGTTAAAGCTGGGAGTATAAACATAAAACTGCACTCATTGCAAGCATTTTTAACCTTGGAAGATGCTGACATTTGTGCAGTCACAGAAACCTGGTTCAAAGCTGTGGAAAGCACCCTAAACACGCCTGCTTACTCATGCTATCATACATTCAGACTCCAAAATGTGGGCAGCAAAGTCAAAGGAGGTGAAGTTTCAATATATATTAAGGACATACTCACCTCCAGGCTGGTCAAACAGTATGACGCACAGGAGACACTCCAGCGCAGCTAACCATTAACAAGACCCCTATTCAAATCATAGCTAGCTACAGGCCCCCAAATTTGACTCAAAGTGCCCACTCAGCCTATCTGGACATCCTCGAATTAACCAAGATTCAACCCTTTACCCTGATGCTGGGTGACATTAACTACCCAAACATAGCTTGAAAGAACTACTCATGCCACAACACAAATGCCCAGACATTCTTCGATTTTGTCAATGCAAACACCTTGGAACAGCTAGTTTATACTCCCACAAGAGGTGATAATATCTTGGATTTGGTATTAACCAACATGAGTAACCACTGCAGCATCCCTGCAGTATCATCCACCCTGATAAGATCTGACCATAACGTGGTCACTTTCAAAGTCACCATCTCCCCCAACCCCTCACTAGCTAGGGTCAAACAAAAAAACTTCTCCAAAGCTGATTACAATCTCATGAGGGATTGTATAAACAGATTCACAGCTCCCTCCCTCTCTGTAGGAGCAGGCACCAATGTCCAAATCTATACCAAAGTACTATACGAGCATTTATATAGATGCATGGAATCAGGAATACTTGACAGGACAAAATCCTCCAACCCAAAGAAGAATAAACCTGTCTGGTGCACATCTGCAATAAATAAACTCTATAACAAAAGGAAAAAAAGTTGATGTCCAGAACAAAGAAGGAGTGGGTGCCCAATTGCAACCAATCTCACCTTAGTCTGAACAAGCAAATAAGAACCGTAGTGCAATCCTCCAAAGTAAACTTTGAGTACAAATTGGCCACATCTAGTACAATCATAAGGTCTTCTTCAACATATGTCTGCAATCTCAAAGAAATCACCCAAATCTGCTCAGAACTGGTGCTATAGATATAGCCAACCTGCTGGTTGACAGATTCAGTGAAAACTTCACCCCTCTCCCCCCATCAGTAAATTAGGATGTCCCCAGTACCTGTCCCCCTCCTCTTATCTCCAGGGAACAGGTCATCACTGCCCTCTCAAAGGCAAAAAATACATCCTCCATGGGACACGATAACATCCCAGGCTGCATCCTACATAAACTCAGGCAGGAACGTGTAGCACTATTAGGTACCTTATTCACCCAATGCCTGAGTACCGGCTTTGTTCCAGCTGAGTGGAGGACAGCCACCATCATCCCTTTGCACAAAGGTGGAGCTTCCACCAATCTGGGAAATTATAGACCTATTAGCCTAACTAGCCTGATCTGAAAGATCATTGAATGGATTATCATTGATCTTATTAACAAGGACAATGGCAAACTCCAAACACTCAATCCCACATAGTTTGGCTTCATCAAGGGGAGGTCACAACTGTTAAATTTGGTCAACTTCCTTGAGACAGTCACTAAAGCCACGGATGAGGGGAAGATGGTGCACACCACCTACCTTGACCTGGCCAAATCCTTTGACACTATTCCTCACTTGGGCATAATAGATAAACTATCTCAACTTGGCATCAATTCATATGTTACCAGATGGGTAGCAAACTGGCTCACTGATATAACACACCTAGTCAAAATAGGGGAGCCACCTCAAGCAGTAGACTCGTAATGAGTGGTGTACCCCAGGGATCGGTCTTGGGGCCTCTATTATTTGGGATATACTTTTCTAAGGTGGAGGCCAAAAAAAGTGGACTATGGCTGACCAAAATTGCAGGTGATGGCAAGCTGGGTGCAGTCATCAATTCCACTAGTGATGTGGACATCCTCCAAGAGGGTGTTACCCAAACAAATATCTGGTGCCAGAAACATGACCTTAAGCTGAATACCAAAAAATGCATCATCATCCCCTTTGGGGAGAGTGATGTCCCCACAAATCATCACACTAATAACAACATCCTAAGCACACAATCAGTCATGAGGGATTTGGGCACCCAGGTTGATAGCAACCTGACTTTTGACCACCATGTTGCTTCCATTGTATGGAAATCTTTCTATATGACCCCCCTCAAAAGTAAGGGTATCTCATCCAGGGACAAGGAGGTCATAACATCCTTATGTTCTTCCATTATTAGGCCCATTACTGAGTATAATGCCCCTTTTGGCATGTACCTCATAAAGCACATGCAGCAGCTGGAGAGACCACAGAGGTTCCTCACTAGGAGAATCCAGGACCTCAAACATCTAACTTACACAGATAGGCTAAAAGCCCTGTCCATCTTCTCAGTTTCACAAAGATTTCTCAGAGTTGACCTCTGTCTGGCATACAAAGCAATCTCAGAACTTGCCTTGATGGGACTGCTGCATATTTGCAAGCCAAGCTGCACTTGAGTAACCCACATACGTGACCTCAACCTTGTCTGTGGCATCAATAGGACTTGTTAATGGGACAGATTTTTGTCCCAGAGAATCCCCCATCTGTGTAATAGACTCCATAACCTGGATAACTGGATGGGAAATAGAAAATACACCCCTGGGATTCTACCTGTATCCCTGCTGGACTGAGGCATTGGGTGCTGACTTGTCTAAATATGGGCTAAGCTCTTGGCTAGGCTTATAAGGGCCAACAGCCTAGCAACTTCCTTTGATCCTACGATCATATGACATGAATGTGGAGTCACATCCCTCTAATATTTGGATGTATATACAATCAAATTCCCTGCTGTCTTATTAGAACCCATCTATATATAGGTAAAGTAGCTTGAAATCACAGTATTTAATGTTACTGCTCTAGGTTTTTTCTTGAATACTGTCACAGTGCATGTTATACAGGATTACATAATCAGTGTATGTTACAAGAAGATGTTTAGAGGAGTGTCTGACATAGCTATGAACTCACATCATTCCAAAATTGTCATCATACTGATTTTGAATGCACACACAAAGCAGTTGACTGTGATGAGAGCAGAATCCCTGCCTAACTAGTTACAGAGCACAATACTCAATGCAAGTGCTACATCACAAGTCTGGCTTTTATAGTCTCAGACAACACTTTATAGCTGATGGAATCAGCAGTGTCTTGTGAGAAGAAGATGGAAGTAGGAGTGTCTCACATGCTGGTCTGAAATGTTCTCTTGAATGTCAACCAAGTGAGCATAAACACATGCACACACCAGCTGACTGCAGTGAGAGTAAAAGCCCTACCTAACTAGTTACAGAGCACAATACTTAATGCAAGCACCACAGCACAAGTCTGACTTTTACTGCACTGCTGGACAATTTATAGTGGATGACATCATTATTGCATGTTTGAGAGATGATGTCTGGAGGCCTGTATGCCATGGATGTATAGGCATGTATGACTGTCAAAATATTTGTACTCCATGGGACCATATTGCTGACAGTAAGATACACAGTTATGCTTTTCTGACCAAACACACAGCAGTTGACTGCGGTGAGATTAGAACCACTACCTAACTAGGTACACCAGCTAAAGAACCCAGTAGTTAATGCAAGCACCATGGCACAAGTCTGACTTTCACAATGCTGCATGTTTGCAAGATGGTAAGCAAGAGATGCAACAATGTAACATTTTTTTAATTTGCCAAGTGTCTGCCTATTGTCTGCAGGTGTTCTGGACCTGCAGATGTTGTAGAATCTTGCTGACCTATGTGTAATGATGCTTAGCATGCTTGCACGATGGAAGGCAAAAGATGCAACACTGTAGCCTTTTTGAAACTGACAATTTTTTGCTTTTTTTCTGGGCCATTACACTGTGTTTGCATGGAGGTGAGCAATGGGAGGGTGGCCTAATGGTTAAGGTGTTTGCCTTACAAACACAAGGTACAGGGCTTGAATCTCACAGGGGATAACTGGCTAGGCTTAAAATGGCTCACAGGGGCAGTTAGCCTAGTACGAACCTATGAATAACTATGAAAAAGATAAGCAGAATCTAACATGGATCATTATTGTAAAAAGTATTTATTACATTTTTTATCAGTAACAGCTAGATGTGGGACTTGAACCTTGATGTACATATACTATGTGCATTGTGATTCATCATGTTTGACATGATTTGCCATCAAAATGTTGGAAAACAGTTACTTGAATTTGGAAGGTCGAAAGGCACTTTTCCAAGGTGTCATGACTTCAATTTTTAAATATTTGAATCAACAAGAGCAAATGCACACTAGCATTCACTCTTGTGGATTTGTCATTTTGAATGGAGATTGCACTATAGTGAGGATGGGGAAATGTACCCTTACCCTCATTGTAGTGCAGTCTCAAAGTCTGTATATATAAGTAGTAGGGGGTGTTAGAGGTACAGCCCCCCACATAGGTGGTGCAGGGGGGCTTGCACCCCTGCAAAACATTCATAGCACATAACTGGAAGTCCAGGGAGTTTCAGTAAAGTTGACATTCCTGAGTTGTCAACTTTCCTAAATTATCACTTTTTAGTTATGTCATCATTTGGCATTTGGATTTTTTGAAATTTCAGGTCGAGTAAGTGATCATTTGCACAAGTGTGTTGCGAGATTTTGATAGTAAACTGGTTGACAGATGTGGTACACACACACACACACACTTGATTCATAGCAGTAATTTATGCAGTCTTTATCATACAAGTAACTTACATTAAATGCAATTTATTTATCCATTTCACTGTATTTGCACTAAGTCATGACATGTGCAATTAATAATATTACAAAAAGAAAAGAAAAAAATATTATAAAATACATTTTATCACACATTACAGATTTTTACACAACTCTGGTTTCGAACTATCAAACTAATAAACCTACAAAACACAGTAAGGGTCTCTTATGTTTCTTTGCCACAGAAAAAGCTTTTCTGCAGGAACACAAATCATTGTGCATACAAGCAAGTCCCATTTCCAACACAGTATTAACAACACATATAGCACTTTTACACTCAGTTGTTTGTACGTGTTACTTGCATATATAGTGCAATGACCAATCACACACCCATTTTTGAGTATTGTTTGCACAAATGCAGCTCTGTTATCTCTTTGTGTTGTCTTCAAGGGGTCCGCAGAGGAGTCCTGCTGTCCACCCACCACCTGATCCTGGTGTGTCTTTACATGCCACTCGACATTTGTTTTGACCATCATAGAGGCACAGGCACATTCCAATACAGCCTCCGAGGACATGCTTAGTATTACAGATGTGGCACAGGCTGACAGGCGAGACTGCCTCCACTTTGTTGCCTATCCAATGGATTAGATGAATGACACCATGGAACAGGCAGTGTCTGTGAAGGAATGTCTGCTGGGAGGGGATGGCATGCATGTGGATGTAGGTCAGCATCATCATCTGATGTTAGCCAATGTGGCCGTGCCCGATCACACTCTTGTGGTAGCATAGTTTCCACTGCTCTTTCAGTGATTGAGGTGTCCACAACTAGAAGTGGTAGGATATGGGGTCATGGTCCTAGGCATACTCATGAGGAGAGCTCTTCCAGAAGACATCAGTGACATTCAGGTAGCAGCAGCACATCAGTCCATGGACATGAACATGGGAGTCCAACTTCTGTCAGAGCCAATTCTCATGGTTGGGGATGAAGACAATGAACTCTCACCTCTACCATGCATGGCTCACACCTGTCTGACATACCAGGATGTACAGCTAGCACAGAGCTTAGCTGTGTTCTTGGTGACACTCAAACACACATTTCATCTTGAATGCCTATACAGATACATGCACACATGACAGTTATATGGATCAGTCATGAGGCTTATAGCTCATTCGGTCTCAGTGGCCATTTGATATTTATGAAAATTTCTACCTGGCTTTCTTACTCACACATACTACCTTTTGTGTCAGCCTTGGCTTCCTGTCCCCCCCCCCCAAAAAAAAAAACAACACCCTGTGCAAATGATAACTGTGCCATATCCTTGATTTTCTATATTTTGGATTCAGGGATACATAAGTCTTTTGTCTGATGCCCAGGGTGCATAGCTGACTGAGTGCTAGTACGCATATGATTGTAATGCTCTTTTGAAAATGTTACTGTTTTCTTACAGGTTTTTGTAATGTCTGAATCTTTGATGCATGAGGCTTATTACTTGACAGAGAGCACATCTATTGACATAGGTCAGTAATGTCATGTCACATATTGATGTTATTGCTGTAAATGCACCCACTTAAATAGTTAGTTACATTAACAAGTAACAGTATGCAAGAGAATGGAATTTATTTGTGTTCTTAGACATTGTTTTCCTCTTCCAGGTTTAACACTAACCTTGAAAGTCCAGCAGTTCCAAGAGTTTTAATTTGGAGCTGAATCTATATGGTGATAGTAGTACACAGCCATTACATGGGTAAGTAAAGGTTTTGAGCATTGCCTGACATCAGTGTTACTATATGTGCTAAACAGAATGAAGGTTTTATCCCTTTAGGTGATGAGCATGTGTGCTATCTGTTGCATGTTGGCTAGGGTGAAGGCATACTGTGCAAGCCTACGTCTGCCTACACCAACAGCAGCTGGTGGTTCCCCTCTGACTCCTGACTTGTGTGTGGCTGTGGTTACCTTGCCAGTGTTATTGGGATGTGTGCCCCTTGCCCTTGTTTTTCCTGCTGAAGCTGTTTCCTCAGGATAATATTGTGAAGGATGGCACAGATGGTGAAACTTGCAGGGCTCCCCCAGATGTAGCTAGGCAGAACTGTGACTTCAGCAGCCCAAATACACACTCTATGATATATCTTGTTTTAGCATGTCCCTCATTATAGCATTCTTCAGTGGTTGTGTGTGCATTTCTGATGGGCATTATTAGCCATGGCTTGAGTGCATAACCTGCATCCTTCATTAAATGACCCATTGGGATATCCCCCCTAGAAAACTTGTGAAAGAGTTGATAGCTTTGCCAAATAAGGGAATCATGGTAACTGCCTTGGTTACCAGCACACATTCAGGATGATTCCCTTAGCATTCCACACTACCTGACAGTTAATGAAGTATAAGCCCTTTCTGTTTATGTAAATCCTTCCCTGTTCCCTACGTGGTACTTTGATTTTAATGTGCATGCAGTCTAAGGCACCTAGGACTTTGGGGAAGTGTGCTGCAGGTTAGAAATTCTGCATAGTGGTAGCTCTGTCCAGGGGTGTAAAAGGACACTTATGTAATCATTAGCATATTGTAGCACAGCATTCAGGAACTGATGTCAGCTCTGCTGATGCCTGTGACACCCCAGCATATCCTCTGTTGGTCTCTGGAAGGTTTCTGTAGCTAATATTCTAAGTGTTTCATATACCTTAGTCTTCACAGGTATTGGTTCCCCTGGGATTGCCCTTGCTCTCAGTTGAGGATGACAGGGGTTGCAAAGTTCCTGTAGTGTGTCTCTATCCACCCTGTAGAGTTCTACAATTTCCACCTCATTCAGACTGTGAAAAGTTAAATGAGATCTAAACACCCCTCTCCTTCTTGGCCAAGGTCTGGTAGCAACAGCAGCATAGATTTGGGCCTGTTGCACATACATGTGTCTGACAGCAACAGCAGTCCCTAAAATTGTTTCCATGTAGAGTAGTTTCTGTGGCTGTATTCTAATTTTTTTTAATTTTGCAAAGCAAAGCAGCACTGACACTGATAATTGCTATATTTGAATAGCTGCACTATCTTGGATTGGTTGATTCACATACAATTCAGCTGCTTATGTAGTAATTAGAATGCCACATGCCACAATGTTTGCATTGTTTGTCTGGTGCAGAAGAGCTGCTTATATTTTTCAAACACACGTGCTACAGTTTATTTAGTGCACAGTGTAGCCTTTTTTGAATCCAGCCCACTGTCAATAAAGCTGGAGATAACGGCAAACTAGACAAGTCCAGAACTCATAACGAGACTAAAGCCTTCAACACAGTTTGTCACAGCAAAGTACTACTTCAAATGTCCTCAGTAGCTGTATCACAGCCCATTTTTCTATGTTTCAAAAGCTCTTTTTCTAATAGGTCAGTAAAATGGCACTCCACCCTCTCTCCATTCCTCCAAGTCACCATCGGTGTAACACAAGGCTGTATTCTTGGTCCCTTTTTTCTTTAACATTCTCACCAGCACTCTCCACACATCCACACAACAGGCCTTGATAATAATATTAAATTTGACCTGTATATACAAAATTGCATAAAAAAATCATCAGAAACTAGAGATGCTTCACATTGCCCAAACTATCTCACCAATGCAACTAAAATTACACTTGCCACTACTTACCTCCTTCCCTCACTACTTTATGGTGCTCCCAGCTTTACCAACTTCCAGACATCACAAAAAGCAAAGCTTCAGCAATGATGTAATAAAGTGGCTAAATTTGCAGTAAATACCCCTTTCAGGACCCACCACTGTATCGCACCACAAAACCTGAATTGGTTAGACCTACCCCATCAACTAACATTATGCACAGCTTCTCACCACCAATAAAATTATCCCGCATCCATCTGCATGTTCAGCACTTAATACCATTCTACACAATTATTAACCCACTCAGTCATTACCAAAATCTCCTCTCTGTCCACAAACCTAAAAAGTAAATTAAAAAAATGTTTAACATCAGGATTTATGCATACAATGTCAGGGAGTTATATTTCCATAAGAACAAGATACCTGATTAAGGTAAGAGACAAAAAATATCAGAAATGGAAAAGAGGTTGAACTACAACTTTGAACACTGAAATAAATAAGCTGGACAAACAAATTAGGCATAATATGAGACAAGATCAAGACATTTTTTGAAAAAAAAAATGTATATAAAGCTATTGAGCATAACAGGAAATCTTTTTATAGACTCATAAGATGTGGAAGGAATAAAGACACACAAATTGATAAACTGTGTATAGATTCTGAAATGTATTCTCAGACATAACAGATTATAGATATATTTACAAAATCTTATGCAAGACAGTTTGGCTCCACAAAGGGTGTGATAAGTTGTCCTAGTGATATCCAGATAACCTCAGATACTGGAATCAAATTAGATTATATTGAAAAAGAACTGCATAAATTAAATCCAAACAAAGCACAGGGAGGAGAGAGACTCAGTAATAATGACCTGATAACACTTTAGCAAGAACTTACAGTGCCATTTTATCTATTATTTACTAGGTCATCTAAATAGGGGGAGATTCCTCAAGATTGGGGACATGCACTTATTAAACCTGTCTTTAAGGGAAAGGGGAATAGGACAACCCGAGAGTCATATAGAACCTTAAGTCTACTTTCATGCTGTGGAAAAATAATGGAGAAGGTAATATCAGATAAGTTATTGTCAGAATTGGATAGGTTGGGACTTGAAACCATATATCAGCATGCATATGTTAAAAATAGATCTATTACCACCTGTAAACATGATGTTCTAAACAATATAATAACAGCATTAAATGAAAAATTGTGCTGTGATGCAATTTATATAGATTTAACTTCAGCATTTGAGAGAGTAATACACAAAACACTGATAAATAAATTAGAAAAAATAGGTATCAATGTACTCTTGATAAGATTGATAGCTGCATGGCTTACAAATAGGACATGGCAAGTATATAGCAACTGGGCAGGTGAAATTCTTGGTTACAGTCAGGGTGTCGCACAGGGCTCTTTCCTAGGCTCCTACTTGTTTAGATTGTATCTTTCAGACCCAATTTTTCATCTGAGGTGTTCTACAGTCTATATGCAGATGACCTGAAACTAGGTAAACTGATTAGATTTATAAAGTCCAGGAAATCAGAAATGATGAAGTCATTGTTACATTACACTGAAACCTGAGTATGGAATAACAATATGGAAACCTTATAAGAAAACAAGCATGAGTAAACTGGAAAGAATACAGTGGAAATATACCAAGGGCATCCAGGGATGTGAAAATGTAAGTTATTATGAAAGACTAAAATATCAGAACTTGTACAGTGTCTCCTGCAGATATCTAAGTGGAGATCTTATTCAGCTATACAGGCATTTAGTAGAGAGTCATCTGACAACCTATGTAGAATATGCTATAGGAATGAGAAGTGTACTAATTGAGTCTCTGACACAACAGCTGATGCATGGAACAGACTACCAAATTATATTAAAGCAAGTACTAGTTTAGGTATTTTTAAGAACAGTCTGGAAACTTATGGGAACAAGTATTTTGGTGTACTGGCAGGCTAAAAGAGCATTAATGCCTGTGCTTGAAATACTTGCATGTATGTATTTACCCTACCAAATCTGCTGTGCATGACCGCACTTACACGATGTTGAGAAGGCCTGGAGCTCCTTACCTATATTCATGAGGTCAATAGCATTCCTTCAAGTCCATTAAAACCATTCTAAAAGACTTCAGACACAAACTATGGCTCTGTTTTTCCTCAACTCCAAGATAAACTATATCCCTAAATATGAGCAATTACCTTTTATACCATACACCTCCTTCCTCTCCCTTTTTCACTCGCTTCCTTACATCAATCAGTTTCTCTTCCCTGACTCTCTCTCTCTCTCTCCTTATGCAATAACGCTTTTTATTTCTCCCACTTCATATTACAATTCCTGTTTGTATTATACTAATTTACCTTTAATTTCTCCAAACTGGCTAAAATTTCTCTAAATATTAAATCACTGTCATGCAAGTTATATCTATTCTTAACCAATGTTTTCACATTATATGTAAGTTGGTATAATTGTTTAAACTTTATATTTATTATTTTTGTTTTTATTGTATTATTTCTGAAGACTGTAAAATTGGGTTCCTATTATGTGATCGAAGTTTTGAAACTTCAAATGTAATAAGGTTGAACCCTTATGTTCAAAGTTTCAATACTTTGAACACGTAAAATTAAAAAAAAACAAGACTAACTGTTGTAAAGGGAAATCTTCCTTTTCCAGACTGTAGTGCAATCTTGGAGTTGGTATATTTAAAGAGCGGGGGGGGGGGGTGCAGGTGGGCTTGCCCCCTGCTTACAACAGTTATGTTTTATCTTTTTTTTTTTTTTTTTTTTTACATATTCAAACTTTTACAAGTTCAAACATATGGTTTCAACCATATATTAACCTTTCATTTCTTGGTTTGAATTCACTTCTCCTTAACCATTCCTGTGTTCATTCTTGATCAACATGAGGCTCTTCAAGAAGTTAGTTTTCTATACTTGCAACTATATTTATGTTTTTTCCACATTTCTTGCCTTCTCATCTGGTCCTTCTCCTTATATTCTTTCTTTTGCTTCTTGGCACATTCAGTTGCAACCTGTTTTTTATCTGCTTCTGGTTTGATTTCCATTCCTGCTTGACGTCTATATGTTTCTGTTAAATTAAGCAGAGAAGTCATCTTAGATTTATTCTCCTCATGTTTCAAAACTTTCACTACATTTGGATCTTGTGGGGTCAGTAGATATGTGTGGAGTCTCACGACTGCAGATCTATACATGCAATCAATTTCAAGGAGGCCCATCCCTCCTAAAGAATGAGGAATATATAATCTTGGTATACACTGATTTTTATAAATCATTTGGTGAGCATGAAGCATCCTTCTGGTTTTAATATCTAAGCTATCCAACATTTTTTGGGGCCAGTCAGTCACTCCAAAACTGTACATTAGGACAGGAAGAGCAAACTGATTTATAGCTTGGATCTTGTTCCTAAATGTCAATGCTGTTTTCAGGATTATTTAAGTCTTCTAAAGTATTCCTTACCAATTTTTATTCGCATTTGTTCATGTTTTATTGGTGATCCTTCATCAATTCCCAAGTATTTATACACTCCCTCTTGCTCAAGTTTTTTTATATCACATTCTGCTCCCAAACTGATGTTTTCCTGCTTTAAAGGTTGCTTTTGCACATTTATCAAGACTGAATGACATTCTAATATCATCTGAAAAAGTTTTGACAACCTGCAGCTGTGCTTTCAGTTCCTCATCTGATGAGCTATACAGTTTTAAATAATTGACAAAGAGAAAATAAGAAGTCCTTAGACTTTGTTATTTTCTAGGAGCTAAATTATAGCCATGGCCTAAGCTGTTAAGTAAACAGCTTAATGGATTAATGGCAAAGCAGAATAGCAACAGTGGCAAAGAGTCACCCTGGAATATCCCCCTTTGAAATTTTATCCCTGGAATAATATCTGTCCTATATCTTGGCTTAATTGCAAAGTGGTCTGCCATTGTTTCATGGTTACTGTAATGTAGTCAATCAGTGCAGGGTGTATCTTATACATTTTTAAACACTCTTTTATCCATGAATGCGGGATACTATCAAATGCTTTTTTGTAGTCAATCCATGCCACACTTAGATTCTTCCCCTTTTTACATTCTTCACTATAACTTTATTTAACAACAAATGATCCTTTGTTCCATATGACTTTCTTTTATTGCCCTTTTGTTCTACTGCCATAATTGAGTTTTCTTCCAAATGACTATAAACTCTGTTGGTGTCAATTCCCGTGTATAGTTTATACGTCGTTGGAAAGCAAGCTATTGGTCTATAATTTTTATGGTAGCTTGCCGGTTTACTCTTAAGTAAGAATAAAAGCAAAAGTGCGAGCATGAAAGAATTCCTTCTAAGCCATATCCAATAAACACCAATGGTATCCTTAAAAAATGAAGTTGAAGACCACAGCTGCAATAAAATATCCTTTTATTCGCACACAAAGGATTTTGTCCCACTAATAAAGGAACTTAATCAGATAATACATTTTCCTAAAAGGAATCATTTTAAAATAATTCTAACACATAAAAATATACATATCAGCACACACCCTCACAAAATAACCACTGGGTAATATTGATTATTGGTTATTTTGTCAGGGTGTGTGCTGATTTCAAATGCTGAACCTTTAAACTTCTTATTCTTTCTTTTACTTCTTCTCTCCATTAAGCATCTTTGTTATGTTCTACAGGATCTTCATAAATACTTCTACAAAATGTATCTACTGCCTCTTTTTTTGGAGGTCTTTCAATTCATTTTACCTTATTTCCCAATTCTCTGTAAAACTTTTTGTGTGATCAATACATTGCTTATTTTGAATGTTCCCCTTATACTTATCTGTGTATCTTCTAAGTTTTTCCACCTGTGCTGACATTTTTAGTTTGTTATTTGCGATAGTGCATGATAGATCCTGGTCTGTTCTGATGCTGTGCATTGCTTTAATCACATCTATCTTTCTTAGCATTTTTGCTGATTTATTCCCTCTTCTATAATCTTCTAACAGTGACACTTTTTGTCTTAATTGCTTTTTTGTTTTCTCTATTCAATGATACTCCCATGATGGTTTTTGATTTCTCCCCTTCCTTTCCCTCAGTACCCTGTGTTCTCGTGGTAGAACTTTACCAGTTATTAATTTAGCAGCACAGTAGTGCCTCCACCGACCCTGGAAATTACCGCCCATTAGCTTGACAAGCCTTATCTGCAAAGCCATGGAGAGGATCATAATGGACCTCATCAATAAAGACATAGGGAATTTGCAGACTTTGGATCCAACCCAGTTTGGCTTTGTCAAAGGCAGATCATGCCTTTTAAACTTGGTTGACTTTTTCGAAACAGTCACCAAAGCCATTGATGAGGGAAAGGCAGTCCATACAGCCTACCTCGATCTGGCTAAGGCCTTCGATACAATACCCCACTCGGGTATCATTGAAAAACTCATCAGCTTAAATGTCAACCCATACATCACAAGATGGGTTGCAAACTGGCTGAGTGACAGAACCCACAGGGTCAGAGTTGCTGGCGCCATGTCAGACTCAAAGCCTGTCACAAGTGGTGTCCCACAGGGCTCAGTCCTGGGCCCACTCTTGTTTGGCATCTACTTTTCCGAAGTACAAGCAAACACAGGAGGGTTATGGCTGACAAAGTTTGCAGATGACTGCAAACTGGGCCATAGTAGAAAACACATCTGACACAGATATCCTTCAGAAGGGTCTCACAGAAATGGATAACTGGTGCCAGAGCCACGCCTAAAGTTAAATGCCAAAAATGCATAGTCATACCCTTCGGGAAAAACAAGGTTACCCCTAGCTACCAAATAGGTGGCAATCCACTGAGCACAGAAGAAGTTATCAGGGACCTGGGGACCCAGGTTGATAGTAGTCTGTCATTCGACACCCATGTAGCTAAAGTAGTTAGGAAGACCTTCTACATTGCCCACCTTATCATGAAGGGATTCTCATCTAGATCAAGGGAGGTCATAGTCTCCCTTTACTCATCACTCATCAGACCAATGATTGAGTACAATGCCCCATTCAGAATGTATCTGACCTGACACTTGCAGCAGCTGGAGAGGCCACAAAAGTTCCTCACCAAAAGGATAAAGGGTCTCAAAAATCTGTCCTATGCTGCCCGACTGAAAGAACTCCAGCTCTATTCAGTCGCTACCGCTTGCTCAGAGGTGACCTTTGCCTAACATACAAGGCCATGTCAAACCCAGATTTGATGAATATGCTTCACCTCAAAAATCTAGATCCATCAGAGCCACAAGGGCGGAGACTTAAACCTTGACACGGCTATTAATAGGATGTGCTGGAGGGATAGATTCATCACCCAAAGACTCCCTATGCTGTGGAACAAAATCCAGGTACATGTGAGGCAGAGCACCTCGCTGGCCTTGTTCAAGAGAAATCTTGACCAATGGATGGGAGATCGCAGATATACCCCAGGGATTACCTCAGTGTCACTGCTCAACAGAGGCACAGCAAAATAATGGGTATAGTTCCCCATACTAAAGGGGTGGCGTAAGCCACAAAACGATGGGCTAGGCTTGTAAATGCCCTCGGGCAGATAGCCTAGTATGAACCTATGAACCTATGAACCTATGTTTACTTCTGTTATATCACATGGACCTCTATGGACAGTCCTAATTACTACATTCATTTGTTTTATCAAACTTCTTACTTTTTGTGTTTTATTGACCTTCTGCAGTCTATTTCTCTCACTGATCTTAATATATCCATGTCCATTAAATCAAGTAACTCTTCTCTTAGCTCATTTTCTTCCAAACTGGGGGCACATCCCTTGTTTCCCATTTACTGAGGACATTCTATAGAAAGTTCTATAGCATCTTCCTGTGGCACATTCTCTTCAATTTCATCCTGTGTCATCTGTTGCTCTGTTATATAGGAACTCACTGGCCTATCACTCCTCAACACTGACTGCATCAGTTTCCATAGTTTCCTGTTCCTTTCCTTGCTGTCTAGCTTTAAGTGAACATTTATACTGGTTTCCTGTGGAAGGCAACAAAATATCTTGATATGGCACATGACCAATTGCTTCCTCTTCTACTGGTTTCCCCTTAATGTGGATATCCATTGCTCTATCCTGTTGTGGTGCTTTCTGCATTCAATTTTCTACACTGAATCCTTCTCTTTGCAGCTGCTCCATAACCTCCATTTCTATTTCTTTGACTTCTCCATTACTAATCTCTTTTTCTACTTTTCCTCTTAGTCTTCTTATTTTTTGTATTGTAAAGTTTTCCATATCCTGATTCCTTTGCCTGTGTTTCTTTTCAAATATCTTTGGTGCTGCTCTTTTTGTATTGGTTAGTTTTGCTTTCTCCTTTGCATAAATACTACACCATATTAAATCTCTTTTCCTTTCCCATGTCCATATTTCTTCTTCACGTCTCCTGATCTTCTTGTTTTTCCTTATTCTGGGGACTCACTTCATCATGGTGTGATGTAGTCTGTGTCAGACCTTGTACATTAAATCCTTCACTTTGCAGGCACTCCATAACTTCAACTTCTATTTCTTTAACTTCTGCTTTACTAATTTTCTTTTCCACATTACATTTTTGTGATATTATTTTTTTATTGTGAAATTTTCCATATCTGGATGCTTTTGCCAGTATTTCTCTTTGAATATAGTTGAGACTGCCTTCTCTATATTACTTAACTTGGCTTTCTCCTTTGCATAAATATTGCACCATATCAAGTCTCTCTTTCTTTCCCATGTCCATATTTCTTTTTTATATTTTTCTAATATCTCTAGGTTCTGTTTATATTTTCACACTTCCTCAGATGCTTCTTTTTCCAAACAGATCAAAGTTTCTTGATCTATATACTGTTTTTCAAAAATCTGTTATATTAATAACCAGAAATTTTTATTTGAAGCTTCTGAGAGTTTTTCTTGCGGAAGTATTTTTCTTTCCTCTAATTTCTCTCTTAATCATTATGTATATCTTGTGTCTGGAAATTCTGGGCTTTTTACATAACAGTAACAGTACATAATGTGTTTCTTATCCTCAATAGTCCATTCTATCATCTTTATGGCTCTTCTTTGGCCAATCAATTGTTGTGATTTTTGTGGACTGCTACTTCCTTCTACAATAGGGGGGGCCATCTTCCCCTTGGGCCTGGCCTGACCTCATTGTAGGAATGGTTCCATATTTTCAGGATTCTACACTGTCATCTTTTTCCAGTCCTGGCATCAGTGCATCTACCAGGATTGGGCACTTTTTTATCCTGGGTCTTGTCTATATATCTGTGTCAGCTTGGTGAGATTTTGTGAAAAACAGGGTCCACCTCCAGAATGTACTCACCAAGACTTGAGGATGAATTCAATTTCAGCATTACTACTCTCCTTTTCTTGCTGACTTTTTACCTCTCCATTAATACCCCTATGTTCCATGCAGACCTTCTAATTTTCTGGTAAAACTGTAATGCATATAGGTTAAATAGGTTCATACTAGGCTAAATGCCCTTGTGGGCCATTTTGAGCCTAGCCAATTACCCCATGTGATAATCAAACCCTGCACCTTGTGTCTGCAAGGTAAGCAACTTAACCATTATGCCAACCTCCCACTCACAAATGTCATACATCTTACTTTTCTTAAGATACACATAGATGCAAAACTGTCTTTGCATCTCTCTCTTTTCTCTCTCCCTCTTTTATATCCATCAGGTCAATACCACCCCTCCAGTCCTTTAAAACTATTCTGAAAGACTTCCTGGCCAAAATCTAGCTCTGTTATCACTCAATCCCAGGATAAACGATAACTATAATATGAA
This sequence comes from Protopterus annectens, assembly GCF_019279795.1. NCBI lineage: Eukaryota > Metazoa > Chordata > Ceratodontiformes > Protopteridae > Protopterus > Protopterus annectens. The sequence goes on from NC_056741.1 coordinate 961,825,882, forward strand.
CAAGTAACTTTTCTTAACTTACAGTTCCTTACTCCCCCTTCTTTACACACTTCCTTGGCTCAGTTCCTCTCCCCTGATACTCTATCTAAATATGCCATAACACTGTTTATTTTTTTCTTCCTCTTCATATTACAGTTCCTGTTTATATTATATTAACTTACCTTTAATTTCTCTAAATTAATTAAAATTGCTCTAAATATTAAATCATCATATAAGTTATATCTATTCTTAATCAGTGTTTTCATATTGTATGTAATTTGGTATAATTGTTTAACCTGTAGTTTATTTTATGGTTCTTATTGTCTTGTTTTTGAATATTGCAAAATTATTGTTCTGAAAATGTTTTTGTAATACTGTGGAGCTTTTCTCCCCAGGCCTCCACTAAAAATGGGCATCTGTCTATTCAGACTTTCCCAATAATCAAATGTCAATAAATAAAAAAATATAATGACAATTACTATTCAAAAATGTGCATGCTGATTGGACAGCCCAATCAGTTTGCCCATTGCAAACCCAGTGTATACTAATAGAAAGAAATATGGTTGTTCTAGTAAGAGTGGTCATATGGATCATTTGTGTATCTTTGCTGGACTTCTAATTTTCCGGTAAATCCGTAATGCCACAAAGTCACTTCTGACTTTTCTTAAGATATACATAGATGCAAAACTTGTTTTGGCTGTGTTTCACTCTCTCTCTCTCTCTCTCTCTCTCCATACTTTTTTTTTACAAGTAATTTACTATTCAAAAACTTACATTTTTTAATTTATTTTACATTTGTTTACCAGGAGTATCCACTGGGCCAAAAAGAACATGTTTTCAGTGGAGGCCTGGGGAGAAAAACTCGAAAAGACACACAAGTACAAAGATTCAGTTAAATTAGAAAAATTGAGTATAAAAACAAATATTAGCTAACAACAAATCAAGTATGCTTACAAATACTTTGAGGTAGTTTAACAGTCCTAAATATTTCATGATGTTGCTTACAGTTAAGAACAGAATAAGAGATGGATAACTGTATAGAATATAGTAAGCCGAGTGTAGGTAGATAGAGAAGACAGGGAATGGCAGGGGAGAGGATAATAAATAAAGTATAGAAGAGAATAGAGAGGAGAATATAAAAGTGATACAAGTGTGAATGATAGATTTGGGATATGAGTGAGAGAGGACAGTTGGGGTGGTAATGTTATATGGGGTATGGAGCAGAAGCATTGCCAGTGTGTGTGGATAAGTGAAGGTGAAGGGCATTTTTGAAGGAGCCAGCATCATTTGTGGCTCTGAGTGCTGATGGGAATGAACTTCAGAGTTTTGCAATGCTGAAAGACTAAAGTGTCTGACCGACAGGAAGTGCAGGTTTTTGGACGTATAGGATGCTCTCATTTTCAGATCAAATGGGTCTTTTAGGGTGGTATCGGGTTAGAGTCAAGGAAAGGGCTAGACAGTTGAGAAGTTTATATATCATTTTATGGGCTATAATGAGTTGTTGGTAGACAAGGTATTGTGGTAATGCTAGCCACTTAAGAGTGTGAAGTGAGGAACAATGATAGGAGGAATAAGAGACATTAGTTGCAAATCTGGCTATTTTGTTGTAGCAGGTTTCCATTTTGGTTTTTAGGGAGGTGTGAATGTTAGTGAGAAGGGGGGCACCATATAGTAGGGATGGTAATAGGAAGGTGGAGGCAAGGGTTTGTTTGGTAGCAGGTGTGAGGAAATGTTTATGTCTGTAGAGGGAGCCGAGTTTTGGTGGGTTTTTCTAATGTTGTTATGAATGTGTGTCTCAAAGGTTAAGCTTTCATCTATGATGACACCTAACAGTGTTGTATGTGAGACAATTTCTATGGCAGTTTTATTTAGAAAATAGATTTTAAAGTCTGATTTGTTTATAATAGTGGTTTTAGGAGTGAAGAAAAGGAGTTTGGTTTTATTGGAATTAAGTGCAAGATGGTGTTTGGTCATCCAATTTCCAATGGAAGAGAATGCTTGCTGTGTCTTAGTAAGTAGATTGGTTATGGTGCTGGAGGTACAAATTATGGCTTAATCATCTGCATATTTTATATGAGAGTTGTTAGTAACACAAGAGTAGAAGTCGTCAATGAAAATATTAAAAAGAAATGGACCTAACATGGATCCCTGAGGGACCCCAGTGGGTGTTTCTAGGAATGGTGAAGTGGAGTCAAGCCATCTAGTGGCTTGTTCTCTTTTGGACAGGTAGTTGGAAAATCAGAGTAGGGTTGGTGGGGACATGTTCAAAGTGGAAAGCTTGGAGAGAAGAAGGGAGTGGGGGATGGTGTTGAATGCCTTGGACAGATCAAGGAAGAGGGAGGAAACAAGTTTTCTTTCATTACGAGCTTGGCTAACTGAATTTGTGATATGAATTTCTGATATTTATCATATATCATATTTGTGATATGATTTGTGAATGATAGGAGAGCAGTGATAGTGCTGTGGGTGGAGAGAAAACTGTGTTGAGAGGGAGACAGAAGATTATTATTCTGCATATATTGTTGGAGCTAGGTGTCTTTGCATTTTTCTAAGATTTTAGAAACTGCGGACAGTATACCAATGGGACGGAAATTGTAGGTATTGATGCTATTGTCACCTTTGTGTAGGGGGAGAATATATGCTTTTTTCCAGATGGCAGGTATGTAGGATACCTGTTTTGATCTATTTAAGAGTATGCTAATAAGGTAGGATATAGATGTAGCTGATATTTTAAGGTATTCTGGTGGTAGATTGTCAGGGGTGCAACCTCCTGGTTTTAATTTGAGTAAGAGCTTGGTAATAGTTGATGTAGAGATGGGGGAGAGGGAAAATATAGTAGTGGGAGGGTTATCCATGTGAGTATGATTGGTAGAGTGATAAGTTTGGGAAGGTGGAGGTGGGAAAGAGGCAGTAAGTTTGGCTATTGTTTCTACAAAGTATGAGTTGAAAATAGAGGCAATTTCAAGTGGGTTTCTTTTGGGATGTGGGCAGGGGTTGTTTTTTGAGCCAGGGTTTAATAGGGTGGAAATTGAGCTCCAGAATCTTTATGGGTTATGTTTAAAGTTATGTTGTAGGTCAATGTAATTTTTTTGTTTTTTTTTTATCATTAATAACTAACCATTTTGCTTTGTTGCAGAGTTGTCTATACTGTTGAAGGTCAGAGAGATTTTTCGTTCTCTCCCATTTTTTCCAGGCTTTATCTTTAGTGACCATGGCCTGTCTGGTGCTTTTAGATAGCCAAATGGTTTGTTTTGATTTTACTCTTTTGCAGTGGAGAGGAGCATGGCAGTTTAGGACCTTTAGGCGGTTGAATTGAAGAATTCAACTGCTTCATCTAGTTGAAGGGTCTTTAGTATGTTCCAATTAGTAGATTTTAGGTGGTCATTGAAAGTTGTTGGGTTAAAGTGAGTAAAGGCTCTAATTAGTATGCAGTAATGTTGGCTTGGTAGTTGGGAGATTTTGCATGTGGCATAGGCTGGCTGGTGATTGCTAATATTACAGGGTAGGGTGCCTGTTTCAGAGAATTTGCTGGGTTCAGAAACTAGGATCCAGTCTATGATTGAGCCACCATTGTTGTTTTTAGCTGGTCTGGTTATATCTGTGATTATTTCGGTAAAGTTGTAAAGATTAATACAAGGGGGTGTGGAGCTTTTTGATAGATTGGATAACAAAATACCTCCAAACTCCACAATCCACGTACTAAATCCAAAAGAAACTATTCACACCAGCAGGTTGGAACCAATAGCAGCTTTATTCACATAAACACACACACTGGTTTAGCTCTTTCTTCCCTACTGAAGGGACTTCTTCAGAACAATGCTATTTCCATAATCCAGTCAGTTTATACAAAACCACACTCAACTGACTAATTAAATAATCAACAATCAACCCCAAAGCACATAAAAATGCACATAAAAATGCCTAACATACATATTACATTCACATCAAACCATGCATATTTTAGGGTAATGGCATAAGCTGTGGTTGATGCCATTATATGTATTTTAATGCATAACAACAAGGAAGCAGTTTTTATGTCATGGTTTGATGTGAATTGTCTGATTGTTTGTTTGATGTGGGTTAAAGTGAGTAAGGGCTCTAATTAGTATGCAGTGATTTTGGCTGGGTAGTTGAAAAGTTTTGCTTATGGCGTAGGCTGTCTGGTGATCGCTAATATTACAGGGTAGGGTGCCTGTTTCAGAGAATTTGCTGGGGTCAGAAACTAAGATCCAGTCTATGATTGAGCCGCCATTGTTGTTTTCAGCTGGTCTGGTTATATCTGTGATTATTTCTGTAAAGTTGTAAAGATTAATACAAGGAGATGTGGAGCTTTTTGATAGATTGAATAACAAAATACCTCCAAACTCCACAATCCACGTACTAAATCTAAAAGAAACTCTTCACACCAGCAGGTAAGAACCAATAGCAGCTTTATTCACATAAACACACACTGGTTTAATGCTTTCTTCTCTACTGAAGGGACTTCTTCAGAACAATGCCATTTCCACAACCCAGTCCTTTTATACAGAACCACACCCGACTGACTAATTGAATAATCACCAATCAACCCAAAAGCACATAAGAAACGCACATAAAAAAATGCCTAACATACATTTTACATTCACATCAAACCAAGCATATTTTAGGGTAATGACATAAGCTGTGGTTAATGCCAGTATATCTATTTTAATGCATAACAACAAGGAAGTAGTTTTTATGTAATGGTTTGATGTGAATGTAATATGTATGTTAGGCATTTTTTATGTGCATTTCTTATGTGCTTTTGGGTTGATTGGTGATTATTCAATTAGTCATTTGGGTGTGGTTTTGTATAAAAGGACTGGGTTATGGAAATGGCATTGTTCTGAATTCCCTTCAGTAGGGAAGGAAGTGCTAAACCACTGTGTATTTATTTGAATAAAGCTGCTATTGGTTCAGACCTGCAGGTGTGAAGAATTTGTTTTGGTTTTTGATAGATTGAGCCAATTTATATTTACATCTCTGAGTATAATTGTTTCATTGTTAATATTTTAGAGATGCATGCTAAGATTTCTTCAAGTAGGGAATATTGTTTCCTGGGGGTAAATATATTGTTGTTATACATATGCGTTTGTAATTATTAAGTTTCAGAAAAGTGATTAGTATTTCAGCACTGGGGAATTGTGGAATGGGAGATGAGTAGGGAATAATGGAGAGGCAGTGTGGGAAGAGGAGGGCGATGCCTCCTCCTTTTTTTTGGAGTCTATCTGCTCTTAAGAAGGAGTACCTGGGTGGAAGGAATTCAGAGTCCTTAATATATGACTTTAGACAGGTTTCGGTGGTGGCTACTAAATCTGGTTTAGTATGGGATATCCAAGCATGGAATTCAGGAATATTGTTCCTGATACTTTGGAGGCTGATAGTGGTGAAATTCAAGGATCTGTAGGAACAGGTGTGGTTGGGGGTGGGAGAAGTGGTTCCAGGATTATGGTGAATATCACCACAGAGTGAAAGGAATAGTTTAGGGATGAAGGCTATTACAGTAAATTGTGTACGTGTTACATTAGGTTGATTTTTGATTGGTAGTAGGTTTGGGTTGGAATGATCATAAGTGAAGTTTTTTAGTTTTGAAAGTAGGAGTGGGTTGGGTTGAAAAAGCTAGGAGAAATGTAAGAGTAGGAGGTAAGTGTGGAGGAGTATATGTCAGTGACTGATGAGGTTATGGGGTTTGAGTGATATATGTGCAGAGATGATAGATTTATAAGTATGATTAAAAAGAGCGTGAGTGTGAGGTGAAATGTGGATGCGGAGAGGAGAGACATATTATTAAGTAATAGTTTGGGAAGGGGTAAGGGTTGGTCCAAGATTGTTAGGAAAAGAGGATTGTACATTAAAAAGAGAGGAGTTAGATTGGAGGTGGAAGAGGTTGGGCTTAGGGAAGGGAAGTGAGATTAGATAGAGTGATTTAGGGGTGGGGTTTATGTACGTATAAATATAATTAAATAGGGGTGGGTTGGAATGGGGGTAGGGTAGAGGAGCAGAGTGAGCCTGAGCAAAGGGAAGGGTGAATAGAGTGGGTTGAGCCAGAGGAAATAGCAAGCAAACCACAAAAGACAATCAGGTGAGTAGTATGGCTGGCAAAAGTTTGAAAAAGGAGAGATAAATTAGTTGAGAAGCAGCCAAAATGTAGGGAAATAAAGCAGGAGTGTGTAGGGGTTGGACACTGGAATAAGTGACCTTAGCAGCAGTCGTACTTGGCAAGCAGGGGAGACACAGAGTTTGTAACAAGTCTTACCCTAAATTTTGTTAAAGCTTATCTGTGAAGGCAGAGTGCGCTAGATACACACTTTGATTGTCTGCCTTTTTTTTAAGTCTGGGAAAGCCGCAGATTGAAATTTCAAGGCACTTCAGGGGATGAGATGGACCACCATGAATGCAGGCCTTAGGTGGGCACAGTAAGGCTAATACTGGTTGAAGAGCTGAGGAAAAAAAGAGCAACATGATAGAAGTAAGTGAGGACAGTAATAATAACACTTTACATGCTGACTGGGCAAACAAATCAGCATGCTGATTGTAAATAGAGCTCATTGGACAAACAAATCAGCATGCTGGTTGTAAATAGAGCTTTTAACACATTTCTGTTAATGAAAACAGTTTATCCACAATAGTAAGCAGTTGATTCATATTATTTCAATAAAGAAGCTCCAAGGCATAGTAACTTGACATGACTATCATTCTTCTGTGACTTCAGCCTCAGTAACTTGCCAAACAAAATCCAGAAGCAACAGAGGATCAGTCTGAGTTTGGAGGTACTTTACTGTAGACTTAAAGTATGTGCAGTACCTACCTTCGATGTTCAAGACTACCAGAAACTGGCAGAAGAGTTCTGAAGTCTTTTTATACAATGACATGTTTGAAAAGGTAAGATATTTTTTTCTTAAATAATGTTATTGTACAATAGTGATAATCCACTCCTGAGTGTGGGTAATGCAATATTAACACACAGTTGGTTTTGTTTAATCACATGAGCTTCACATTCATGATCAAACTATCCCAACTAAATTCTGTGTTATCCACACCCATCATGAATTATTACTAAAATAATCTGAAATGCTGGCTGATAAATTTTCCTGGATTTTACTTCTCCATGTATAAAATTCACTCCATTGTTACTTTTGTTTCAACCAAGGCTGTGGCTAAAATGGGTCAATCTTGGATCAGACAACTATCTAGTGAAAACACAAATAAAGTGAATGAAATAACAGACTGTTAAAGGCAGAAATATGACATGTCTTTACATATGTGACATCATCCTTAAAATGTGATAAATTGATGTATAAAAGATGCATGTAGAAACAAAATTTGAGTATGAGGTTCTACGAAGTTGTATACTAATAGCACATATAGTGACACATTGCTTCCCACTGTAAAATTATATCAAAGACTGAATAAAAGTGCAACACTTTGATTAAAAATACATATATTCTATTCTTCTCATATGAGCAAGTTGTATCAAATGAATGGAATGAAAGTAATGCATATGTTTATTTCACTTTTTCTGGAAAGACTTAAGGCTGCAGAATTCTACACAAAGTGATATTGTTAGAGGGGAGTATGGTTCACCAAAAGGAAATGTAAGGAAGATGAAAGTGCTGACAATTCCACTGGAAATACTAATATTATGCATTTTGTTTTGTGTTTTTCAGAGTTAAATATATGCTACTCAGTATGATTTCTTTTGTAATATACTAACAAAGAAATATATGTTTTAACTGGTTATGACTGTGATGTCCCCTCCTCCGGGCCAGTAATCAAGGAACCTGAATCCTCTCCACTGACACCAATGAGGGATGTTCACTTGGAACAAAAATAGATACACAGAGTATTTCCATAGCCAGCTCACTGCATAAAGCACAAATTCCCTTAAGAGCACATAGGGAATATGCTCAGTCTAGGGTCTCTCTCTCTCTCTCCCTTCTTCTCTCACTAGGCCCCCCAATAAGACTCCCCACTGGTAAAGCTGTAGAGTTGAGTCTTCAGTCAAGTGTCCAAACCAGGTCCTCCAACACCCTCTCTGTGAAACCAATGCTCTGTGTTCCTGCTCCAAGTAGCTGACACACACTCTTTGAGATTTGATTTGTATACACACACACACACACACACACACACACACACACACACACACACACACACACACACCTGGGAAAGCCTGCCACATATTTACTTGTTCTGCTACACTTTCCCCAGACTATAAGATAGCTACTGCCACCAGACATTCCAAAGCCAGCTACCCTAAGGCACTTACAAGGGTACCCAATTATACTGAGTGAAATTACTATTAAAACAAATGGTAATGTTGACCAAACAGCAAGGCTTTCAAGAGTAACCACGGTGTCACCGAATAAATATAAGTACTCTCAAAGATTAAGATATTCTCTAAAACACCAGCCATGATGAAAAGTTTAAATATATTTAATAATAAATAATAAAAGAACATGAAAATACTAAATATCTATTTACAATAAACACCAGAGTTTCACCACAGGAAATATTAAAATAGCACAGATGAATAGATTCACACAGATGTAGAAAACAGTATTTAACTAACTCACTATATTTTCCTGACTGATCTAAAGAATTACCACTCCAAGGTTACTTACTAAAGCAAGGCAAGGTGAAGTAGGTGAGTGATCCTTCTGTGTCAGTTTGCAAAAACAGACTACTCTGTGACTTCAGTCTCATCTGGTATTAAAACACCATTTTAATCCTGGATTACAGAATGACATCACATACATCTGATCAAGACTTTGGTTCCCATGCCACCCCTTAAATAGAGGCTGCAAGTATTTAGCACAGATGTGTTACCTTACACACCTAGAGCTTTGCTAAGATCTGTTGCAACTTCTGGAAGTCATAAAACAATTTTAACCTTCTAGAGTAGCAATTAGTTCACCCCAAGGGCAATATAGAAGGCTTCCTAGTAGAGATGTTTTGTTTCTGGCTGCATTGCAACCTGTGAGATACAACCTTTATGACATATAACAAGTGATTTAATTTCAAACTATTTTTCAAAGTTAGCTAGACTGAGATTAACCTCTTTTCCTCCAGTATCCTCTGATATAATGTATTCATTTCAATAGTCATCATACAGTCTGACATACAGGTATACTTCTTTTTCTGTCCAGCAGGACCCACTGTTTGTACATTTTTTTATCATAAGCAACTTTACCAATACATTTTCAGCACAAGCACCTGTACAAATCATTTTAATATGCAATAGGATCATAGGAAGTTACTAGGCTAATGGCCATAGGGCTCTTACAAGCCTAGCCAATTTCTACCTTATTTCCATGATCAGCCCCTATTGTCTCTGTCTATGAGGGACAGAGGAGGATCCCCCAGAATGAATTTACAGTTACTCATTCAATCACCCAGATTACGTTTAAAGATAGCCAGTGAGGTGCTCTGTTTGACATGTAGTGGGAGTCTGTTCTAAAGGTGTGGTAACCTCTGGGAGACACATCTGTCCCTTCAGGATGTTCTATTAATATCACATACCAAGTTAATGTATTTAGAGCGAGTAAACCGTGTACCATTTGACCTGCAGATATGCAGCATTTCCAATAAAGTAGGGTCAGAGATTGCCTTATACGCATATGTATGAAACAGAATAAAGTGACAGTGATTTCAGATAATCCACATAGGACAGATGTTGAAGACCTTGAATTTTCCTTGGGGGGAGTCTTTGTGGTTTCTTCAATTGCTACAGGTGCTTGGAAAGGTACATACCAAAATAGTCATTGTACTCAATTATTGGCCTGATGAGGGAAGAGTACAGGGAGGTTATAACTTCTTTTTTTGGAGGTAATGCCCTTACTTATAAGATGAGTAATACAGAATTCCCTTTATATCACTGTGGAGACATGCTGATCAAAGCTAAGGTTGTTGTGTACCTGTGAGTCCAAGTCTCTCACTACTGAGTACATACTTAGGGTGTTGTTATTGGTGTGGTAGTTAGCAGGAATATCTCTCTTATGGAAAGGGATTGTAATATATTTTTTGCTTTGAGTTTAAGGCCATGATTTTGACACCAATCATTTGTTTGTGTAAGACCCTCTTGCAGGATGTTGACATCATTTGGAGATTATTTGACTGCTCCTAGTTTGCAGTCATCAGCAAACTTTGCTTGTACTTATGAGAAATAGATTCCAAACAGTAGAGGTCCTACGACTGATTACTGTGGAATACCACTGGTTGCAGGTCTGCTGTTGGAGGTGGATTCCCCTATTTTGACTATATATGTTCTATCAATGAGCCATTTAGTGACCCATCTAATGATATAAAGAATGATACCTAGCTGGGTGAGTTTGTCAATGATGCCTGAGTGGAGACAGTACCAAAAGCCTTGGCTAAGTCTAGGCAGGCTGTATGGACAGATTTCCCCTCATCCAGGACCTTGATGACTGTCTCAAAGAAGTCCACCAGGTTTAACAGACATGATCTCCCTTTGACAAATCAAAACTGAGTGTGGTCAAGTGTTTGGAGATTACCTATATCTCTATTGATAAGGTCCATGATGATTCACTCCATGGCCTTGCAGATAAGGCTAGTCATACTAATAGGTCTATAGTTCCTGGGGTCAGTGGAAGCACCACCTTTGTGCAAGAGAATAACAGTGGCCATTTTCCATTCAGCTGTGATGATGCCAGTGCTTAGACTATGACTGAAAAGCGTATCCAGTGGTGATACTAATGCTTGTTGGACTCCATATAGGATGCAGCCTATGATGTTATTCGGTCCCATAGATGCTGTGTTTTGGCCTTAGAGAGGGCATTTACATCCTGCTCTTTAGAGATATAAGGTAGGGGATAGGTGGTAGGGATGTCATGGAGTGTGTGTGACAGGAACAGGGAGTGAAGTTTTCACAGAACCAGTTGGCCAAAAGGTTAGCTATGTCCATAGGTTCAGTATATGTGGTATTATTAACCACCAGTTTGGCACAAATCTGGGCCTTTCCTTTTAGGTTATGGATGTAACTAAAGAATTCCTTATGTTTGCTTTAGTTGAGATAGCTAATTTGGATTCATAGTTTGCTTTGGAGGACTTCACAAGAAGTCTTATTTGTTTGTTTAAGCTGACCTTTTGGTATGTACCTCACAAGACATCTACAACAACTGGAAAGGCTGCAAAAATACCTCACAAAGAGGATTACTGGGCTCAAACAGATGCCTTACGCAGACCGTCTAAAAAAACCTCCAGCTTTACTCTGTTGCATATCGCCTACTCAGAGGCGATCTCTGCCTAGCATACAAAGCTATGTCAAACCCAGAGCTGTTGGACATGCTCCATTTAAAGAAATCCCAATCCCTCCGAGCTACACACTCTAGGGACCTAAACCTTGTCACCACAATAAACAGAACATGTTGGAGGGATCGATTCCAGTCCCAGAGACTTCCCATACTCTGGAACAGACTACCTATCTATGTCAAAAAGAGCTCCTCATTAGCACTCTTCAAGAAAAATCTTGATGATTAGATGGGTAATAGGAAATTCGCCCCAGGGATCACTTCTGTGGTTCTGCTTGACAGGGTCACAGGAAAATAATTTTCTTGGTTGGCGAAAGCCAGGGTACCTTTTTGGCTAGGCTTGTATAGGCTCTAGGGCCAATAGCCTAGTACCTACCTATGAACCTATGAACCTATGAGGGAGTGTTTCCAGTTTAGGGCTCACTTTCTCTTCCACTTAAACAGCAATTTCTTCCGCTTATTGTAAAGCCTGTTAATGACAGCTGTCCACCAGGCAGGTTTGCTCTTCCTTGAGGAGCTTGTTTTGGTCCTATCAGGTATGGCTGAGTCAATACAGTTATACAGCTGTTTGTATAATGCATTGATGTAGACCTCGGCATAGTTGCCACTTCCATCTGAGAGGGGAGGTGAAGTGAAGCTATTTATACCATCTTGTAAGAGGTTATAATCTGCTTTGGAGCAGTTTTTTAGTTTATTTGTTGCTGGGGGGGTCAGGTATGATAGTTACTTCAAATGAGACTGATTTGTGGTCAGACCTCCCCAGGGAAGACTTCACAGTGGTGGTGCTACAGTGGTCCCCCTATATTGGTAAGCAACAGATCCAGGAAGTCGGTACCCATTGTGGGGGTGTCAACCAGCTGGTCCAGGGCATTGCAGCTAACAAAGTCGAGAAACCTTTGTGTAAGTGAGTTAGAGCACGAGTAATTTACCCAGTGAATGGATGGGTAGTTAAAGTTGTCCAAAACCATGGTGTTTGGATGTATCTTGATAGACTCAAGTAGATCCAAAGAGGCAGAGTGGGTATCCTGCTTTATGGAGGGGATCCTGTAGCTGGCAATGACTTGAATAGGTGTCCTACTAACAGTTAATTGCACCTGACGTATCTCCAGGAGGTATACTGTTTAACCAATCTAGAGGTCTATTTATCTTTAATGAATATTGAAACACCACCTCCTTTTGTTTTCATGCTTTCAGTTTGTGGTCTGAACGTGTGGAAGGAGGTGTAACCCAGTATGGCTGGGGTGCTCTCCACAGCCTTAAACCAGGTCTCCATGACTGCGCAAATGTCTAGATCTTCCAACTCCCAATGAGTGCAATTTCATGTTAAGACACCTAGCATTTAGCAGCATAACTTTGGGTTTGTTTTTACATGGAGATTTTACATCAGGAATTTTGTCCTTGAGACACTGACTAAAAAAGGCACAATGCGTGTGGCAAAAGCCTTAGCATGTAGCCAAAATCCCAGGGGTGACAGATGAAGACCATCTCTGGCAAAGCATCGAGGTCTGTCTGTCGATCATGTCATACCAGCCTGACAGTCACTGAATCCCCTTAGAATGACACCAGAAACTAAGCCAATTATTCAAGTCAATCATTTTCTGTTTGTAGTGAGGCATCATCCTAGGTGAAGGCAAAATGCTGCTTAAGGATAGGGACATATCTGCCTGAGACACATAATCAAAGAGCTCAGCCATGTCTCTCTTCATATAGTCCAGAGAGATACATCTCAAGTCATTCACACCAATATGGACCATGATGGAGTCATAATAGTACCTGTTGTTGAGAGACTTGAGTGCAAGTGTGATAAACTCAGCTGACCATGACCTTTTCCTCATCCAGCCTTGTGAGAGAGACATCTGTGTGTCTCACAATGGAATCACCTATAACTAATATGCTTGGCTTTGTGTTATGTCTTGAGGGTTTGACAGGTGAGATATTGGTGCATGAGCTATTATTTGTATTGTGTTCTGCAGAGGAAGTATTATGTGCAGTGTGCTTGTGTTTATGTTTGTGAGGTGTTAGGTGTTTAGGTATATTTCTGGTGAGGACCTCTACATATGTAGACATGTGTGATGTGTGTTTGAGTGGAGTAGAAGGTGAGGTGTGCATGCTGACAAAGCATTCATTGTCATATGTACTGACTGGTGTGTGTGAGAGAGCATGGATTCAAGGTTCTTAATATAGTTGGATCTCTCACATGTTGAGTTTGTGTGGACTAGGAATAGGGGGTTTTCGGTGAACATGAGGCAGTTGCTGCACTGCCTCAGGATGCCCATGTTGAGCAAGCTGGCTGAAGAAACTGTGGGAAATCATCCATCTATAGTGTTAGTAGGTGAGATGTATGTTGGTACCTCTGAAGCTAGGCTTAGTGTTCCACCTGACAGTAGAGAAGGATGTCAAAAACCTCTGGAGGACCACAAGCAAAGTGCTAAGGGAATATTTAACAAGCAAAATGTTTTTTCTATAACCATCAATGGTAACCACCACTATGCAGCAGTGCATGATGGTGCACTACACGCAAACAAGTGCAAATAAGAGTCTTAAATACAATAAGAAATAACCCTTTTAACTCAAACTAGTCAATAAGGATGCTCCATCTGAGCTCTAGTCCAATCACCCTTGATTAGATGGGACTCAGACAGCAGTCTCCTCCCAGAAGGGTGCAAAAGGACCTTCACCAACAAAGATGTCTTGAATTTGATGCTCAGAAGTTATAAAACAGACCCAGAAACAGCAAACCTGGAACTGGGCTATGCTACAACTGAACTAGTACTGTATAGAGTAAAATGTGATGTGTGTAATTCTTTACAAAACTCCAACTAGCTATGTTACACATCCACTGCCCTACTTCTCCTGGCATAGCTGGCAATGCCTCACATTTATATTGTATTTGTTACCAGAGTTTTTTTACTGTTTGTAAGTAGGATGGGACTGCTTGTTAACAAGACTTACTTTGATTCATATTTTGTTGTTTTACCTTTAATTTCACAGTTGGTTGTTAGAAAAGCACAGGTTTTAGACAGGCAAGCTCTAGTCACCCCAAGGGGCTTAGCCAGCTATAAATGTTCACAGACTGCAGAGAGGAAAATCCTGAGCATATCTCAACAGTCCTATCTTGGTTTGTGATTTACTGATGAGTTGACTGGTAAGAGAAGTTTTATTTGAATTTATATTGTATCTGTTACCACTGTTTTCACTGTTTGTAGGTAGGAAGGGACTGCTTGTTAACAAGACTGACTTTGATTCATATTTTGTTGTTTTACCATTAATTTCACTGTTAGAAAGGCACGGGATTTAGACAGGCAAGCTCTAGCCACCCCAAGAGGCCTAGACAGCTAGAAATTTGCAGTGACTGCAGAGAGGAAACTCCTGAGCATATCTAAACAATCCTATCTTGGTTTGTAATTTATTTAGCTTTACTGTTAAAAAGAAGTGTGACTGCGAGCGATAGTGAGGAATCACAACTATTGTCTGGCTTGTAGAACTTGTATGGTCAGAACAACTTTGCTACATTTTATTATTTAGTTGTATATTGTTGATGTGATTTTTGTCATATGAGCTGATTTAAGTTCTCTGTATTCTGCAGATATTGATTTTGATTATTCTTTTCTTTTGCAACATTTTATTAATTTGAAGCTGAATATGGATTCCTTAAATGAGTTTGCAATTAATGATTTACTAATGCACAAATATCTTGTACAATGTAATAAATGCTATGCATATTTAAAGGTAACAGCTGACAGCACTGGTGATCTGTGTTCCTTGTGTCAAAAGTCGGATGATTTGCTTACCATTGTTTGAAGTAAATCTAGACTTAATGATGATGATTGCACTTGTGCAATTGGCATGACTTGGAGAGCTGTTGTTTCATATATTAATGACTGGACTGATGAACTAAATCATGTTAGGTATAGAACAAATAGAACACATCTAGGAAATGATGCATCTATTTTCTGTAAAGATCATTCAACCCCTATGAAACAAGACAATGCCCCTGACAACTCTGGAATCCTGGATGCACGTATTCAGCAATTTGAGGATCTAGTTTGTTTAGAAGGAAAAAAAAAAAAAGAAAGGAAGAAGTTCACAACAAATAACAAGGAAGAAAAAGAAAATGATTAATGAGTGTAAAGGAAAGAGAATACATAGTAAAAAGGACACTGCTTTGTTATGTAACACACAGCTTACAGGGAAAGATGATATTTTTATATCAGAAAACCCTAAGTCTACAGAAAAAGGCATCATTCCTCCAATGGAGAAGGTAAAAAAAAAAAGAGGCAAGGGGAAGGTGAAAAGGAAGAAATCAAAATTGAACGTGGATGGACTTAAGAACATTACTGTAAGAAAAAAGAAGAGGAAGACAGATGTTGACCGCAAGGCTCAAGCTGTGGATTTACAATACCAGCTGCATGAGAATTTAATACACAATGAAAGCAGTGGGATTAATAAGAGTAATAGTGATGAAGATCTATCCTTTGTAACAATTGATGGAGCAGATATTACTGTATTAGAAGCTGAAGATTCTTCAGAGCTGACCAGCAAAGATATTATTGTAATTAGAGATTCAATTATTAGAGGAACTGATACTTATATTTGCAGAGATGATAATGAACATCGAATAGTGTTATGCTTGCCAGGAGCAAATATAGAAGATATGAGACAAGCCTTGGAATCCCTTAATGTAAGGAAGTATGGATCTGTTTTTATTCATGTTGGTACAAATGATGTCACCCACAAGGATTCTCTGACCGTTAGTAGGAAACTGACAGCCCTCTTAGATAATATAGCTTGTACTGGTGTTAGAACGTATTTTTTACAAATCACCTGTAGAAAGGATATTCAGGTCACTGTGAATGGAAAGATTTTTGGGGTAAATACCTACATGGAAAAAATGTCCTGTTTTAAAAAATGGAAATGTGTAGAGCATCCAAGCCTAGTTTTGGACACACGTGTTAAGACAGGATAGTGTGCATTTGCCAAGATCTGGGAAGAGAATTTTTGCAGCAGATATTTTGCAGTACTTGACAAACACTAGGCATGATTTTTGTTTGGTCAAAAATGTAATAGTTCACATATAGCAAAATTTGATGCATCTCTGATGGTTGTTAATGCTAGGAGCATTAATAATAAAGTTGTTTTATTGGAAATTTGCTACGTTCCCACAAGATTGATGCTGTTATTGTTTGTGAAACATGGTTAAAGAACATTGACTGGAAACCAGTTCTGTCAAGGTATAAATGTTTTTACTGTAACAGACATTATAACAAAAAAATCAGGTGGAGGTTTTATGATAGGAATTAAAGATAGCTATGAGACCTGTGATTATTACATGTTCAGTGATAATACCAATACTATAGACTGTGTAACTGTGACAATAAAGACAGCCCTGGAACATATAACAATTGTTGGAGTGTATAGACCACCAAAGTCAAGTGTAGATGACCTAGAGGAATTCATACATTTCTTGCATGAAACACAGGAGGGAAGAATAATACTAGCTGGGGACTTAAACTTACCAGAAACAGACTGGAATATTATTGATTCAACAATGCTAGTAAGGAAATTATTCACAGCATATTATCTGGAACAACAATTGCTTCAGATTGCTACAAAAAAACTACCAGGGGATGGGACATCATAGACATTCCTTGTGTTCCCAAAGAAATTACTATAACTTCAAGTCAGGTTTTACCACCATTGATGTGCAGTGATCATGGGGTTATAAAGGTTAATTTATTGTTAGATAAATTTGCAAAACTGAAATCTAAGCCAATGCACAAAAGGTTAATTACAGATTATATGGAAGCAAAACAGTCACTATGTAAAACTAACTGGAGTGAGGTGTTTAGTGGAAAAACTGCAGATGGAATGAGGAAAGTTGAAAGAGAAATTGTTTGAGTGCAAAAAAATAAAAAAAAATGTTTAACATCAGGATCTAGGCATACAGCATCAGTGGAATATATTTCCATAAGAACAATATATCTGATTAAGGTGAGAGACAAAAAATATAAGAAATGGAATAGAGGTCAAACTACACCTTTGAAAACTCAAATAAACAAGCTGGACAAACAGATTACGCATAGTGTGATACCAGATCAAGAAACATTTGAAGAAAATTTATATAAAGCTATTGAGCATAATAGGAAGCCTTTTTTATAAATACATAAGATGTAGAAGGAGTAAAGACACACAAATTGATAAACTGTGTGCAGATTCTAAACTTTATTCTTAGATATAACAGATTTTAAATATGTTTACAAAATCTTATGCAAAAGTTTGGCTCCACAAAAGGGGTGATAAGTTGTCTGAGTGATATCCAGGTAACTCCAGATACTGGAATCAAATTAGATTATATTGAAAAAGAACTGCATAAACTGGATCCAAACAAAGAACAGGGTGGAGGCGGAATTAGTAACAATGACCTGAGAACACTTCGGCAAGAAATCACAGTACCGTTATATCTATTATTCACTAGGTCATATAAATATGGGGAGATTCCTCAAGATTGGAAACATGTGCTCATTAAGTCTGTCTTTAAGGGAAAAGGGAGTAGGACTAACCCAAAGTCATATAGACCCTTAAGTCTACTTTCATGTTGTGGAAAAATAATGGATAAGGTAATATTGGCTAAGTTATTGTCAGAACTGGATAGGTTGGGACTTGAAACCATATATCAGCATGTATATGTTGAGAACAGATCTATTATCACCTGCAACATGATGTTCTATAAAAATATAATAACAGCTATGAATGAAAAATTGTGTTATGATGTCATTTATATAAATTTAACTTCAGCATTTGACAGGGTCATACACAAAACACTGATCAATAAATTAGTACAACTAGGTATTGATGTACTCTTCAAAAGAAGGATAGCTTCATGGCTTACAAATAAGACATGGCAAGTATTATACAGCAACTGGACAGGTGAAATCCTTGGTTACAGTCAGGGTGTCCCACAGGGCTCTGTCCTAGGCCCTTACTTGTTTAGATTGTATCTTTCAGACCTAACTTCTTCATCTGAGGTGTTCTACAGTCTATATTCAGACTACCTGAAATTGAGTAAACTGTTAATGTGTTACTGATAAAGCATGTCTGCAAAATAACTTGACTAAATTGACTATTTGGGCACAAGAGAATAATATGCTGATAAATACATCAAAAACTAGGTATATGAGATTTGGGAGACATAAACTGAATGGTGAATATTTAATACTGCACACAGTGATTGAAACTGTAGACTAATTTAAGGACCTGGGTATATGGGTAGATTCAACTATGAGTTTTTCTAATCATGTCAACCAATTGATTAAGTATAGCTATAATACTACAGGTTGTATAAAAAGATTTATAAAGTCTAGGAAATCAAAAATAATTAAATCATTGTTTGTTAGTTACATTAGACCCAAACGAGTATGGAATAACAATATGGAAACCCTAGAAGAAAACAAGCATGAGTAAACAGGAAAGAGTACAGCGGAAATATAACAAGGGCATCCATGGATGTGAAAATTTAAGTTATTATGAAAGACTAAAATATCTGAACTTGTAAAGTACCTCTTACAGATATCTAAGAGGAGAACTTATTCAGGTATATAGGGCATTTAGAGACAACAACCTCTGGGAATGTTTGGGGTTATCAAAATGTACTAGACAGTCATCAGACAACCTATGTAGAAGATTCTATAGGAATGAGAAGTGTACTAATTGGTTCTCTGACAGAGTATCCAATGCATGGAACAGACTACCAAATTACATTAAAGCAAGTATGAGTTTAGATATTTTTAATAGCAGCCTGGACACGTATTATGGGAACAAGTGTTTTGCTATATTGACAAGCTAGAAGGGCATTAATGCCCATGCTTGAAATATGTGTATGTATGTATGTATGTATTGCCACAACTGCTAATTAAAAATTTCTGTCATCATTGTGATATAGAGAAAGAACTATATCAAATGTCCATTCCAAACATAATAAAATCTGTTTCTCTTCAACTTCCTGCCAGAAACTGACATTGCATGATTGTACGGAATCTGAGACTGTCTGATTAAGTGATTGCATGATTGACTGAAGGAAAAAACAGTAAGAAAGTATTGCCTCCACCAAACATAACTGCATTGCTTGTAGGAATTGTCATGTCATCTCACCCAGCTAGTGTATTTTATTTATTTATTTATTTATTTATGTATGTATGTATGTATGTATGTATGTATGTATGTATGTATGTATTTATTTATTTATATATACAATCATTCATTTATTCATCTATTTATTCATTTATTAAGCAATAACCCACAAGTGGGTGTAGGTATATCAGGATTTATCCATGGTTGGTGTGGTTTGATCATGAGGATGAAGCCCAAGTGATAAAACAAGGACAATCGTGGGTAAATCCTGATATAGCCACACCAACAGGTGGGATATTGTTATTACACAATGACATTATTGAAGAAATAAATTGCTTACTTCTCTTAAATAATGCCTTTATATAATGATGTCATAGAACTCCTTCGTGTTCCTTCTCATTCCATACACTGCACATCTGTATGGGAGATACAGTCCCATGCTTGCACAGTACATCAGTGTGGTTGTTGTTGAAGAGAAGCAGTGGAGAAAAGAGAATCTCCATTTTTTTTTTTTTAAGAGAAGCGATGGAGAAAAGAGAATTTCCATCGCTGTTTATTAGTGTGCATTTTCTGAAGGATATGAAGGCTAAATCTTAAATCTTTGTCATTATTTAATGACTTCAACCCCACTGGACTGGCATAATAGAAAACACATTTTTTAAATGGGGAAACGCCCAATACTATGAGACAAAAACCTGACCATTATGCGAAGATCTGGAGAGTTGAGCGATATAGCAGTGCTGAGATTTAAGGAGGTATAGTGCAGAAATTCAAGGAAATCAGTTTCTGTTTCTTTACTTTTGCAGAACGTATTTGCTGTGCACCCTGTAGCATATTCCAGTGGAAAAGTCTATCCACTCCATGGTACTTTAGCGGCCATACTGTTTTCTATTGGTATATGCTTAGTTTACAATGGGCACACTTGTTGGTCTGCCCAATCAGCATTCACATATTTGAATAACAATGACCTGTCATTGTATACTTATTCTGTTAGTACATTAACATACTAACTAGGAAGGGTAACTCTGTATTTGAGAGCACAGCACAACAATTATATTTGCAGCTGCTATCTTGTAGGTTACTCACAAAGACCAGCTGGTACTCCAGAGGTATTGATTTTGTGAACAGTGTCAGATTTAGAATGGAGTGGTTTGAAGAATATGCACTTTGAGCATGAGGACTATTACTACACTAGGAGGCAAGACTGCATACTGACTTTTCTGAGTAAATATTGGCTTTGCACACCATAGATTATTGATTTTTCTGAGTAGGTGCTGGCTTTGCAGACCACAGACTATGGCTTTTCTGAGTAGATATGGGTTTTGCATAGAGATTTACAGTGCACCAGTACTGCTGCACTCTGGAATAATGTTTATGAATCCCAGTCACCAGCAACAAAACTCTGAACTAAGCAGAGCAACGGAAATAGTTGATATAGTCATAAATACATTATACATAGATGTGTGTGTGTGTGTGTGTGTGTGTGTGTGTGTGTGTGTGTGTGTGTGTGTGTATGTGTGTGGTGTGTGTGTGTGTGTGTGTGTGTGTGTGTGTGTGTGTGTGTGTGTGTGTGTGTGTGTGTGTGTGTGTGTGTGTGTGTGTGTGGTGTGTGTGTGTGTGTGTGTGTCTGTGTGTGTGTGTCTGTGTGTGTGTGTGTGTATAAGGGTCTACTTCACTTGACCCAAATTTCATTTGACTGACACCCAATTGACCTAAATTTCATTTGACCTAAAACTCATTTGACTGACACCCATTTCACCGACAACTTACAATACTGAATTGCAAAATATTAAATCTTAAACCATAGACAAGCAGACTTAGAACACCAATAACTAACCCTTTCCAGAACTTAAAAAACTACTTACTAACCGTCTTAACAGAAACAGACAATGTACAACCAAACTAGAACAGTACAATATATATATATATATATATATATATATATATATATATATATATATTATATTTTATTTTTATTTTACATTTGTTGACCGGGCTAGTCTGGCTGGATACATGTCCATTTTCAGCAGAGGCCCGAGGAGAAAAGCTCCACTATATACTGGTACATTACATAAAATACATCACTGTAAGATACAACTTATAAAGATCAAAGAACTATTTGAATGTAGGATATTAACAATACAGAAGCATTTTTACAGAAATGTACAGTTCTTAAATTACAGCATTTTTACAGAAATGTAAAATTCTTAAAATACTAAATACTGTGTAGATTCCTAATCCCATATTATTATCAAAAGCAGGAGTAGTGATTTTGAAAAGAAAGAAAGAGGTAGCACACACAAAGGTCTATACAATATAAGTAGTATTAACAGTTATGATAATACATTTGTGCCAGGGTACAAGTTTTAAGAAATAGATTTGCGCAGCAGGGAGCAATGTGTAGGTTTAAGTGAGAGGGTAGATGACAGGTTGTAGAGGTGTATTGAGTAAAGAGAAGAGACATTATAGGAAAAGTAATATCTAAGTGGATATTAGGTGAGCTACAGAGGAGGAGTGATACAAGTAGTAGAGACAAGTAGAGAAGTAATGGAGAGAGCTGTAAAGAGAGCTGGGTACTGAAGTCAGTCAGGATTAGAGCAAGGGCATAGCCAGTTGGATTTGAAATGGTACCTTAGTTGTTTCTTGAAAAGTTTTGATGAGCCTAGGGAGGTCAGTTCTATGGGAAGTTTATTCAGTAAGAGCCGACAACATTTGTAAACAAGGAGTCACCAGCTTTATTGTGTGATTTAAGAGTAGTGGCTAGCAGTTTGTTTGCTGAGCGGAGGGAAGTAAGATTCCTGTAAGGGGTGACAAGGTTATTAAGTATTGGTGTATTATTAGGGTAATGGAGAATTTTATAGGAGATAACTAACTGATGGAGGAGAATAAGATTTTGAAGTTCAAGCCAGTTGAGTTTTTTGAGATTAACACAATGATGGTACGAAATGGGGAACCTGTGGCAAATCTGGCAATGCTATGGTAGGCTGTGGCAAGTTTCTGAAGGTTTGATCTTGAAAGGTTGATAAAGGATGGGGAGGCATACAATAATGTAGAGATGAGATGAGTTTGGGCTAGAGACACCCTGCTAGTTGGTGTAAGAAAGGACTTAAGTCTATAGAGGACACATATCTTTTTATTAACAGCTTTGATGGTTAGGTCAATGTGGCAATCAAAGTTCAGTTGATTATCTATTGTAAAGCCTAGTAGTTTAGTGGAATAATCAGGTGTAATGATAGTGCCATTTGTCAGACACAATAGAGAAGGAGAAGGGGGGGGCAGACTTAAGGGTAGGTGAGAAAAGTAATCATTTGTTTTTTTTTGGGATTGAGGAGGAGACAGATATGTTGGAACCATTTTTCTGCTGCTGTAAAGACTTTTTGGGTGGAAGAATGGAGTTCAGCTGGAGATCCAGCAGAACAGATGAGAGTTGAATCATCTGCATACTTAATACATGTGGATGTTGGGAGTGAAATAGATAGGTTATTTATAAATATGGAGAAAAGAAGGGGACCTAGGATGGATCCTTGAGGGACACCGATAGTGACTGGGAGCTGAGAGGATAGATGGCTGGCCCAAAGCACAGCTTGTTTTCTATCTTTCAGGTAAGAGTCAAACCAGTGCAATGCCATAGAGTCAAGTGAGAGAGATTTCAAAGTGTCTAGCAGAAGTTGATGGTTCACCATACCAAAGGCTTTAGAGAGGTTGAGAAATAAAGCAGAGGAGAAAAGGTTGTTATTGCGATTTTTGTTGATATTGTCTGTGAAGGAGAGAAGAGCAGTGGAAGTGCTATGGAAAGGCCTAAAGCCATGTTGGGAGTCTGCCAGTAGGCTATTATGTAAGAGATGATTTAAAAGTTGTTGGTGTATACAACATTCCATAATTTTAGATAGTGGTGATAGAAGGGCTATGGGACAGAAATTAGTAAGTTCATTAGTGTTTCCTCTTTTATGCAGAGGAATGATGTGGGAGACCTTCCAGAGGGAAGGAATAGTAGATTTGGTTATTGTTCTGTTAATTAAGATGGAGACTGGGTATGCTAGTTCTGCTACTGCTAGTTGCAGATATTCGGCTGGTAGTTGGTCGGCTGGTGGAGTGCATGGTTTAAGTTTTGAGAGTAATTTACGTATATAGGTAGTGGAGACTGTATTAAATTTTAGTGTGGGGGTATTTATTTGAGGAGAGGTCTTTTGAAGGGAGGTGGGGGGAGCCATGGTGTTTGCTAGAGAGGTGACTGTTTCAGAGAAGAAGTTGTTGAATGTATTGGCAATTATGTTGGGAGGGGTCTGAGCTATGTTAGTTGGAGTAGGTGTTTTGGTATTCCCTGGATGGAGCAGTTTGTTGATTCCTGACCAGAATTTTTGGGGGTTAAGATTTTGATTTTGTTGATATTGAAGGTAATCATTTTTTTTTATCAAGATAGGTGAGTTTTTTTGTCGTATATCTAATGTGTTTGAAGTTTTGATGGTCAGTTGGGTTTTTTTGTGGTTCTCCATTTTGACCATAGTTTGTTCCTTAATAGCATGGTTTGCTTGGTTTCTTTAGAAAGCCAAGGGGCTGCTTTGGATCCTATTCTAATTAAGCGAGGGGGGGTGTGATGGATAAGAATATGGAGAAATGTGTTGTTGAAAAGGGTAACAGCTTCATCTAGGGGGAGATGTTTTAGAGCTGACCAGTTGTACTCTTTGAGTTCATTACGGAAAGAAGGAAGGTTAAAGTTTTTTTTGTTATGTATAGTGCGATAGCTAGCCTGTTTGAGATTGTTATTTTTTTGTTTAGTGATGTAGGTGAGGAGATGGTCGCTGATTTTGTCTGGGAGTGTTCCAGTTTTATACAAGAGGTGATTATTGTTGACTAATATCCAGTCCAGGATGGCTTGTTTATTGGTAGTTTTGTTAATTCTAGTTGGGGAGTTTATGGTTTGTTGAAAATTGAAGAGATTGAGGTGATAGGTGGGTTTTGGTGTTATGCAGGAGTTCCAATCAATATTAAAGTCTCCTAATATTATGGTTTCCTGAGGAAAGTTACAGGAGAGCCAGGTAAGAATGTTTTCAAGTGTATTTAAGTTGTTGCCGGGGGGGGGGTATAGGAACATATTATATAGATGGCTTTGCTTTTATTTATTTGGAATTTGCTGCACAGTATTTCAGCATTGGCAGGGAAGGGAGGCAGGGAGTCAATTGAGGACACCTGCAGTTCAGATTTATAGAGTAAGGCAACTCCTCCACCCTTTTTGTTTAGACAATCCTGCCTTAAAATGCTATATCCATGTGGGGTAATTTCATTGTCTTTGGTACCTGGTTTAAGCCAGGTTTCAGTAAGTCAGAAGATATCAAATGCGTAGAGGTCAATTAAAGCATGCAGTTGTGTGATTTTGTTGTTAATGCTACGAATGTTTAGGTGTGCTATTGTATTTGAGTTAGAAGAGAAAGGTGTACTCAAGAGGTTGGTAGTTTGGTTAGTGAGGGGAGTGGTCGAGGGGATTTTCAGGGCCAGGGTTGGGGTGAATGTCCCCGTGTAACAGTAGGAGTATTTGTGGGAGTGGACATGCTTTTGAGTTTTTAAAGGGTATTATTAGGTAGACTTATGAAAAATCCTCCAACTTCCACAACAAAAAGTAACAGAAAACAAATTCTCCACTCAAAGAATGCTTATATTTAATTTTAAGTGTTTAAAAATGATGGTACACTTTTCATCAAAAAGTGTACCGTTATTTTTAAACACTTAAAATTAAATATAAGCATTCTTTGAGTGGAGAATTTGTTTTCTGTTACTTTTTATTATTCGGTAGAACTTTTTTATTGCGAGATACCTGTTACGGAGTATTCTGTGATAGTGAGGGGTAAGGAAAGGACAGGTAGACAGGAGGTTAATATAGGTTTGTTCAGATTGAGGTAGGACAGTTGTAGTGTGTTTAGATATATTAGGAGATCTGCTAAGAGTGAGATACTCGTAGGAAGTGAGGGTGTAGTAGAAAATAAGGATGTTAAGGAGTAGCAGTGAGTAAGGTAGTTTAAGAGTGAAGGACATATTAAGTTTGTTGAGCTTAGCAAGGTTGGAACTTAGTCGTAATTAGGATGGTAGGGGATGGGTGTGGCTGTAATACAGGAGTGGAGACTTAGGTGTGACCGAGGCTGGAAATGTGATTGGAGGTGAGAATGTTGGGGGAGTGGCTAGGCAGGTATAAGGTTAGGGTCACTGGGGGTGGGTGGGAATTGGGGGTAGGGTAGGGGAGTGGAGTGAGCCCATAGGGCAAACGGAGTGGGAAGAGCCAAGTGAAGGAGAAAGAGTGGAAAAACAACCAGTAGAGAGAGAGAGAGAGCAGAAGGTAAGTTTGCTGAGATGTCTAGTAGGTTGAGAGATTGACAGAGAAGTACAGTTGTGGGTAGGGATATGGAAAAATGACAGTAGGAGAAGATAGTAGGTTGTGAGAAGGGATTGAGATGAGTGTTTGCTGAGTGGAAGAAAAAACTGTGGAAAGGTAGTCCTGAGAGAGATAGTAGGGGAGAGGGCAGCAGAAGAGGAGCAATGGAACTAAGTAGGTGAGATGAGGAGGAGAGTGGCAGGAGAAGCAGGGACAGTAGGAAGGTAGAGGAGCGCCACTGTGTATATATATATATATATATATATATATATATATATATATATATATATATATATAAATATATATATATATATATATATATATATATATATATATATATATATATATATGTGTGTGTGTGTGTGTGTGTGTGTGTGTGTGTGTTTATACACACACACACACACACACACACACACACACACACACACACACACACACACACACAGATTTTATTTCCTTTACATACATTTGTCGTACAGTTAGTTAGTGAATGAAATGAATATGAAAATTGTATAGTAAATATATTTGATGATTTCACTTTTTTTCTGTGACATTTTTCACCAGTAGTTGATATGGATCACTTGAAAAAGGCCATAGAGAAGAGCAATAAACATCAGATCTATGCACAAAAAAGTTTCACATGACTAATTCACGGAACACTGCCTTGAGTAAGCCAGAGGTATAAACTCAGATTAATTTTACATTGTATGTTTGCCCATTCTACAACACTGTAATACTCACATGTAGTGTGTAGAAAGATATTCTTGGTATTGTAAAATAGGACCATGATATCTGAGAGAGGCAAATGCATTTACTTAGATATATAAAATCAGTAAAATAGTGCTTTAGATGCATCATCATGAACATCCATATAAACTAACGCTGTATATAGTTTTGTATTGCACAAAATATTGTTCTATTAGTACGTACACTTAATTCTAATAATATTGATCTTTTTTCAATCATAAATATTGGTTCATAGCTTAGTATTAGGCTAATTGCCCCTGTAGACCATTTTAAGCCTAGCCAGTTTCTTTTAGTGAGAATCAAATCCTGCCCTTCTTGTCTGTGAGATAAATACCTTAACCCTTATGCCAGTCCCCAACCCAAAATTGATTTCTTCTAAAAACAATTTGCTATACTATATTTCTATTTTTATCTATTCATATTTATTTCCTCGCAGTTGTGATTAACAACTCATGGCAACACTGGAATTATGACTTGCAGTACACTTTTATATAGTGCATTTTTAAATTATACTACTTCATTATATTGCACATCAGAAATGTTGGATTTCTCGTCTTAACATTGTACTACTATTAACACCTTTTATCTAGCAATTTCCATCAATACAGGTATAATATCATTATTTGCATTTACTTATTAATGTAAAAAAAAAAAAAGAGTATCAAAAATCAGTATACTAAAATTCTTAAAAGAGTTTGCACTTGATCCCCCTCCCTAATCTTTGGATATCAATATTATACTACATAGTAATTGCATGGACTTATTATTGTTTTGTTAAACAGGAAAATATACATGTTTCTGATTCTCATGATCATGCTTGGATTATATGACATGGCCCTGTTTAACTTCATTGTTGAGGTAGTGTCATGAGAGCTTTATTTTTTTAGAAGTATTGCGTTTTTGGTTTGTATTTAACCCCTTAAATTTCCATTTTATATTTTATGGTTTGTTTCTAGCTACTTAGATTCCTATTTGGCCTTTAGCAGTTCCATTTTTTCCCCACCCACACAACTTTTTGTTTATGTCTTACATACTCTGGTTAGTGGGTAGTATTTAAACCTGGGTTGTGGACTGCTTTAGCAAGCACTTATACCACTGTTATTTTAATTTTCAAATGTTAAAAGTTTTAAGCTCTGAATAACTGATTTCTTCTATTTGATTATTTTCTTGGAGCTTTGGGTGGCATGCCTTAAGTGATTTGACTGCCTGCATTGTGACGTGTGCCGTTGGTATCTAGTGCTTACTTGAATGTTCTAAATTTTGCTTGGTTAGACCCCAGTTCTAAGTGTGCTTTTCTTCCTATACATTCTATGCTGTTATATGAGGTTTCAAAACATTTTGGCGTGAGGCTTGCCTTTTTTCTTCTTTTCTCATCCTTTGGGGTCCCATTTCCAGCTGTGCTCGTGAGGCACTCCTTTGACTGCAGTGATCCTTTCTATTAATGTGCCACACTACTAAAGCCTCTGTGACATATTCCTGATGTCTCTGTTGCCTTGGAAATTATCTCAGTCAAGAGGTCAAATGTCATTGCAGAGGCAAACAATTTACACATACATAAACATATCTAATGGAAATACTAAACTTCTAGGGTACAACACTAATTTTTGCTCAGTTTATTGTTTTATCCCATCTAAAATAAGTCTGACCTCACCCCATTATGTTTGCTTGCTTCCCAGTTCTGAGTATAAAACGTATAGCTATGAAATGCCACTAAGATGTTATTCACTGTGAAGAGAAACTGCTGTCACCATCCAATAGCATTTTGTACAGTTTTCTCATAGCAAGTCTGTAATAAAGGAATTTGTGTAGACATGCATTTTGTGAAGGATATGAGGCTTGGGACTCAGATGACTGTCATCATTTGGTGATTTCAGTCCTCCCTGATTTACATAAATCCAAAAGTTTTAGGCAGAACGGACTGGAGATTTGAGGCAGAAATCCAGACATTCTGTGAAAACATGGAGAGTTGAGAAGTATGGACTTCAGGCAGAAAGGATTACTGCTCATTTTCTTCAGAGCAGAGTTTAAACTAATTCCATTGATCCCCTAGTTTAAACGGGTCAGCTTCTATATGTCTACAACTCCCAGATTTTTTGCAACATTTCTTTAGTCTGTTCTCTGTAAAGTCTGTGGTTTTCTCTGGTATACCAATGAGGATTAGGCTTACTAAATGATGATGGATGTTACAGTTTAAGACATCCATCCATCGACAATTCCTTTTCGGGCTCCATGGCCTCCAGAAATTACATACTGTAATGCAAATCCCATTCTATCAATTTACTAAGTTTAACAGCAATATTTAAGATCCATCCCCAAGTTTATGCCTTTGCCAAAATAATGCATTTCTTTCAAGCTACATTAAAATAGATCATTCATTCCATACAGGTTTTGATTGTTGTACATTTTGCTCAGATAAACAGATAAGTGAGGTGCATAAGACAAGAAGAGGTGCTTTTAAAATGAGTCATTATTTTAATGCTGTAAATTGTGGCAACTAATTATAGGATTATTATCAGTGCTATACGTGATAACTATTTCTTAATGTACAACATGAACACAGTAATACTGAACTGAGGAACATATATCATAAGTTGCATATAAGGGGTATGAGATTTTAACACCTTATTTATAACACAACTGATCCATGTGTGTGGAGTGGATCTCTTTTTTAGTCTATTAAAATAGTTTATCCATACCCTTGTATGAATTTCAGGCAAAGAAAAGGTGCTGGGGTGTGATCGGTTTTCACTAGGGTTACTACTTGTCCCTGTTTGAGAAGGACAATCCATCTTCAGGCAGCTGTGTCTTGGGGTAAGGACTAAAAAATGCAAACATCCTGAGATTTTAGGACAAAATATATTTCCTAAGTTTTCTTGGCTTTGTTGAGGTACATTAACCTACAAAAGTTGAAATAACGTTATATGGATAAACTATATACTTTGCAGCTAATGGGCCATGCACATTCCTGTGCGAAACGACTGGTGGGTTGATGTTCATCAACAAAGCCTTCTCCTCTCCCAGATTTTCATTAAAAACCCTGTAAAAAGAAAAAAGAGATTTTTTATACATTATTTTAAGAAAATGATCATATACAATGTCACTCCCCAAGTGAGCCGAACCTTCAAATATGCAGGTACGGAATTTCTGATATTCATTATGACAAATCCATTTTTGAACCCTATAAGATGAAATGATAAACACCTTTAAAGTAGAATAATTAATATTCTAAGTGTAAACACTCCATATGGAGGAGATGACAGGAGATGAGAAGAGATAAAGGATCAGAAGAAGGAAATTGGAGATAAGAAGTGAAGGAGAAAACCATGCCATTTTGACTATAAAGTCATACTCACAAAAACTGACACTCAGTATACCCTGGACTGTACTATAAATGCCATGTGTGCAGATTTCCTATGAACAGTGAACAATGACACTTGGGCATAATTTCTTCATACACTGATTGAAATGTTCTTCTTTTCAGTACTAACATAACATAAATGCCAAAGTTAAACGCTATAGTGTTTGCTTATATTGAATGGTAATCATATAGGTACAGTGGATACACTAAACATCTTGCAGCTTTTTGGTCCTTATGTATGAGAGCTCTGTACACTTCTTTGAGTCATTCCGCAGTTTAAACCATATACCAATGAAGATACACACAATCTTTATATACCACTGTGTACAATATTTATTTATTTATTTTATTTTTATTTTATTTTACATTTGTTGACCGGGATAGTCCGACTGGATGCATGTCCATTTTCAGCGGAGGCCTGGGGAGAAAAGCTCCAAGGGTAAGCAGAGACAGCATTACATAATACCAGCATTACATATTACAGACTATTTACAGAGATTACATAAGTAAGCAAGTTAAACAAGTTCCACAGGTTAGAGTTAATCCTGAGCACAAGTCAGGATTAAATTAAATTACACAGCAAACTGGTTAACAGATTTTTACACATTCTAGAGAGAGTTAGCCAGGCTTGATACATTGACATAGCCAGTTAAGTGACAAATGTTGTTTGAGTCTAGTTTTAAATTGACCTAAGGTGGAAAGTAAGGTAATATCAGCTGGAAGAGAGCTCCAGGATCTACTTACAGAGTTTGCAAAGAGAGAGTCACTGGCTGTGTTATTAATTTTGCTAGTCTGAATTAGTAGTTTGTTAGAGGATCAAAGCGGTCTAGGATTGTGATAGGGGGTGATAATATTTTTAAGTGCAGGAATATTGTCCGGATTATAGAGGATTTTATAGGCCATAATCAATTGGTTATACTGGATTAGGCTGGGTAGTTCAAGCCACCCAAGCTGATTTAGATTGATGCAATGATGTGTCCTAAAAGGCAGCCCAGTGGCAAACCTGGCAATGTGGTTGTAGCAAATTAAGAGTTTGTTAAGGACAGTCTTCTTTAAATTCGGGAGTAGAGGGGATGCATACAGAAGAGTTGAAAGAAGGTGAGAGTGAGCTATGGCAATTTTAGCTGGAGGGGTTAGGAAGGCTTTTATTCTTTAAAGTGACCCTAGTTTTTTATTGATGGTTTTGATAGTTTGGTTAACATGTAGGTCAAATTTTAGATTATTTTCTATGATGACACCTAATAGTTTTGTAGAGGGGTCAGGGGAGATTATTGTGCGATCATTTGAATTTATGGTAAAGGTGAAAGCGGTAGACCTACGTGTTGGTGAAAATAACAGCATTTTAGTTTTTTTGGGATTTAGGATCAGACGACATTCAGAAAGCCAGTTTTCTATTGTATTAAAGGTGGTCTGGGTAGCTGACCATAACTCTATTGGAGATGTGGCTGAGCAAATCAGAGTAGAGCCATCAGCATATTGGATACAGCTGACTTTTGGGATGATAGTATAAAGGTCGTTAATGAAGATGGAGAACAGCAAGGGCCCTAGTATAGAGCCTTGTGGTACTCCAAGGGTGTTAGGTAGGAGGTTAGAGAGTTTGTTCTGCCAGAGGACAGCTTGCTGTCGACCATTCAGGTAGCATTGAAACCATTGAAGGGCTCTAGTATCTAGACAAAATGTTTGCAGGGTGTGGATTAAAAGTTGGTAATCAACCATATCGAATGCCTTGGAAAGATCCAAGAAGAGGGCTGAGGATATATAATTATTGTTGCGATTATGGTTTCTGGTGTTGGTAAAGGCTAGGAGGGCTGATGTAGTGCTGTGATGAGGACGGAAGCCATCAGGTGATTCTGGATTAGGTGGTGCATATGTTGTCTATGAATACATTTTTCCATAGGCTATTGGCCTATAATTGGAGAATTCAGTAGAGCTGCCTCCTTTGTAAAGTGGGATTACATAGGATATTTTCCAGATGGTGGGAATTCTAGCTTCTACTATGGTTCGATTGATTAGTATTGAGACGGGGTAAGCAATATCATCAGCTGATTTTTGTAAGTACTTGGCAGGGAGTTGATCACAAGAAAGTGTAGTGGGTTTTAATTTTTTGATCAAGGTATGGATAAGTAAAGTGGCGACTTTTTGGAAGCTGAATGCGAGTATTTATGAATGCAATGACATTGAAGATATTATATCACTAAATATTTTTCATGACTAGACTCTTTATTCTGTGGAAATTACACTATTACTACCACTCTGCTTATCTAATTATTATGTTACAAACATTCTGAAGCTAAAGTACAGAAAAGGAGAGGAAAGGGGAGACACTAGGGAAGGAGACAACCAGATGATTAGCATACTTGAATATGTTAAATTATTATAGTCAGTTTGAATACCTATCATACAGTTTATATGGTTTTATAACAAAGGAAGTTACTGACATCATATGAATATTTGAAAAATCTAATGTTGTTTACAATATTGGCGTAGAATATTCACTATTTTTTATGTTTGATTCAATAGCTGATCATTGTGTTATTGTATCATAATCTATTTTTCTTAACATATCAAAACACTACAATCACAGCCCACTTATAACAAGAAATATGAAAAGGTAATAAGAATGGGTGGACTAAGGTTTAATGAGGGGAAACAAATTTTAAACATTGCTTTTACAAACGGAAAAACTTGATGAAATGACATATTTATACTGATGTGAATTATTTAAATCATATCAAGTTCAAAACTCAATTATCTGTCATCTTACCTGACTTTATTTTTGGGTAATTTACACTAGTCTCCCAGAGAACCTGATCTTCATGACAGTTTTGATTTAAGACGTTAGGCAAAAGCCTAGATATTCTGACAAGATTAGAACATTTAAGTGGTATAGTGAACTCTGGCATTAGAGTAATCTGTCGTAGTCTATAAGGAAAAAATTCTCAGGCAAAGAGCTAAGAAAAATGGTAATGCAAGAAAGAGGAGGGAATAATCTTATATCTTGTAAATAAAACTAGCTATTAACACTACGTTGAACAATAAAGGGTTTTATTATATGAAAAGATTACTTCCTACATTACTTTGCATACAACGCATCTAAATGTTAAGATAATTTAAACACTGCTTCATTTCCTTTATTCTATCGTATCTTATTTTCTGTTATTCTGCATCTCATGATATGACTTTGTTCTATGAATTTTATAAATAATTTCACATATAGATGCACATTTGATTTTATGTATAACTCAAAATTGCCATATATCTTTTAGTGTAAGCTGAATTTTTCAGTATTTAAAATAATATTAAATATGTAAACAGTTTGTTAGGTTGAGTGAACTTATTTGTGCATAGTAGATACAGACAGAATTGTTGCTTGGGTAGCTTCTCTACTCAAGCAAGAGGTTATAAACCTGATATTGTTGGGTGGTGGTTTGTTTATTAGGATTTTATGCCTTCATTTTTTTTTTAATTTTTGCTTTTTTGGTGTCTATCAGAAATGCTCATGTTTTACTAATATCTGAATGCTTGTCATTTTTTCATTTAACATATATATTATCTTATGTTATAAAAATACATTTTTATACAATTACCTATCTATATTATGACTATGAAGTGTTTGTCAATTAATGTTAATGGTCTAAATAATAATACTAAAAAGAGAAGTTTATTCAAATATCTTAATATACATAAAATGCAATTGGTATTTCTTCAAGGAACACATCTTCTAAATGAAGACATAGGCAAATTAAATTTCAATAATTACATAGTATTAGCAAGTTCTCAATTTAAACAGAAAAAATGGGAGTAGCCCTTCCATTGTGAAACACAAATCTTTCTCCTAGGATAATCACTACACACCATGATTCTTCTGGTATGTTCTGCCTGGTATCTCTTAAAATAAATAGAAAAATATATAGTTTAGTTAACCTTTACTGGATTCAAGGAATTGGGGCTAAGACAGTTAATCACCACTTTGAAGATATAACCTGCTCTGCTAAAGGTAGTTTGATAATGGCGGGATACTTTAATTGTATTATTGATGGCAAGGATACTGACTCAAAATGTAAGTGAAATAAGTCTCCCTCATCAAGAGCTCTTTTGAAATTTATTAATACCATAATTGTCAAATATATTAATGACATTTCTGATGTAAACTCTTTATTCTTCACATTTTATTCATATCAGCATAAAACTTATTCTCATATTGACAGGGTTTGCATTTCAAATGATCTAATAACAAAATTAGACGGGGTTACTATTATAGCTTGCCCTTTATCAGATCACAATGCATTAGTATTTGAAATAGATCTTGACACAAGTCAATGCCTCCCTGTCACTAGAATACCATCATACATAACAAAACTAAAAGAGTTTAAGGATTTCTATCTAAATGAAATAAAGACTTTTCTTGAAATAAGCACTACTGAAAACATCTCAAACATATATGTTTGGGACTCCTTAAAATCATATATTTATGGTAAAACATTATCCTGGTACATTAACAAGAGAAAAGTTTGGAACAAAGATATGTTAGACCTGCAAATTAAACTTGATAAGCTTAAATTAGAAATAGAAAAAGGCAACTCTAATTTAATACCAGAATTAACGCAAACCAATAACAAATATTCCAAAATCCTACACCATAAAACTATGATAAGTCTGGAAAAAATTAAATTAAATTCTTACTCCATGAATTCTGTTAATCAAAGACAATTAGCTAACAGAACAAAGAAATTATTAAGTCTAGGCAAATAAAAGAACTATACAATCCATATACAAATTAAAATGTAACGGATCTAAATAATATCTTAGAAACATTTAGACTTCATTTTAATTCACTTAATTCTTTAAATTCTGAATCTTTACCAATAAATGAGAATAGGTAATTTCTTAACATAAACATATCTACTAGGTTAACCCAGCAGCAAATAGA
The DNA here is from genome assembly GCF_019279795.1 of Protopterus annectens. Taxonomy (NCBI): domain Eukaryota; kingdom Metazoa; phylum Chordata; order Ceratodontiformes; family Protopteridae; genus Protopterus; species Protopterus annectens. The sequence continues at coordinate 961,860,669 of NC_056741.1, forward strand.
TACTATTAGTAAACCAATCACTATGACTGAACTAAAATCACAAATCAGTAAACTTAGGATAAATAAAGCACCTGGTCCTGATAATATCCTACCTGAAATGCATAAGCTATTGAGAGGACAATCTTGGTTACTACTTTTAAATCTATACACCATAGCTAAAGAAGATATAAAGATGTCCCCCTCTTCGAAATATTCAGTAATATCTCCAATAATAAATTCCAGATTTTAAAGATGAAAAATATTGTTCTTCATATAGACCCCTCTCACTATTAAATATAGACTATAAAACGTTTATGGTAATTTATGCTAACAGAATCAAACATTTTCTTTTCTTATTAGTCCATGAAGATCAAACAGTTTTTATAAAAGGGAGAAACACCTATGATAATATTAAAAGAATCCTAACATTAATTGACTATATTAAACATCAATGTATATACATGACTATGGTCTCCTTAGATATAAACAGTGTTTTTGACTCTGTAAATTGGAACTACCTTATTTTAGTCCTAAATGAATATAAATTTCCAAAAAATTTTATTATACTAATTAAATCACTATATGAAAATTCTCTTGCATATGTTAAGTTCATATAGGCCCAGCTCCATTTCAGGAAAATTCCCTTGTCTCACTTTTTGTTTGCTTTATTAATAGAACCTTTTGTGAATAGTATTAGATCAGATACTAATATTAAGGACTTAAACTTGAAACTCCAGATGTTTGCAGGTGACATACTCTTAACCTTGACTAATACAAACTATTAGTTACAAAAAATATTTAACTCAATGAATACTTTTCAAAATATGTCTGGACTACAGTTTAATGAAGGCAAAACAAATGTTTTACATCTAAATTATATAAAAAATAAATATATAAGTAAAAGATGTTCTAATCACATTGTAAGAGATGGCAGACTCCATTACTTAGGAGTTCTATCAGAATACTCAAATGACACACTCTCTTTCAATTATAATTCTGTTTTAAATAAAATTGAACTAATGATGTGTAACTGGAATAAACATGTATTTACAATGGAAGACAGATTATTCCTGATTAACTCAATTATCTTATCCAAAATACTATATATTATGCAAGTCTTTTCAATTCCTCCACCTAAATGCATGATTCAAAAATAGTATAAGATGGCACTAAGGTTTCTATGGTTTCCAAATAAAACCTCAAATTGCTCCAAACAATCACTTGATGAATTGGGAAGATGGAGGAATCAACCTTCTAGATATAGAAGCATATGCTATGTCTTCTGTTGTTAAAAATATAACATTGTGGTTAAATACATCCTACTCTTCTATACGGAAGCAAATGTATGAACAAATCTGCTTAGATTCTATACATATTCAAAACCATGATTGATTCTTTACTTTCTCAAACTTCTTTAATTGAACTTTTAAATTCTATATCTTAGAAAATAAAAATATTAAAAGTTCATTGCAATATATAAACCTTACTCTAACTATATTTAAAAAAAATGTGAATAAAAATCCTACTATCAGTTATTGGTTTTTTCTTCTTCCCCTTGCCTTTACACTTAATACTCTTGAAACTTTTCAAACTCACAAGATGTATACTCTGAAAAAAAGGAAATTTAATATTTTGGCATCAACTAATAGTTCAGTGCAAGGTTCTAGCTATTAAGCAACTTATGGACAAATAAAGACAAAAAAAATGTGATTAACTTTACAATTTCTCATAAACAAAACAGAATTCATGCAATTGTCAATTAGGCATGACATACCTAAAATTATTGAATACATTATTTTTGTCTCTAATCAACCCTTTCAAGGAAATGGTTACTGATCTAACATTTATAAAATTATCAAGAAAACAAAAGTATACCATAAAAAAACTTACTGGAACTATTCTGCATCAGGAAATGGCCATCTTCTAACAGAGGAGGACAAAAAGCTATACTTAAATCTTCAAAAAAAACCACATTATCACTCCACTTGTAAGTATTTACCTAGAGATTTTTACATAGAAGTTTTTATACATGATATAAATTAGCCTTGATGTTTTCCAAAGAAGATTTATGTTGGAGATGTGAAGTAAAACTAAAAGCTGACTGGCAGCTCATTTTTTATGAATGTAAAAGTCTTAAGGTGTATTGGAATAATATAAACTACTTTTTTCAAACACTCTTCAATGATAACTTCCAATTAACTAAATCATTGTTTTTATTCAACTCCCCCATACACAAATGTGTTAAAAAAAATTGTAACCCTTTAGTCTTTACTAGCTATTGCTCAAAAGATTATCTCTATCAACTGGAAAAAGGTATCTTCTCTTTTATTCAATGAATTCAAGAATCTCACCTTATCAGTTTCTCAAATGGAAATCAATATTTTAAAGGACAGATCTAATAGAGTCACATCACACTACAATATCTGGATGACGGTAATGGAAATTTTGGAGAAAATAGAGAAGAATGTTTCTTAATATGGACTATTTATGATTTGGAGATAAAGTGATTGTTTACTCTGACTAGACCCCTATGTATATAGTTTTATTGTGTTTTGAAATGTTATTAATTCGTATTGTTTTATACTTTTACTTCTTTCAGTCTCTCTGTCTACCACGATTTATCATATTTATATATTGTATTCTTTACTACTTATTTCTTTATTGTTATATTATTGGAAAACAAAAATATTGAAAGAAATAAAAATGTTGGATTTCTAAATTGAATCTAGTATTGTTTTCATGTGCATATGTGGCTCTGTGTATGTATACATATATATGTGTGTGTGTGTGTGTGTGTGTGTGTGTGTGTGTGTGTGTGTGTGTGTGTGTGCATATATATATATATATATATATATATATATATATATATATATATGTCTACTTCACATGACCGAATCTCAAAATACTGAATTTCATTTGACTGAGGCCACAATACCTATTTTTCAAAATACAGAAAACTCATTTGACTGAATCTTGTTATACTGAAAGCTTACAGTCCTGAATTTTAAAATACTGAATTTTTAGCCATAGGCATATGACAAACTCT
>NC_056741.1:961868693-961886193 GCF_019279795.1 Protopterus annectens
TGGTCTGTTTTGATATGGATAGGTCTACCATACACATAATCATGGAGCTTGGAACATGCAAATAGAATAGCCAAAAGCTTTTTCTTGATCTGGGCATACTGCATCTCAGTTTGGATAAGAGTTCTCAATGCATAGGCAATAGGTTGATCCTCTTGTAGAATAACTGCGCCAAGACCAAATTTCGAAGCATCACATGAAAGAGTAATTGGCTTTTGAACATCATAATATCTGAGAGTTGTTGGCTGGCAATTCTTGGTTTCAGGACATCAAATGCTCTCTGGTATTCTAACCATGACCAAGATAAATCATTGCTTGCCAACCCTCTAAGCAGTGCTGTTGTTTGACTAAAGTCTGGAATAAACTTGCCTAGATAGTTGATCATACCAAGAAAACATTGCAGGGTTTGAACATTGTCTGGTACTGGCATCTCAAGAATGGCTCTTTGCTTAGAAGGGTCAGGTTGTTAGCCTGAACTGGTAAATAAATGACCAACATAAGTGACTTCTGATAGCCAGCATTTGATTTTTGAGGCTACAGCTTGATTCACTTGACGTGCTCTGTTCAGAACTTTTTTGAAGTTTTTGTCATGCTCAGCTTCACCATTACCTCTTATTAGTATGTCATCTATTATGATGGCACAGGAATACCCAGAAAAAAATTGTTGCATTGAATGTTGAAAGACTTCATTTGCTGAATTTTTCCCAAATGGCATTCTCAAAAATCTGTACCTGCCAAACAGAGTAGTAAAAGTAGTGAGCAGCGAAGATTTCTTGTCAAACAGAATCTGCCAAAATGAACTCTTTTCATCTAAGACAAAAAAAACTGTGGCGTTTGACATAATAGAAACAACTTATTTGACTGTGTGCATTGGATGATTAGGTCTTTTCACTGCCTTGTTTAAATCCCGTGGATCTATACATATTTGGATGCCATATGAGCTTTTCTTATGTGCTACCACCATGGAAGATGTTCACTCAGTCGGTTCTTCAACTGGACAAATGACACCTTGTCAAACCATTTTGTTTAACTCAGCCTTGACTCCGTCCTGCATAGACACTGGAACTCTGCAAGCTGGCCTGATAACTGGACTGACATCTGGGTCTAATCTTATGGAGTACACAACTGGAAGCTTGACTAGTTTGTCTTTGAAGAGATCAGCATAGGAAGGAAAAATGGACTGGGCAAAATTAGAACTGTGGTCTCATGCTAACATGATGGATTTCCTTAGTAAATGAAAGCAGTTCCATTTTCAAAGTGTCTCTGAGCCCTAATAATGACTGAACATGCCTCTTGACCACATAAAATAACAAGTTGTAGCATCTCCCAGCAGAGTAACATGAAAGCATTACTGAGCCTTCAGTGTGAATTTCTTCCCCACCATAGGCAACAAGCTTCGACACATTGTCAGACTGAGCTTTTCATCATGACATACTCTGGCAAATGTATCTGTTGATATAACATTGCACTTAGAGCCTGTATCAACATTCAGCTCTATGGGTTTGCCATTTATCTTAACTACAAAAAAATTAATTCTTGGCCCATAAATCTACTGCATTATCTGTTTTACTAAGCACTAACACACCATCAACATGAAAAGTATGGTCACAACTTTCTAATTAATCAACTAATTTCTTAAAATGTTCTCTTTTAATAAAATAATGTGTGCCTTTTGATTTACAGAATCTTTTGAAATGATGCCATTTATTACTTTTGTGGCATTGTTGACCAAAACCTAAGCACTTTTCTTTTTTAGACTCATGGCTTCCACCACAACTCTGACAGTTAGCAATGAAACTAGGTGTCCCATGTATTAAGTTTACTGACTCACTCTTAAGCTTTACTGAGACTGCGAAATTTCTGGATGCACTGGAAAGCTCTGGGGGTTACCAGTGAGTGCTGCAGATGCTACAGTTGCTGCCATGTGCTTGGGCCCTTTCCTTTTAACCACATGCTGCATGCTATCAACGTGAGCTCTAGAAGTTGCTGGAAACATGTATCTCTCTTTAGTAAGCATATTTGTGTACTTTTCTGTGAGCTTATATATCTGACAAATCTCAATGGCCTCATTCAAAGTTAAGTCACTGTCACAAAGCAAAATCTTTCTCATAGCATCGTTTATAACACTACACGTCTGTCTTTTATCAACTCATCCTTTAGATCATCAAATCTGTACATTTTAGCTTTGTTTCTCACTTCAGTTATATATGATGCAAAAGTTTCACCAGTCTTTTGATCTTTTGTGTAAAATAGTGCCTTTCCATTGTAATGTTTGTCTGGGGGGTTACACATTTCTCTAAATTTATGTTTTAAGCACTCAGGATCCTCCTTTGACTCAGCTTGTACAATAATATGATGGTTTTCCCCATGTCCTGCATATATAGCTGGTGCATGCACAAATGAAGACTTCCTTTCTATGGCTTCTGACCCTGCTAAATTAAGCAGAATAAATGCCTTTGTATGGTCATCTTTATCAGAAAATGCAGCCTGTATAAAAATGTCATACCCTTGCTCAAGCACTCTCCAGTTCTCTGCAATATTAGTGTCAAATGCTAATGGAACTGGTTTTTGAAATCCATCTGCCATGCCAACAAAGTATGTGTTTGTGCATACACACTGACAATATAGCCCTTGTACTCATATACGAACAAACTTCAGTCAGCAGTTTGCAGTAGCATTCAAATGCATTTGAATGCACAATAAATTCTTTGAAACACCTTACTTTGTGATATATGCTCTAACATGGCTGTATTTTGCAAAATAATTGTACTGTAATAATACACAAACACGCAAACACTTCATACACTTCTTGTAACTTGAATAACTTTATTTAATACGAAAAATATGTGCTGAGTGAAAATGCGGTTGTGTCTCTTTATTTGTTTTATGCAGTTCAGACTTTATTTCAAACATTTTCTGTAGTAATTTGAATAATCTTAACAATATCGACATTTCAATTCATTTTAATATCATTTAGAGCATATCACGCACTTCATTTTATATTTTGTGTATGAGAACTTATTTGAGAAAGTTTTAAGATTTGAAATTCATTACTGACCTGTTTTGTGAATTGTGCCTTTATCTGGTTGATCCTCTCCTCTATATTCCTCCAGTCATAGCCAAATACCTCTCTAATTCTGTTGGAGAAACTGGAGTTCTTTCCAGCCATTTGTCGGTTGAACTGTTTTTTGAGACGGTATGCAGTGGTATGAGGTATACCTCTGCTGCAAACATGCCAGATAGAGTGAGTCCACTTATGCGTGGAATTTAAACTTCCGATGTGTGTATCATAGGACTGTGGGCTGCGGCGGTTGACAGGACTGCGTAATCGTGACGTGGGCTGCTGATTAGCTCTGTTACTCTCACATTCTCTTCTCGCACTTTAGTTGTGAGGGGAGAGAGTGAAAGGAGAGACAGGCTATGGTGTATGTGATATCACATTTGTCTGTTTTTTGGGGCTGTCGAGAGGGCCACACCAACCAGATGCTTTATTTTTTCCTAGCATAATACTACTCTGTGAAACTTAAGGGCTGTGGTGTTGACTTTTTTTTTTAATATGTTATAAGCTGGCAGGGTTTAACCAGATACTAGGGAGGCAGTGTGTGTGTGTGGGGGGGGGGGCGGGGGCTGCTGATTTTCATTTTTTAATACACTGACTGGCACCAGGGCAGGGTCAATGAAGAACCATCAACAGAACCACTGTCCAGATGATTCCTGTGGTCTGTCTGTGGGTTTTTGGGGCTCTTGATAGGCAAGGCCAACCAGATACTTTATTTTTCACCTGGCAGGCCATGGCATTGATTTTCTTTTTATAAAACACTGACTGTCTCAACAAAACCAGATGATTCCTGTAGTATGTGTGTTTTTTGGGGCTGTTGATTGGCAGGGCCACTGAGGTACTTTATTTATTTTTTCCTGACAGGGTCAACCAGATACTAGTACTATGTGTGTTTAAGGGCCATTGTGTTACACTTAAGGAAGAGTGAGTTTGTCACTGTCACTGAGCAGGGGTCATGTTAATGGTGGTAGTGTCAATGCTGATGAGTAAGGAAAAGACAGAACCTGAAAGTGCTTTTCAGTGCATGTTGATGACACCGCATGCAACTTTCCAACTAACTTTAGCAGAAATTACATTCACGGCACCACTGCTTTGTAAGCATATGGCACTCTATACCTCTTCTTATCAGGACAGAGCACTGTTTTACAGTGTAGAATCCCTTGATCCATCTGTAGACTAAAACCCAGACAGCCTCATCTGACTCCCCTCATCTCCTCCCAAACATGGTAAGCTATATCTTTACAACTGTGCATTACACATGGATGGATCAAGGGATTCCACACTGTAAAACAGTGCTCTGTCCTGATAAGAAGAGGTATAGAGTGCCATATGCTTACAAAGCAGTGGTGCCGTGAATGTAATTTCTGCTAAAGTTAGTTGGAATGTTGCATGCGGTGTCATCAACATGCACCAAAAAGCACACAAAAAACACAGCATCAATAGGACCAGATGGTGTCCCAGGCTGCATCCTACATGAACTCCAAGAAGAGCTAAACCCAAACATAAAACTACTGTTCAGTCTCAGCCTTACTACAGGATATGTGCCAAAAGAGTGGCGTACAGCAACAGTGGTCCCTCTCCATAAAGGTGGTGCCTCAACGGATCCTGGAAACTATCGCCCCATAAGCCTGACTAGCTTGGTCTGCAAAGCTATGGGAAGGATCATCATGGACCTCATAAATAAAGATATTGGGGACCTACAAACACTGGATCCTACCCAGTTCGGCTTTGTTAAGGGCAGATCCTGCCTCTTAAACCTGGTTGATTTCTTTGAAACAGTCACCAAGGCCATTGACGAGGGAAGGTGGTCCACACAGCCTACCTGGACCTTGCAAAGCCTTGATACAATACCCCACTGGGCATTATAGATAAGCTCACCAGCTTAAATATAAACCCATATGTCACTAGATGGATTGCAAACTGGCTCAAGGACAGAACCCACATGGTTAGAATTTCTGGAGCCATGTCAGACTCCAAACCAGTTACAAGTGGTGTCCCACAAGGCTCAGTCCTGGGACCTCTCTTGTTCGGTATATATTTCTCGGAGGTACAGGCCAACACGGAAGGACTGTGGCTGACCAAGTTCGCAGATGACTGCAAACTGGGTGCCATAATCGACTCTCCAGCCGACACAAGCATCCTCCAAAAGGGCCTCATAGAAACAGACAACTGGTGCCAGAGCCATGGCCTCAAGCTAAATGCCAAAAGTGTATAGTCATCCCTTTGGCAAAACAAAGTGCCCACAAATTACCACATAGGTGGTAATCCATTAAGTACAGAAGAAGTAATTAGGGACCTGGGGACCCAAGTTGATAGCAATCTCTCATTTGACAACCACGTGGCCAAAGTGGTTAGAAAAACATTTTATATAGCCCACCTAATCATGAAGAGATTCACATCTAGATCAGGGGAGGTCATCGTGCCTCTTTACTCATCCCTCATCAGGCCCATAATTGAGTACAATGCCCCTTTTGGGATGTACCTTACCAGACACCTGCAGCAACTGGAAAGACCCCAAAGTACCTCACCAAGAGGATCAAAGGGCTCAAACAGATGCCGGTTAAAGAAACTCCAGCTCTACTCAGTGGCATACCACCTGTTCAGAGGCGATCTGTGCCTGACATATAAAGCCATGTCCAACCCGGAATTAATGGACATGCTGCACCTCAGAAAATCCAAATCCCATCGAGCTACGCGCTCGAGAGACTTGAACCTCAGCACTGAAATAAATAGGACATGCTGGAGGGACAGATTCATAACGCAGAGGCTCCCTTCACTCTGGAATAAAATCCCAGTCCAGGTTAGGCAGAGTCCCTCATTGACTCTCTTCAAGAGGAATCTTGATGAGTGGATGGGAGATCGTAGGTTTACCCCCGGGTATCACTTCTGTGTCACTGTTAGACAGAGGCACAGTATACTAACCTCGAAAAAGGGCATAGCAAAATAAATTTAAAATGGGTGGTGAAAGCCAAACACATTCTGGCTAGGCTTATAAATGCCCTAGGGCAGATAGCCTAGTATGAACCTATGAACCTATGAAAGTAGCTGACTCCAAGTCAGACTGCCGATTAGTCACAGGTGGAGTCCCACAGGGTTTGGTCCTGGGTCCTCTCCTGTTTAGTATCTACTTCTCTAAAGTTCAGGCCAACATGAATGGACTCTGACTGACAAAGTTTACAGACAATTACAAGTTGGAAGCTATTATTAACTCCCCAAGTGATGTTGACATCCTACAGAATGGCCTCACTGTCACTAACTACTGGTGTCAGAACCATGGCCTTAAGCTCAATGCCAAAAAATGTGTTGTCATCCCCTTTGGGAAAAACCCAGTTCCCATGAATTATCACACTGATGGCAGTCCACTGAACACAGAAGATGTTATAAGAGATCTGGGAATACAAGTTGACAGCAACCTCTCTTTTGATCACCACATTGCCACTGTGGTCAGAAAGTCCTTCTATGTGGCACATCTCATTACTAAGGGTTTTGCATTCAGGAAGAAAGAGGTCATTGTCTCCCACTACTCTTCCCTCATTAGGCCAGTCATCGAGTACAATGCCCCATTTGGCATGTACCTCACTAGACACCTGCAACAACTGGAGAGGCCACAAAAGTACCTCACAAAGAGGATCCTATGCCTTAAACACTTGTCCTATATAGACAGACTCAAAAAACTCCAACTATTCTCTGTCTCATATCACCTACTTAGAGGTGATCTCTGCTTGACTTACAAAGCCATGTCTGACCCAGCTCTGTTAGAAATGCTACATCTAAAGAAATACCAATCCCTCCGCACCATACGCTCCAGAGACCTCAACCTCATTACCACAATTAACAGAACATGCTGGAGGGACAGGTTCATAACCCAGAGACCGCCCATGCTATGGAACAGACTTCCCATACATGTCAAGCAGAGCACCTCACTGACCCTATTCAAGAGAAATCTTGATGAATAGATGGGAAACAGAAAATTCACCCCGGGGATAACACCAGTGGCTCTACTCGACAGAGGCACTGGGAACTAAGGTTGGGTGTCACTATGCCAAGGCAATCCTAAGGCTAGGCTTGTAAAGGCCCCAGGGCCATTAGCCTAGTACACACCTATGAGCCTATGAACCTATGAACCATGAGGAACCAGAGTAATAAACAGCTAAATAGATGCTAGTGGAAATGTCATAGAGCTGATTAAAGTGGTAGTCTGCAGCACTGACAGAGTAAACATAAGACATTGTTTAGACTATGGCTTCCAACTGTTTTTATTCTCACACTCTCACTTATGAAAGATTAAATATTTGAACTTGTACGGTGTCTCATATAGAGATTTAAGATTACCTTATTCGGGTATTTAGGGAATTTAGAAGCAACCACCTCTGGGAATGTTTGGGGTTATCAAACGTGTACTAATTGGTTGTCTGAGATAGTAGATGATACACAGAATAGACCACCAATTTACATTAAAGCAAATATTAATGAAGATATTTTTAAGAACAGCCTGAACTGTTATTATGGAAACAACTGCTTTAGTATATCGGCAGGCTAGAAGGGCATCATAATCAAATCTAATAATGGCACTGTCATATCTCCTGACACAACCACCAAACTCTTAGGAGTAATAATAGACCACGACCTTAACTTTGATGCTCACATCAACACTACAATAAAATCAGTTAACAGTAAACTAGGCTCTCTTTATAAAATTAAACCATTCCTTACTCCTATAGCTAGAACTACTTTTGCCCAAACCCACCTCATCTCTACTCTCCTCTATGCCTCACCTATTTATACTAATCTATTTAAAAACAACCTCAACAAACTGGCAACCTCCTACAATAGCATTGCCAGATTTGCCATTGGCTCCCCATTTAGAACCCACCACTGTCATAATCTAAAACAACTAAGTTGGCTGGAGCTGCATTATCAGCTTCAATTTCATCAACTTATTATCGCCCATAAGACCCTTTATCATCCTAGCAATACTCCAATATTTATGAGCCTAATCACCCCCTATAAAAATCGTACAACTCTACGCTCAGCAAATAAATTACTGGTATCTATACATAAAGCCAACAATAAAGCAAGGGATTCACTGTTCTCTAACACTGTGGGGAAAACCTGGAACCTACTTCCCTGTGAAATCATTTCTCTTTCTTCAACACTGCTATTCAAAAAGAAACTAAAACTATACCTTACAACTCAGTGGCTATGCCCATGTATTAACCCAGACTAAGAATCCCCTTCCTACTATGTGCACTATATACTAATTTCACTATTGCTACATTAAGTCCAGCTCCTTCATATACCTCTGAGAATCTGATCAGTTAAGCTAATTTAAGACTGTATGAATGCCATCCTTCACAGGAACTATTATAGAATATATAGATGTATACCCAGCTTGGACTATATGAATGTGTCACTGCCTTCTAAATATTTTTTTTCTTTTTTTATTGTTTTGTCTCTTTTAAAATATGTTATCTCATATGATTACTAAGTTGCTATGTAAACTACTGCATTAGTCTGAAAAGTGTACTGTATCTGAAGTTGCTACTATCTGTTTAGTGGAGCTTATCTTCCCGGGTCTCTACTGAAAATGGACATATATCCAGTTAGACTAGCCCGGTCAACAAATGTAAAATAAAATAAATAAATAAAAATTAATGCCCATGCTTGAAATATTTGTATGTATGCATTAATATTGTATCCTCCTCAATATAATGCAGTAACTTGCATATTTCCTGATTTGTCTGTGTCACAGCTTCTTTTTGTAATGTGACTGATATGGCAGCAAACATATAAGCTCTAATCTTGCATATGTACAATTAAGCCTTAAAATTAACTTAACATTGCCCCATGCTTAATAATATATAATTCCTTGTTATAACTTTTGCTTTCCAGATAACAGCTGAAGGTAAGACAGTTGGCTGTCCTCAACATTTCAAGTAATCAATGGCAATGTTCCAGAAGCGTTCCTAAATAGACATCGGTCTGAAAGGAAAAATGGATGAATTAAGGCTTGCAAAACTTATTAGAAATGCAGTTTATATCAAGCATATAAACTGTTCTTTTTATAGGTTGCATGGTTATGACCTGGCAGGCTTAATCAGATGCTAGGGAGGCAATGTGTTTTGGGGACTGCTGATTTTCTTTTTTAATACACTGGCAGGGTCAACCAGATTCCTGTGGTCTGTGTGTTTTGGGGGGCTGTCGATGACTGTCCTCAGTTCTGGTCTGGAATGTTTAATGTTTTGTGGTATGTATGTATGGTTCCCATTCAGAAGCCTGAAACATCATAAGCCTGAAAATCAAAATCCTGAAACCAAAAGCCTGAAAATTCAGAATCCTGAAAACTCAAAATCCTGAAAGCCCAAAATCCTGAAAGACCAAAATCCTGAAACTCAAAATCCTGAAAACACAAAATAGACATACTGATGTCATTGTGGCTTTGCTATTGTTAGCCCTGTGGTGTTAGGTAATGCTTTGGGGTCAGGTAAGTGTGCGGTTGGTTTTATTTTAGGGTTAGGGGCAGTTTAAGTGAGTTAGGGTTAGGGCGCAGGTTAGGCATGTATGCAATAGTGACAAATATTGGGGTTAGGGGCGGTTCAAGTGAGTTAGGGTTAGGGCGCGGGTCAGGTGAGTGTGGGATAGTGACGGACCTTAGGGTTAGGGTTAGGGTCAGGGTCAGTTGGTAGATATTAGTGTCTTTATAGTGACATATTAGCATTATTTGTGTTTTCAGGATTTTGAGTTTCAGGATTTTGGCCTTTCAGGATTTTGGGCTTTCAGGATTTTGAGCTTTCAGGATTCTGAATTTTCAGGCTTTTGGTTTCAGGATTTTGATTTTCAGGCTTATGATGTTTCAGGCTTCTGAATGGGAACCGTATGTATCACTAATGGAAATGACATTTTACATTTAGATATCTACCCGTACTGTATTGTATTTTATATATTTATTTCAATTTGTTAACTGTTCGGGCCATCTTACAGATTTAGCCCAGGAAATTAAAATAAAGTACATACTACAAAATTGGTATTACAGCATGACAGGAAAGTAACAGAGTCCATAAATGTACAATATAAATTAATTCTGAAATGGTAAAGAGAGGGAAGGAGATGATATTTTGTCATTAGTAAATTAGTAGAGAGGTAAAGATATACAGGTATTAATAGGGAGAATAAAAGTATGTGAGAAATTAGTTATGCCTATCAGCTAACCCTATGTCAGTTTGGACATGGTAGAAGGGTGGTAGGGCAGAAAGTTGAATATAAAGTGTTTTACATGCTTATTGCCTACTCCATTAAGATTTTTTTGTCAGAAGCTCAGAAGACTGTGTCACATTTTTTAAATTTGTGAAATGTAATTCTTTCTTTGGGGGGGTTGGCTATAGTCTGTAAGCTGTAGATAATTTAATACAGCAGCATACAACTGTAACATTATCTAGCTTATTTCTTAAATTTTATCCCAAGTTTCTTTAGATTCTTCAGCAAAAAGCTGCTATTATGAATATTCCGAGATCCAACTTTTAATACAGATGTTTGGAATATTATAAATCATCAAAATAAATGTAATTTATATAAGCAGCTGTATAATGGTATTGTGAATAGAGTGCCTAATGTTTACATCTCCTGTACTGTGAAGGTCAGTACTTCTCATTCCTCACGTACAGCAGTGTTGCTGATTAGGCTGCATTTGACGACAGTGTGGGTCAGGACTCGTACCTCTCAACCAGTACAATTTTGGTAGAGCACATTTAATAGCTTCTTCAGTGTCACAATAATTCACATTGGGACAGAAATGTAATTAATGGCACACATGATGACAATCTCAGATGAAAACGTGGAGATATGTAACATACAGTAATGATTAGTGAATGATCTGAAATGTGAATAGCCCCAGTCACATGGAAAATTTAAAGCAGTATGCACCCAGTAATGCTTGCTCTCACTTAATTGTCGATTACTAAAGACATCATGTTGCAGATAAGTACTGCATAATATTGTGCTTTACAGAATTTCCAAAATTGAAAAATATCAACTGCAAGTTAATAACGACCTCTACATCCTACAAAAAAGTTATGTAGTCCCATAAAACAATCAGTCCTTATTCCTTAAGCTGATGGAGTTTTAAAGAAAATTCCAAACTTTTTGCATATTTTCATCAAATGAAGTCTCCCTAATTGGTTCTTTACTTTGAGTGTCAATGGTTGATCTTTGTCCTTGTAACAGCCACAAATTAATGTATCTTGCAGGATTGAAGTGTGTGAGTAGAGGGCCAACCAATCATATGGAGAGAAGTGTGGAAACAGTTCTTGTAAGTAATGAGGCTCTCATTGGAGTAACAATTACATTCATTTGTGAAAAGCCACATTCGCACTCACTTGATGAAACTGGAATACAACTAAGAGCATGCAATAGTGGCTGCAGTTTTTTGGACTGCTTTTCAATGAGGTACTGATGGAATCAATAATTTGCATCTCTTTCTGATAACTGTAGTTTTCTACAGATGCCCCTAATTTCCTTTTCACCAAAGGTTAAATGATTATGTACATCCTTGGGTCATTGCTTTTGATAAAATATGCATGCCTGTTGTGCAAAGGTGGCATTGTCACAGTCAAGTAGCCTTCTAGACACTGATTCATGAAGTTTTGTGTAAAACACAGTTGGATCAATTGGGGTATCATTTTTGCAATCCTTGATGTGAAGCAACACGCCGCTGAACTGGAGATTTGCACAGCCATTGCAGCCACCTCGTAATAGTGACCTGGATTTGTTTTCCTTTCCTAACAAATATGTGTGCTTTCCACTCCTTACAGTTATTCTACCCTCTATTCTCCACTTTGCAGACAACTATAGAATGAATACAGACAGCAGAAGCAATCAATTTCCTGTCTAAAGTCTTGAGGATGCCCATTTTTAGCATGAGAAATAGGACATGCATCTTAATTTCTTTGATCGAGAATTATGGAGAAAAGAAGTAATGAGGGGGCAAAAGCTGAAAATCAGGGACAGTTTCTTAAATATTACTCTAATTCACAAAATTTATTACAATATTGAAGATTATGATCTGGTCTCCAATCATAACCTCTTTTATAATATTTTTCACACATGGATGTCAATGGGGTGCACCTTGAGAGTAATGCTTGAGAAGTGAATCTTGGCATCCAATATTATCATAAAATTCACATGATGATGAAAGTATAACATTAAATATCTGGTACGGCACCATGACCATGTAAAGGGGGAATCCAGACCCTCATCCTTCAGTCTCAGTCTGTGAGTTGGCCACAAATATCTCTGTCTTGGCTTTGTTGAGACGCTGCCCAGAAATGATATCAAAGCTGTTCAGTAATCCAGGCACCCAGCTATCTCAGTGAGATCCCTCTTGGGTTCTGCGTAAGGACTAAACAATTATTCATAAGTACAGCCCTTACTATCCCACACTTGGATTGCCCATAAATGTGCTGAAGGAACCAATTTAGGGGTTATACAGTCAAAAGAAAAAAAGAATGAGAAAATTGACAACTCTAGCAAGTGCCCTTGTATAAACGGACTAGACAATAAATAATTACTTAAAGATATACTTGAGGAGGGGGGCTTCATTGCAAGATAATCACAGATTGCGAGGCTATCTTCAATGAACGCTCTCTAACCAAGTTTAAAACCTTCTCAAAGTCAACTAAATCCACCAGAGCAGGCTCAACTATCCCTTGCAGTCTTGGTGTAAAGGAGCGCTGTCCTTACAATATCCTCAATTTTCCAAATTAATACAAACCCAGCCTGTGTGGGAAAGATACATTTTGACAGAAGAGATTTAATCTGCTGTGGTAGAACTTTAACATATACATACAGTTCTACATTAGTAAGAGAAACCAGGCAATGGTTTGCAACCAGTGACCACTAAGGAATCTTCCCTGGGTTTACAGATGACCATTATTATGGTAGATGTACAAGAGAAGGTTAATCATCCTGCAAATCTGGAAAGATCTAAAAATATTCAACAACCCATGGAAATTTTGATAAGAGGCTTTTATACAGTTACGCCATCCAGGTCACAGGCTTCACCACAAGGCATACCATCTATCACCTTGCATACCTCCCCTTGAGAAATTGTAGAGAGCACACTACTCCACTTTTCCAATGACAGAAGAGGGTTTACTTTGTCAAATAATTCACTCATCTTACTCAATCATCAAGCAAAGGACTCCTAAGTAAAGTTGCTCATAGAAGTGATGGGACTCTACACTAATTCATATTTCCCCAGTGAGCATAACCTGTTTGCCAGTCACCTTGACCACTGCTATGGATATCTGTTGCCTGTAAGCCTTGACCTTTTGTCCAGAAACTTGCCAGGCCTTTCACCATCAGGCCAGGCCCTCATTTTGGTTGTTTCTAAATACAGCTGTGGGATTTTTGCAACACAGTACACATACACTTGACAATTTGTCAATTTCAAATTTTAACCCATTATGTGATATATTGAATATTGAGATATTTCATTTGAAACCCCGTGAGTAAAGGATATAACAGGAGCTCTTCAAAACAAAATAACTGTCTGGGACAGGTGGACCAGTCAGCACAAGGATAATGTAGGGTGGCAGGTAAAATTTAAGATTACTGTCCACTATCATGCTTAATAATTTGCTGTGAGAAGTGACTTTAATTGTTGCATTATTAACAGAGAAGATTTTATTTATTTTTTCATGAAAGTGGATTTGCAGAAAAAAAGAAGTATTTGGGGGGGTCGGGACAGGGTGGGGAAGGGGGGCGGACTGTGCAGGACAGGGGTTGAGACTGGATGGGGTTGGGGGTTGACCCAAATGATGCAACATATGCGTTCCACCACCTTTTTGCTTACAAAAAAGCCCTGGGTTGAACCATGCCTCTTTTACCACCACATCCCTTTCTGGCACCATGTCACTCATCCTCATGGCATGAAAGATGAAGTAGGCAAGGTATTTCATTTAGATGCTTTATTACACAGAAACACATCAGGATGGATAACAGATTCATAAAATATAAACAAACTGAATAATAGACAATCCTTACACACATGTATGTTCACATCTTAACAGCTGACTACAAAATGGCACTCAAGCTCACACGTGTTCAGTATTTATACACTTGTGCAAACCCATGTATAGCTTCTTGAAGGTACATACACACACACTGATCTACAAACATGTTGCGTGTTTCCATCCTAAACTCACCAAAGAATGGAGCTGTGGGAAGCAGCACATACTTTATAGGTGAAAGAGTTTTAGAAACCAACTGTTCTGGGCCTCTGCTGTGATGCACAGTATCATCATGACAGGCAACATGGATCACAGTCTGCATGCCATGGTAGGACTAGCTACTTGATGGTGTAAAATATGTCTCTAGGCAATTCTGTTGTGTTGACTAATGTTGCTAAATGGGCATGGGTGTGGGTGGGTGTTTGCTGGTGATACGTGGATTGAGGACCTAGCCTACTCTAACCTTCACCAGGGATCCATGGTTACAGTGAGAGGTTTATGTGCTCATATTGGGTGTGCCTGTCTTAAAGCTCAGCAGCCTTGGGCCAATAAGTGGCCGGTGTCCAGTTGCTCACCTTGGGTTCCCTGTGATATCTCTGTAAAACCATGGCTGTAAAACCAATCATCCTGCTAAACACTGCTATTCTCAGTGTATGATCACTGCCTAACACATTGGAAGTGGGTGCCAATGATGGTTAGGAGGAGGCTGGATATCTTATGTATCCAGAAGACAAGATGGGAGGGCAGCAAAGCAGAGTCTACTTCTCAGGAGAGGACAGGCTAGAAGGGGTGTGAGGCTTCAGAAGACAGTGAAGAATGTCATCAGAATTAATAACAGACACATGGCAATCAGTCTAATAATAGGGCAGTATTCATAATCTCAGCCTATGCCCCACCACTGGGTCATGATAGTGAGAAAAAGATTGTATACAGGCAGCAATTGCAGGACAACATGAACTAGTATTAACAATGGATGACTTAAATTCACATATCAGGGGAGACAGGATATGATGATTGCTGGTCCACATGGGTGGGGCAACAAGAATAAAGAAGGAGAGGCTAGTCCAGACTTCTGTCTGGCAAATGGCTTGATAGTATCCAACACATGGTTCAGAAAGGGAGACAGTCACAAGATCACATACAAAAGTTGCCAACATGCAACTTGAGTAGACTTCCTAGTACTAAGAAAATTGCTTTGGGGTAGAATTTGCGATTGCAATGTCCCCAGCCCCCATCCTCTGGCAGAAAGATAAAGAAGATAGTCAGACACCCTTCATAAGGGATGCCAGCCTCAAAGCTCACCAGTCCATAGGACATCAAAGGCAGATGGAAGGAGTGGTCCCAGCAGCTTCTGAATGAAGAAAACCCCACAGAATCTGTACTTCCTCAGACACAGCCTGTGATGAGAGAAGAGGGGAGCCCACCATAGAAGTAAGAGCAGCACTAAAGAAAATGAAGTCATGGAAAACAGCAGGCACAGATAAAGTGACAGCAGATATGATAACGATGCTAGGTGAGATGGGGTGAAAGGGCCACTGAAGGTACTCATAGCAGTATGCAGAGAAAGACATATTCCAGTCGACTGGAGAATAAGCATACTAGTTCCAGTGTTCAAGAAGAAAGGGAACATTCACAGATGTTGGCAGTATAGAGGTATCAAATTCCTGTCACACTGCACGAAAGTTCTGGTTGGTGAGGGTGATCAATAAATGAATATGCAGAACACTAGAAAATAAAATGGGAGACAAGCAGTTCAGGATTCAGATCAGAAAGATGTCATCAAAATTAATGACAGACTCATGGTAATCAGCCTAATAACAGGGCAGTATTCATACTCTCAGCCTATGCCCTGCAACAGGGGTGTGATAGTAAGGAAAAGAGTGTATTCAGACAGCAGCTGCAAAACAACATGAACTGGTGTTAATAATAGGCGATTTGAATTCACATATGACAGACAGGGAATGAGGAATGCTGGTCCACATGGGTGGGCAACAGTAGTAAAGCAGAAGGCTTAATAGTAGCCAACACAGTGTTCAGAAACCAAGACAGTCACAAAATCACATACAAAAGTGGCCAAAATGCAACTCAAGTAGACCTCTATCTGCTAAGAAAAGGTCATTGGGGTAGAATCAGTGATTGCAAAATCTACATCCTCCCTCCCCAGTGGAACACTTGGCCCACAGTCAGCCACAAGCAGTGGTCACTGAAGGCTCTAAGCTCAATAGAGAAAAGACTGAAGACACAGAAGTTGAGTGGAGAGAAAACACAACAGTTCAAGGAATTACTCAGGGCTCTAGCACTTCAGAAAGAAGTGGAGATGAATAGCAGCATCTCAAAACAGCATGTGTGAGGACTACAGAGCAGATTTTCAACTGAGCCAGGTATGGAATAAGGTACATAAGGAAAGCTTGTGGTGGAATGCAGAAGTGCAGGAAGTCATCAAAAGAAAGAAGGAGTGCAGGAAAACACAGGAGATAGAAAAGATGGACTAAGCTAAGAACAAATACCGGTTGGCTAACAAAGAGCCTAAGAAACGAGTTGCAATAGCAAAGAACAAGGCATCACAGACACTCTACCAACTTCTGGAAAGTGACTCAGTGGATGGCACAAAGAAACTACATCAGGTTGCAAGGCAAAGGGGGAATGATAAACAAGATAGTCAGACACCCTTCATAAGAAATCCCAGCATCAATGCTCACCAGTCCACAGGACATCAAAGGCAGATGGAAGGAGTACCTTTTACAGCTTGTGAATGAAGAAGAACCCACAGAAGTTGCACTACCCCAGTCACAGCCTATGATGAGAGAAGAGGAGGACCCCACCATAGAAGTAAGAACACCACTAAAGAAAATGAAGTCAGGGAAAGCAGCAGGCTCAGATGAGGTGTCAGCAGATACGATAAAGATGCTAGGTGAGATAGGGTGAAAGGGCTACTGAAGGTACTCATAGCTGTGTAGAGAGAAAGGTGTATCCTAAATGACTGGAGAATAAGAATACTAGTTCCAGTGCACAAGCAAAAAGGGGACATTCACAACTGTGGGCATTATAACAGTATTAAACTCCTATCACTCTGCATGAAAGTTCTGGACAGGGTGATCAGAGTAGTAGAAAGTAAAATGGGAGACAAGCAGTTCAGTTTCAATCAGGATGCAGCATAACTGGCCTAATGTCTGCAGTGAAATAAATAGTTGAAGAAGAAATAGAGATGAGGAAAGAGTCCAACTGAGAATTCCTAGATTTGGAGAAAGCATATAACATAGTCCCAAAAATCTACTTTGGACAGCACTGCTGTGGTTTGAAGTAATAGAAAAATTGCTAAAATTAGTGCAGGCTATCTAAGGAGCCAATGACTCAAGTACGAACAGTATTTGGACTCACAGAGGGGTTCCCAACGAGAGTGGGTGTGCATCAGGGTTCAGCTCTGAGTGCACTGCTGTTC
>NC_056741.1:961891193-962003693 GCF_019279795.1 Protopterus annectens
GAATAATCTATGCAGTGATATTTAAGTTTTTAGAGTACATCCATATTTATTCAGTGACATTGTGTGGGCCACTCCTAATTGCCTTGCTCTTGGTCAAACTACCATTTGTATTAATATTAGTATTACACAGTAAGATTGGACACCCTTTGTTAAGAGCCTTAAGGTAGCTGGCAGGATTGACTGGTAGCAGTAGTACCTACCTTATAGTCTGGCCAGATGGGGGCATAGCTAGTAAACCTGTACCAGTCTTTCCCAGGTGTGCCTGCATGTGTGTGTGTGTGTGTGTGTATGTGTGTGTGTGTGTGTGTGTGTGTGTGTGTGTGTGCATGTGTTTGTGTAAATCAAACCTCAACTTGTGTGTGTGTAAGCATCTTCCTCAGTACCAAGAAGGTGATAATGTTGATAGTTTTATTCATATGTCTTTGAAAGACCACACAAACAGTATACTGATGACTGAGGGCTCTGGGTACAGTTCTTGACCCCTTGCTCCATGGTAAAGCTGTAACTGCTATTTCTAAATTGTCTGATACTGATTGCTAAAATTATAATATAGCTAAAAAGTTTTTATTGGAATGCTATAAGTTAACACCTGAAGCTTACAGAAAAAAGTTTCATGAGCATAGACGCAAGGTGGATGAAAGTGTGTCTGATTATATTGCTGAGTTAAGCACTTATTTTCATAGGTTGGTGAATGGGTATCAGGTCACCACTTTTGAAGGGCTGGCAGACCTTTTGATGAGAGAACAAGCCTTTACCACTTTGCCTGAGGACATGAGAATCTGGTTTGGCAGATAGAGAATACAACACTGCAGATAAGCTGGGGAAAAGAGAGACCTATACCTAGCAAGCAGGGCATCACTGACCAGGAAAGGGAAACCCAGTGCTGCACATGGGTATATGTGAACCCATGCTTTGTAGATTAAACCACCCAACAGAGTCCTCCAGTAACAGGGGAAGTCACTAATACAGGTACACAGCCAGGATCAAGGGTTAGATGTTTTAAATGTAACCAGTGGGGCCATGTAGCATATAGATGTTCAGGTTGGCAAGGTTGGGAACAAAAGCTAGGGGAGCCAGCAAGTGCAAATAACAGAATGCCAGCAGTACATTGGAGACAACAAGGGAACCAACCTATCACAAGAGGTTATATCCTATCTTAGTAGATGGGAAACAGGCCACTGCTAAGAAAGACACAGCCTCTGACATAACCATTGTGAAGCCTGCAATGGTTAAAGAGGAACACTACTTGCTTGAGCAGTCTATTTCAGTCAGAGCTTTAGGAGAGATCCCATTCCAAACACCTATGGCTAGGGTTCACCTTGACTGGGAGGGTGGAAAAGGAAGCAAGCAAGTAGGTGTGTTTGATATCCATGCAGATGCCCTGATAGGGAATGATTTTGATAATTCAGTACCTTGTGTGTATTCAATTACATGCAGTCAGGCTTGGAGACAGGCATGTGGGTCTGGTATCCTGGAGGGGCAGAAAGACAGCACAGTTGAAGCCAGGATGGGTGAGGTGGTTACTTCAGGAAGGGAGCTACCCTGTAACAGTGTGACTGAAGGTGAGCCACAGTTACTGGGGGGGTACTGATGTTCCCTTGGACACAGTGACTGCAATGGCAGAGGTGAGTAGTTGTGTCTAGGCTGACAGTGAAGACCCAATGTCAAAAGTGACCAAACTTCCTGAGGAAGGGGAGCTGGGAATGGTTACAAAGAGAGAGTTGAGACAGGCTCATCTCTCAGATCCTAAATTACAAGGCTTGAGTGAGGTAGCTAGGGATTCTCCTGATTCTCAAGGAAAAGAGGAATCTGTATCCTGGAAGAAAGGGGTACTGTATACAGAGTGAATCCAAGAAGTAGAGCTAGCAGTTGAGGTAATACAGCAGTTGGTAGTGCCCAGAGTCTGCTGTCTGGTACTTCTAGCCATGGCCCATGGCATTCCCTTTGCAGTTCATATGGGCATAAAGCGTACAAAGAGATGTATTATGTACAACTTTTATTGGCGTGGGATTTCCAGGAATGTAACAGGGTACTACAGGACCTGTGATGAGTGCCAAAAGGTAGGCAAGGCAGGAGACAAGGTCAAAGCTCCTTTGATGCCTTTGCCTGTGATTAAGGAGCTATTTCAGAGGGCAGCTATGGTTATTGTTGGGTTTCACAGGAAAGAAGTATATCTTAATGGTCATAAATTATGTTACTAGATACCTTGAGACAGTGGCTCCGTCCTCCACTGAGGCAAAAAAGTTGGCAAATGCTTTGTTTGAGATTTTCAACAGGGTAGGTTTCCCAAAAGAAATACTGACTGACAAAGGTGCCAATTTTATGTCAGACCTGCTGGCTTGTCTGTGGGAGTGCTGTGGGGTGAAGCACCTAAAGATCACCCCCTACCACCCCCAGACAAAAGGTCTGGTGGAGAGGTTAAACTTTACAATAAAGACCATTCTACACACATTTTCAGACCAGTTTAACAGAGAGTGGGACAAATATTTGCCCCATCTACCATTTGCTTACAGAGAGGTACCCCAAGAATCCACAGGTTTCTTACATTTTGAGTTGCTGTATGGGTATAGGGTGAGGGACCTCTAGATTTGATTCATGGTGAGTGGGAGGGTGAGTGTGAATCCCACAAGGAATCTATTGTGGCATATGTCCTAAACCTCAGGACAAGGCTCAGGGAACTCACGGGCCTGGACCAGCAGAAAAAGGACTAATATTAGAGGAATGTTTGAGCAAGAGAGTATGCTATTGGGCAGCAGATTATGGTTCTCATTCCTGTTGGACACAGCTTGGGAGGGATCCTTCAAAGTGGTAAGGAAGGTCAGTGATAACTACATGGTAGAACTGCTAGGCAGGAGGCAGGAGTGCAAACAGTACCATGTTAACATGATGAACCCTTACCATGATAGAGAGGCCCTTTTGCTGAGTATTCACAGAAGGAGGCAGGAGGAGTCTGTGGGGGATCTATGGCTACAGGAGCGATCCAGCAAAATCCCATGGTACTATGGTGGAGCCTAAACTTGCAGGCATATGATATGATAGTGCAACTCTGTAGTGGGGTTATTAATGCCAAGGCAAATGGTATCTCAGTACAGGTTATTGGGTAATATATTCCCAGATAGGCTCATCCCTCTCAAGTAATGTTTCTCAAGGATCACTTGAAAACTAGCTTGAGTCTTCAAAGAGGGGGGTGGAGGTGTGACACAAGGAGGTACTGCCAGCACAGCTAGCTAGAATGTTGTAAATATCTATATGTCATTTGTGAATATTAAACTGATTCATACAAAATCCCAGCCACTAGGGATGCACAAGCCAGTGCATTTCTTTGTGCCGGTCCCAAGCCCAGATAAATGGGGAGAGTTGCATCAGGAAGGGCATCCGGCGTAAAATTTTGTCAAATCATACATGCGGACAACAGTACAGATATATACACCGGATCGGTCGAGGCCCAGGTTAACAACGACCGCCACTAGTACTGTTGGCAACAGGGTGCTGGTGGAAATTGGGCTACTGTTGGCTGAAGGGGTGTGACAGAGCAAGATGCAGAGGACAGGAAGAAATGGAAACAGCTGATCTGCTGTGGCGACCCCTAATGGGAGCAGCTGAAAGAATAAGAAGAGGAAATTGATTCATACAAGATGCTGGTATTACAAAAGTATTATAAATGTATGTCATGTGTATATCAAAATGATTGGAATAGATGTTTTTGTTGAAAAAGTATTTGTAAAGTACTTGTGTTTGAAATGTATATACAGTGTGCCTTACTGGAGAGAACAGAAATAACATGCATTATTGTAACTGTTTAAATGTATATGTTTTAACAGGGGAAACTGGAGGGTTAACTTCAGTCCAGCGAACTTTAGAAAAATATCTGAAATTAAGTCACTTTATAAGCTAGGCCATAAAGATGCTATCTCACAGGTTTCAAGGCAGCCATAGCAAAGTCTGTACTAGAAAGCTTTCTGTATTGTCCCTGGGATGAATTAATTGCCACTCAGGAAGAATGGAAGTGTTTAGTTGTTTTACGACCTCCAGAAGCTCAACAGATCTGAGCAAAAGCCCTTGTGTGTATATGTATTTTTATGGGTAGGTGCTAAATATTGCCAGCTGCCAGCAATGGGGGTTTTGCTTTGGAACTAGAAAGCAGATGACCAGAAATTATGTCATTCTACAAGCTATCCCAGCAGTAATATTTTACATATTATTTAGAGAAGTCTCTTAGTGAGACAGGGCATTCTGTATTCTGTCTTGGACCTTACAACAAGAAGAACAATTCAACATATCTGCCTTGCTCTATTAGTAAGTTATTAGGATATAGTAATTCTCTTAGATGCAGTCAGGAATATAGTGAAGCTTGGTTTAGCTATTGTTTTTCTTTATTTATCTGAACCTGTCCTGCAATGTTATTTTAAATATTTCCTGTGGTTTGAACACTGATGTCACTGTGAATATATGCTTTGTGTTTTCATGTTCTTTGGGGATCTGGAGAAAGAAAGAGGAATCAATTCCAGACTGACTGTGTTCCCTGTGTGCTCTTAAGGGAAACTGCACTTGATGCCGAGGGCTGGATCTGGAAATACTGTGTGTGTACCAGTTATCTTACCAGTGGATGTCCCCCCACAGGTGCCAGTGGTGAAAAGTGAGGCTCCTTGATTATTGGCCCAGAGGTGGGATATCCACATCATGTATTGGTTGGCAGTGGTGGGTTGTCACAATAGATATCTATATATATATATATATATATATATATATATATATATATATATATATATATATATATATATATTTATATAGGGTTTATGTCATAACATCGAAGTAGCAAAACGTCAAATGTTATAATAACAAACCCAAAACAGTGAACGCTGAAAATAGCGAAGCTGCAGAACATTGAATTCCTTCCTAGGGAAATAATTTGGTGGGCTGTTTCTGCCGCTTCTCTATTTTCTCCACTGTGGTGCGAAGGTTATGGACCGGGTTAAGGTAAGTGTACGAACGGACCGGGTTGAGGTGAATGTAAGAATGGGATATTTAGGGACCATAGGGTTAGAGAGTGGGTAAGGTGAGTGTGTGTGTGATAGTTTGGGGCCTTTGGGTTAGGGAGCGGGTTAGGTGAGTGTGTGATAGTTAGGGATCTTAGGGTTAAGGAACGAGTAAGGTGAGTGTGCGATAGTTACGGACCTTATGGTTAGGGAGCGGATAAAATGAGCGTGCGATAGTTACGGACCTTAGGGTTAGGGTTTGGGTTAAGGTAAGTGGATAGATAGTAGTGTATATATGGTTTAGTGTAAAGTTAGAAGTAGAATTTTAAGTGTATATGTGTGGATTACTTTTTTTGGTGCGCTTGTGTTGTGTGTGTGTGTTTCTTGGAATAGCTAATTTTTTCCCTGGGAAAAAATTTGCTGTTCTGAGCTTTCGATTATATCACATTTTGACATTCCAAGTTCAAGCCTATGGTGTTCAATATTTTGGGATTTTGATTATGTGATATACACCCTTTATATATATATATATATATATATATATATATATATATATATATATATATATATATATATATATATATATATATATATATATATATATATATATATATATATATACACACACACACACACACACACACACACACACACACACATATCTTCACCACAAAATGCCAATAGGCATGCACTATAGAAGTCAATTATTAGTATTGATATTTAATTATAAATTCCATGCACCAGCATAAATCCAACTGGGATTTGTGCTGGAGCAAGGAATTTATCACTAAATATAAATATTCATGCATATATTTCACTTCTACAGTGCTTGTCACCACCTTACACCAGTATTGTGTTTGCTTACCTTTGTTTATATGCACCAGTCTGTCTTTTCATTAACTGACTTCATTTGATTTTTTTATTGGCCATCTCTGATCCATCATTGTAAGGAGCATTTGAATGTAAGATTTTAAAAGTAACTTTGTGAGTTGTTCTTTGCAAACAGTAAGTGCAGCTCAGTGTTCAGTTGTGAGAAATCTGATATATTTTATTAGCATGTATTATTTTGGCTATGCTGGGTCAGCCGCATGTTAACACCGTAGTTAGAATTAGTGTCTTTGATGTGAGCTGCCACTGCCCCAAATCACTGATTTGCCTCAGCCAAACACTTTTACTGAATGAAGCACTGGTGTAACAAACAGTACAAAAGGAAACCAAACACTTTTACAGAAAATGCAGTGTGGAAAAAATGCAAATCAAATACTGACAAAAACTCAGGACAGTAAGATGAAAATATATTTTCCTTCTTGGTATCGCAATTAGGGTTTGATTAAAGAGAGAGGCTACAAACTTATGATAAGAAAAAAGTACCTAAAGTGGAGAGTTTTCTTCTCCTTTTATATCTGAGCACTAAGCTTGACACCCTTGCTCTAGTTCAGACTTAAAAGCTGTAGTTGCATGCTACATTGTTTATTTGTGGTATGATGCTGGTAATCTGTGAATAATAAGGCACATTTAAATACCACATGTTTAAGAGTTATTCATTTTTTATTGACTCTGCAGTTAGAAGCAATAGATTAACCTAATTATGCTGTCCTTCTTATCCTTCATAGTGTAATGGATGATGAGACAAACATGGAAGAAAATTGTAAGATTTTATACAATGCAAACAGAAACAAGTACAAACAAGTGGAATATATATTAAATGATGATTTTTCTGTGTGTGGTACTTTTTTTGTCAATTTTTTTTTATTTTTCAAATACAGTTGAATAAATTCCATAGTATTAGTTTATAACATCTTAAATAACTATGTACACTATTTACATCAGCCTGACACTATAACATAGCTCAATATATACAATTACTTTATAGGTATAACAATCCAGTTATCAGAGTGTATCTGTTCAATTATTGTAAAGTGTCAATCAGTGATAAGATTTTTCTCAATGGATTGTTAATAAATGGCTTAGGATGAATCCTTAATTCTTTAATTTTAATTTACAAAATGCTGTGGTCTACAGTAGACTGTAGAAGTCTTCCAAAGTTGGTATTGTGTTTGTATTCCATCTTCTTGTTATACACTTCCTTGAGATTGCAAGTGTTGTTCATACTAGATACATATTTGAATCATTCAAATGATAACCTCCATACACATTTAATAACCCTAGAGCTTTAGATAAGTTAAACAATTCATTAAATAAAGCTTGTAAAATGTTTTAATACCATTACAAAATGGCTTAATTTTAACACAGTCAAAAATGTGATTCCAATCTGCATTGTGTATTTTCTCACACCTCCAACATATTCCCTTTGTGGAAGAATTAATTTTAGTAATTCTATCTGGAGTTAAGAATGCTCTGTGCAAGCATTTCCAATTAAAAACTTTCCAGTATTGTGTAAAGGATTCATCTTTTACCGATAATAAAATATTTAATTTAATTTTGTCAGTTAGCTGTAATGAGTGCCCTTTTGTTCTAAAATTCCAATATGATGATTTGGGTGTTGTTTTATAATTTATCAATATCTTGTAACATTTTGAAATACTATTTCCCATGCCATAATCATTATATATGATTTCATATAGGTATTTTGTAAGTTTAGGTATTTCTTTAAATGAAGAATTACTAATTATTCTGCATAAATCTTGTAAATATGTCAGAATGCTTTGCATAGTTAGCCAATCTTGTTGTGGAATTCTGTATGTTGTTTCTATTGTTTGTATATCCAGAACTTTTAGTTCTTTGATACATTGAAACCAACAAACAAATCCTTTCTGTTCCCAGGAATTAATTATTTATCTGTATATTTTATGTGGATAGCTCTTTGTAACTATGAATGGTGATAAAATATCAAACCAGATTTTTAAATCTATATTTGCATTAATAATTTTCCTAAATGAGTCAATGCAATAATTAATCATACAAGTTTTAGTGGGCTTAGTTATGTTATATTGTATACTAATACATAATATGTGCCATGGCAAATTGTTTTTATCTGTTGACATTTTTTTGTAAATCAAATTCATTTATTGATATTACAATTAGTATTTTTTTTCCAATTTGCAGAATAATTTGGACTTATCGAATCTGAGATTGTTTTAGATATTGATGCTTTTATATATGTTTCTATATCAGGGAAGTTTAATCCTCCCTGTTTCCAATGTCTGATATGATGTATTAAAGCTATTATGTTTGTTTTGGGAAACCATAAAAATTTATTAGGCATGAGTTTATTTCTTTGAGTATATTCCTTGCTGGTAACAGTTGTATTGCCAAACCATATATAGAATACTTGGTAAAACCATCTTTATTAACTGTAGTCTATCTTAAAATGTTAATATTATTTTTTTCTACTTTTCCACAGAGATTTTAATTGCATTGATGATATTATTGTAGCTTGTTGAGACTAATTCATTATTATCCTTGCATAACTCAATTACTAGATATTTTAAGGTAGATTCTTGTTTCCCTATAATGTGATTCTCCTTCATCTGCAATTCTTTTTTTTTTTTATTTAAAAATAAAAATTTTGATTTTGATTTATTGAAATGGAGTCGTGACATCCTGTATAATGTGTCAATTAAAATATCTAATTATTCTAATGTCTCTTTTGTATTGGATAATGTTAATAATATGTCATCAACAAAGAGCATTACTTTAGAACTGTATTGTTCATAAACATCTACTCCTTTGATTTTTGTAGTGTTACATATTGAATCTGCCAATATTTCAATAGCCAAAGCAAATAGAATCGGTGACATGGGACATCCTTGTTTAGTACCCTTTGTTATATGCATAGATTCAGAGGTGAAAGGACCTAGCTTAACATATGCTAAATTATTTGTATATATATTCTTTAACAGATGAACAAAGGAAGGAGGAAATTCAAATAAAACCAGAATTTTGCACAAATAGTCCCAATTTAGAGAATCAAAGGCTTTCTCTATATTTAAGCCAATTATGAGTGTTTCTTTATTTTCTTTATTAACATATTCTATAAGAGACATTATCATTTTAATATTGTCATGTGTGTGTCTACAATATATAAATCCAGTTTGATCATTATTTATTGTTTTGGATAGTGGTATTTTAATTCTGTTAGTTAATATTGTCATAAATATCTTATAGTCATTATTTAATAATGATATAGGTCTATATGAGGTACAGAGGTTTGGGGATTTGTTTTCCTTTAGGATTGGTGTGATTAAGGAATATCTCCAAGAGGGTGGTATTAAAGCTTGTGACTGAATTTCTAATAGAGTTTTATGGAAGAGGGATAGTATCTTTGAAGGAAAATTTTATATTTAAATTGATTTAACTGTGTTGCAGGAATATATATTAACTGAACTGGAAGTTTGACTCTGCTCTTCAGTCAGTACTTGCTGAATTTTATTGTTTGTTAGTAATTACAGGTGTGGGGGTAGCCACATTCTTTGATTTCCTGTCCTTGCCTATTTAAGCGGTACAGTTTGAAATATTTTCTGCTTAAAAACCTCAGCTTTGGCCGGCTAAGATCTAGCTGTATTCAACTGGACGTAACTCAAGTGACTGCAGTGAGATCATATTCTGATTTCAGGCACACCTACTGTGTACAAAGAGATCATCTGGGAAACAGAAGAAAAAAAATCTAAGCTTGTTTCCTGCCTTTCCTGTTAAGTGGTATAGACTGTTTGTAGTCTTCTGAGCCCCCAAGCCCTTCTGTGTTGGAGGGAAGCCTTCTAGCTTAGTTTTTTTTTCTTATAACTAGCCAGTTTTCTAGTTTCAGCACTCAAATCTGTTTCTTTGAACTCAGCACTTGTTCAGAACTCATTGTAAGCACTACATAAGCTGCAAATTACTACAGTACTCAACTTTCCTCACTTGTCTAGTGGAAAGCAGTTTTTAGTACTTAATAAATAAGGACTTATCCAGGCATGTCTAAGGGTCAGCTCCCAGTGATTTCTCCTGTCTACCTGATGAATCTGGGCATCTTGGGGCAATGCAGCAATTGCCTCATGTACACAGACAACCCTCTCCTCCTACCACCCAATACTACAACCTGTGAGAGATGCACTTATATAGCCAAACTGGAAGCAAAGCTCTCTTCACCCAAGACTGGACTAGACAGTCAAGAGGAGAGGGTAAACACTTGCACCACACCACACTCATCACATAGTCCCTCAAAATCCACACCACCAAAACACACACATAGAAACACAAAACACACACCTACATTCACGGAGGCTCTCAATAAAAACCTGCCCAAGCATCAGGGACATCCAAAGCATAAACGCAAGCAAACTTCACCCCCCAACACAACCCAAATGACACATAGCCCACAAACTCAGTGTGCCACTCAACCACAGCCCATAAATCATAACAACGTACCCACCACTCTAGTCATAGGTGACTCTATAGTCAGGCACACTGATGTTCCACTCAATAGACTAAACAAGGAGAAAGTTACTGTCAGCTGCCTGTCAGGTGCCAGGATCCGCCACATAACGCATGCACTCAGGTCACTCCACAATAAGTACAAATATGACACTGTCATTGTCCATGTTGGTGTGAATAACCTGACACGTACATCCCTGGACTACATGAAAAGAGACATGGAGGAGCTCTCCGATCTTGTATCCCAGGCAGGTATGACCTTAACCCTGAGTAGCATCCTGCCATCACCCAGAATGATACCACAGTACTAGGACAAAATGATTGACTTCAACAATTGGCTAAGCTTCTGGTGTTATTCTAAGGGGATCCAGTATTTGTCTGCCTGGGACGACATGATTGACAGTCCACGATGCTTTGCCACAGATGGCCTGCACCTGTCACCCTGAGGATTCTGGATACTGGCTAAGACTCTTACCACCCCTATAGTGCCTTTTTTAGGCAAGGTTCAAATGACAAATTCACCACCATAACTGGTACAAGCAAGCAAAATCTGAGGGTAATGCTACTCAATGCTAGAAGTCTAAACCTCAAAATGCACTCACTCGAGGCACTCCTTAAAATGGAGAACATTGACATCTGTGCAGTGACAGAGACCTGGATCAAAGCTCCAGAGAGCACCCCTGCATTACCAGGCTTCAATTCATACCACACCTTTCGGCCACCTAACCCAGAAAGAAGCACTAAAGGTGGAGGCGTGTCCATATTCATTAAGGATATCCACACCTCCAGGCTAGTTGCACAGCATAATGCATCCGAGATTATCCAAGTGCAACTAACTCAGGGCAAGACCGCAATCCAAATTGTAGCTTGCTACAGACCCCCCACCATGCCCCAGGATTCACACTCCTCATTTCTTGATACACTGGAAAGTATTAGGGTACAACCCAACACCCTAATAATGGGCGATTTCAACTACCCCACCATTAACTGGGAAAACTACTCATGTACCAACTCTTTTGCTCAACGTTTTCTAGAATTCATAAATTCCAATGCCTTGGATCAACTTATTCACACTGCCACCAGGGGCAGCAATATCCTAGACCTGGTCATCACCAACATGGGAAACCGGTGTTCCACACCAGAGGTCAATTCCTCATTGGTCAGATCCGACCACAAGCTAATCAGCCTAGACATCCACATCCCACCCCCAGCCCCAATTAGGGAAACCATTGTAAAAACTTCTCAAAAGCCAACTTCACAATTCTTAAGACAGAAGTGGCAAACTTCATGACACCCATGCAGATGGACAATAGAGGTATGGCTGCCGAATCCTACACAAATGCACTTTATAAGCACTTTCACGAGTGCATGGATCATGCTATCCCTAATAGAACCAAGATGTTATCCTCCAAAAAAAGGAAGCCAATCTGGTGGTCCCCTGCCATAAACAAACTCTACAACAGAAGAAAGAAACTGTTGCAAAAAAGAGTAAAATCCCATGATTGGAGCAATTCCCTGGTCAACCTCAGTAAGAAGCTGACAACCCTCATAAAATCCTTGAAAGCTAGTTACGGAAACAAAATTGCCACTGATTCTAAAGACAACCACAAAGCATTCTATAGCTATGTCAAGAATCTCAATGGCAACACTCAGATCTGCTTTGAGTTACAGCACAATGGCACTAAATATACAGAACCAACTGATATTGCCAACATCCTGGCAGATAGGTTCAATGCTAACTTTACCCCTCTCTCCCCCCCCTAAAAGGCCCATCTCTATACTGGAAGAATGCAAAGTTCCTGTAATCACACCTACACAGGTAAAAACCACACTCTCCAAAGCCAAGAACACAGCATCCATGGGACCTGACAACATCCCATGCTGCATTCTACACAAATTACAGAATAAACTGGCACCCCCACCTAAGCACCGTGTTCAATCATAGCCTCACCTCAGGCTTTGTGCCCACTGTATGGCGCACAGCCATGGTTATCCCACTCCACAAAGGGGGAGCCACCATGGACCCCGGGAACTACTGCCCCCTTAGCCTAATGAGCATGGTCTGCAAGGTCATGGAGTGTATCATCATGGAACTTATAAACAAAGACATTGGTAATCTCCAAACTCTGGACTCCACCAAGTTCGAGTCTGTAAAAGGCAGATCATGTCCCCTAAACCTGATAGGCATCTTTGAAGCAATCAACAAAGGAGTAGACAAAGGTGAGGTGGTTCACACAGCCTATATAGATCTCGCCAAGGCTTTTGACACCATCCCTCACTCTAAAATTATAGATAAGCTCACTAAACTAGGTATAAATCCCTATGTCACAAGATGGGTTGCCAACTGGCTCACTGACAGAACCCACAATGTGAAAGTAGCAGACTCCAAATCCGACTTCAGAAAAGTGACAAGTGGTGTACCACTGTGTTCAGTCCTGGGTCCTCTCCTGTTTGGTATCTACTTTTCTGAAGTACAGGCTAACACAGAAGGTCTTTTGCTAATGAAGTTTGCAGATGACTGCAAATTAGAAGCCATAATCAAAACTCTTAATGATGTGGACATCCTACAAAAGGGCCTTACTGAGACAGATGCCTGGTGTCAAAGCCATGGCCTCAAGCTCAATGCAATAAAGTGCATTGTCATCTCCTTTGGTAAAAACTCTGTACCCATGAGCTACCACATTGGCGGTAGTCTACTTAACACCAAAAGTGTGATAAGAGACCTTGTGACACAGGTGGACAGTAGTCTCTCCTTTGATAATCACATCGCCACAGTAGTCAGTAAATCCTTCTATGTGGCACACCTCATCACAAAAGGTTTCTCATCTAGAAAAAAAGAGGTCATTGTTCCCCTCTACTCATCACTCATTAGACCCATTATAGAGTACAATGCCCCTTTTGCTATGTACCTCACAAGACATCTACATCAACTGGAAAGGCCACAGAAATACCTCACAAAGAGGATTACTGGCCTCAAACAGATGTCCTATGCAGACCGTCTCAAAAAACTCCAGCTTTACTCCGTTGCATATCACCTACTCAGAGGTAATCTCTGCCTAACATACAAAGCTATGTCAAACCCAGAGCTGTTGGACATGCTCCACTTAAAGAAATCCCAATCCCTCCAAGCTACACACTCTAGGGACCTAAACCTTGTCACTACAATAAACAGAACATGTCGTAGGGAAAGATTCCTGTCCTAGAGACTTCCCATACTCTGGAATAAACTACCTCTCTATATCAAACAAAACTCCTCATTAGCACTCTTCAAGAAAAATCTTGATGATTGGATGGGAAATAGGAAATTCACCCCAGGGATCACCTCTGTGGCTCTATTCGACAGTGGCACAGGAAAATAATTTTCTTGGGTGGCAAAAGCCAGGGTACCTTTTTGGCTGGGCTTGTATAGGCCTCAGGGCCAATAACCTAGTACCTACCTATAAACCTATGAACCTTTGGGGGTACATGTGGGTGAAGTTTGTGCTGAACCTATCTACTAGCAGGTTGGCTAAGTCAACAGGATCAGTGTAAGTGATTCTGTTAAGTACTAATCCGGAACAAACCTGGACTTTGCCACAGAGGTTCCTGACATAATTGAAGAAGATTTTATGGTTCCCCCTGATTATGGGTAGATCTGCAATTGTAGGACTGCATACATATCGTCTGACCTCACAAGACCCAGACATAGTGAAAGTTGTAAAACATGAGGAGAATAAGTCTAAGATGACTTTCCTGATTAGTTTAGCAGAAGCATATCAGAGTCGAGCGGGAATGGAAATCAGACCGAAAGTAGATAAAAATCAGGCAGCAACAAAATGTCACAAAAAACTAAAGGAAAAATACAAGCTGAAGGATCAGATGAGAAGGAAAAAATGTGGAATGAGCATAAATGTAGTTGCAAGCATAGAAAACTCTTGGAACAACCTCATGTTGATCAGGATTGAATGCAGGAATGGTTAATGAGAGGTGAATTTAAAGGAAAAGAGGAAATATTAAAATTCATGACCCAAGATAGTGGACTATGTACACATTGGTTTACAAAGTCCATTGAACACATGGGAGAAACAGACAAATGAAGGTTTTGTAAAACAGAATTGGAAACAGTCGCACATCTTGTTGCTCGTTGTAATATATGCTAATGGCAGAAGGACTGTATATTGAAAGGCATAAAGATGTGTGACTGTGCAAACATTATAATACTAAAGTAGCTGAAAAAACATTGGAAATATAAGCCACAAAGCATTATTGAAAATTATGTTTATATCACATGGGATCACCCATTACCAACAGTTAAAAAAATAGATACGAGAAAACCAGATATAGTAATCCAGGAAAAGAAGACAAAAGTATCACTGATCAATGAAATTGCTACACCCAGTGACTACAGTGTCTTATACACAGAGAGACATGAAGTCATAAAATACCAGGAATTGCAGGCAAAAACTAGCAATGTGGAAGAAGGATACACAGAAAGTTCCAATATAATTTACAATCATACTTAGATATGTTACTGATACATGTAATTCCATACGAATTGCAAAAGGAGTCAATACTGGGCACATTGCAGGTGCTACGAAGAGCACTTCTGGCTAACATCAAAGATTGGAATGATACTAATTTCATGAACTTTAATCATACTTTGACTTAGGAATGGGGACAATTCCCATCATGGTATTAGAATCGCAAGACTAAGAGAATAAAAAAAACTGATCAGGATGTTCATCTTCAACAAACAGAAATCAGTCAGTTTGTACATCATCCAGGGTAAATTCAAGAAGGGATAGTGAAGTGCATGTGACAGCAAGCCTCCGCGCCTGCACACACACACACACACACACACACACACACACACACACACACACACACACACACGTGCACACGCGCACACACACGCGCACACACACACACACACACACACACACACACACACACACACACACACACACACACACACACACACATACACACACCATCATCATCATCATCATCATCATCATGAATCCCTTTTTTCTATTTTCTACATTTGGTTGGGTACCATGTTAGTTGTCACTATCTCTTTTGATTCAATGTCACACTCCTGTCTTTTTTCTACAGTGATGCTTGACTGTCGCAGATCTTGTCTCATGCAATCCATCCACCTCTTTGCTGGATGTCCTCAGTTCCTCTTACCTTCTTCCTTTCTTTCCCAAATCATCTTCACCAGATTGTCTTCTGTTTTTCTGCACTTGTATCTGAACCACCATAATCTGTTCTCTTTGATCTTTTCTGCAATTGGAACCACTTTGGCTTCTGCTCTTATGTCCTCATTTCTTTGTCCCACAGTGAGTAACCTACCACCCTTCCATCACCTCTAGCTTCCTCATCTGCTCTGGCTTTACTGCCCAGATTTCTGCACCATAGTATAGTACTGGTCACACCTCTGTTTTGTGCACCTTTCTTTGCAGCTTCCTTAGCATTCTTCTATCATTCACTACACCTAAGACTTGATGCCAGTTGGCTGCAACCCTTCTGACTCTAGATTTAACCTCTTCATTCAGACTTGCCTTCTCCTTGACCACATCTTCCAGATACTTGAAGCTATTAACCTGTTCCACTATCTTCCCTTGTATCTCAATTCTCAGCTTCTTCTGATTTCCCCAGTTTGTTGCCATTACCACTGTTTTAAGTCACAGTGGTACAGCGTTAGTGTTGTTGCCTCACAGCAAGAGGTTCTCCTGTTCGATTCATGGCTGGAGTGCCTTCTGTGTGGAGTCTGCATGTCCTCCCCGCAGTCGAGTGGCCTCCGAAAGACATGCGTAAATGGACGTGCCTTCGCTGAAGGTTGGGCATCCGGCTGGCAACTCGGCACCATAAAATAAAAAAAATCTACTTCCAATCATTAGTGGACTGGAGTTCTGCTGTGGCAACCCCTAACCGGGACAAGCCGAAAAGACAAACAACAGCTGCCATTACCACTGTTTTAGCTGTGCTTAATTTTATCCCATGTGTCTTCAGTTTTGCATTCTATTCCCATATCATTTGCTGAAGTTCTTGCTCAGAGTCTGCCCATAATACCACATTGTCTGCATACAGCACCATTGTTGATCTGTCCGCTCTGACCTGTTTGCTAATGTAGTCCATTACAAGTATGAACAGCAGTGGGCTCAGAGCTGAACCCTGGCATACAACCACTCATACTGGGAACACTTTTGTAAGACTGATATTGTTCTTACTTGAGTCACTGGGTCCTTATACATAGCCTGGACTAATTCTACCAATGTTTCTGGGACTTCAAACCACCATAATACTGCCCAAATTAGCTTTCTTGGACTTTGTCATTTGCTTTCTCCACATCTAGGAATGCCCAGATGGACTCTATCCTCATCTCTAGCTTCTTCTCAACTATCTCACTACAAATATCGGGTACATTGTGCTGCATCCTGATCTGAATCCAAACTGCTGATTCTCTCATCTTACTTTCTACTACTCTGCGTATACATTTATCAATCACCTTCTCCAGAACTTTCATGTAAAGTGACAGGAGTTTGATGGCTCTGTACTGCCCACAGTTGTTGATGTCCCCTTTCTTCTTGTCACTGACATGAATATGCTTATTCTACAGTCATCTGGGATATGTATTTCTCTCCACACTGTAATGAATACCCTCAGGAGCCATTTCTTCCCTATCACACCCAGCACCTTTATCACATCTGCTGTGACCTCTATCTTATGATCTCTACCATTTGCAGTTCAATGTTTTGAAACTTTTAGCTTGTGAAGAGAATCCATATAAATAAATACATATATATATATATATATATATATATATATATATATATATATATATATCTATATATATATGGTTCCACTTTATAATTGTGAAACACTGAAATCTGGAATTTCAGTATTTCGCGACCATAAAGGCGAATTTTTAAAATGTCGAAAGTGCATCATCGCGAATTCAAATATTTTGAATTTGCGGTTATGGCTTTACATTACATGACGTGTACTGTTTGGTTTGGATGTTGTTCGGTGTAGTGTATGGATTTATGTGGAATCTCAGGTAAGTGAGTGTTTTCTAACAGTTTTGGGTGGGAGTTTGAGTGCATGTGAGATTGTTTGTAAGTTGTAGGTGTGGGTTAGGGTAGGAAGGTGAATGTATGAGTGTGTAATTGTTGGATGTGTTGGTGTTTGTCTATG
This sequence comes from Protopterus annectens, assembly GCF_019279795.1. Lineage (NCBI taxonomy): Eukaryota > Metazoa > Chordata > Ceratodontiformes > Protopteridae > Protopterus > Protopterus annectens. The sequence goes on from NC_056741.1 coordinate 961,908,722, forward strand.
TGTGATATGTGTGTGTGTGTGTGTGTGTGTGTGTGTGTGTGTGTGTGTGTGTGTGTGTGTGTGTGTGTGTGTGTGTGTGTGTGTGTGTGTGTGTGTGTGTGTGTGTGTGTGTGTGTGTGTGTACGAGGGACTGTGGAATGTCTGGGTGTGAGTGTACTGTCTTTTACTGTTTGTGTGATCTTGGGGTTAGTATATATAAGCAGGGAGAGGGGGTGCAGCCCCCCACATGGGGGGTGCAGGGGGCTTGCCCCCCTGCTTATGTGTAGTGTAGATATGTGAATGTGTGGTGTTTTGTTTTTGTGTGTTTATTTGTTTTGCAGTGTGGGTGTTGTGGTGTGGTGTATGCTGTGTGTTCGAGATTTATAATTTTGGGATTGTGAAGGTTCGGTATTTGAAGGTGTCACCTTTATGGTCGTGAAATACTGAAATTCGAGATTTCAGTATTTCGCGATTATAAAGTGGAACCATATATATATATATATATATATATATATATATATATATATATATATATATATATATATATATATATATATATATATATATATATATATATATATATATATGTGTGTGTGTGTGTGTGTTAATTCTCAAACAAACTGATATGGTATGTGAGAGATGTATTTGCACAATGTCAGTGGAGGCAAAGCTCTCACATGAAAGTACTCCTAATGTCAATAAAGTTGTTAGTAGTACACACGCTACACCCATCACACACAGTTCAAAGCAGACATATAGACCTACATATGCTGAGGCACTTAAATGTAACCTTCCTCAACCCCAAAGACCTCCTAGATGAAGTACACATAACAAATACCCTCAGCAGCCCTAAATGCACTTTTTCAAAATAAAAATAAATATATGTCAAGGCTTGTTAAACAGAATAATGCACGGGAGCTGCTCCATGTTCAAATCACCATAGGCAAAATCCAGTGCCACTTCCTTGTAAGCTATAGGCCCCCTGTTTGGCCCAATATACTCATACCATGTATTTAGCTTATTGCAAACACTCACCGTCGACCCCAATATCATATTCATGGTGGCTTTAATTACCCCACTATTAAATGGGAATCCTATATGACACCAAATATACAGGCACTGAGATTTCTGCATTTTGTAAACACAAACGTCTTGGACCAGATTGTCATTACACCAACCAGGGGTGCAACCATACTATATCTGGTCCTCACTTTATTTTGGGAGAGTGCTGCACACCCCCTGATATAATGTCTTCCCTGGTAAGGTCAGACCACAAAATGGTCTCCTTTTTAGTAAAAATTAAACCTGGATCCCCAGCTAAACAAGGAATATTCAGGAACTACTCTAAGGCTAACTTCTTGCTAGTAAGTAATAACCTGGCAACATTTCAAGCCCCCATAAATCTTTGCCTGTGCAGAACTGTTCACAGAAACCCTGTAAAAACATGCAAATAGCTGCATAGAGGCAGCTGTACTCATCAGGAAGAAGTACAGAATTAACTCAAAAACAAATCACCCTGGTGGAATCACAAAATCTATCACCTGTATAAAAGGAGAAAGACAATCATGTCAAAAATTAGGAGGTGCAGCACCAAGCAGAATAAAAGCACTCTCGTTCAACTAAACAAACAACTCAGAGGACAAATAAAGTCTACCAATGCTAAATTAGAGGTACATTTGACTTCCCAAGCCAAGAACAACCACAAGGCATTCTTTATCTGTGCCCACAATCTCAAAGGCAATACACAATTGTGTGTAGAGCTCATTATAAATGGACCCACCTATACTGAGCCAAAATATATAGCAAATCTACTATCCGATAAATTCAGCACCAACTTTACCTCTCTCTGTCCCTCAACCTCTGCTCAGGAAATACTATCAAATATAACTCCCCCTGCTATCACTAGGGAATAGGTCCTTAATGCTCTCTGTCCACAGACAAGAATACTGCATCAATGCCCAGAAAATATCCTAGGATGGCTTCTAAATAGCATGAAACATGACCTATCAGGCCCTCTGGGATTGCTATTTAACAGTAGCCTCTAAACAGGCTTCATGTCTCATAAATGGAGAACAGCAACAGTCATTCCTCTGTACAAAGTTGGGCCAGATACAGACCCTGAAAAACTACAGACCTATAAGTCTCACTAGTCTTATATGTAAAGCCATGGTAAGAATTATCATGGAGATAATCAACAGAGATATAGTAAACCTCCAGACACTGGACCCAAGCCAGTCTGGTTTCTTCAAGGGCAGGTCATGCCTACTCAACCTGGTGGACGTTTTTGAGAAGGTCACCAAAGCAATGGATGAGGGCAAAATAGTTCACACTGCCTACCTTGACAAGGCCAAGGCATTTGACACTATACCCCACTCAGGCATTGTTGACAAACTCAAGAGGTTAGGTACAAACCCTTATGTCACCCGGTGGATAGCCAACTGGCTCACAGGCAAGACCCAGGACGTTAGAATTGGGGAGTTCACCTCTACAAAAAGGCCAGTCACAAGTGGAATCCCTCAGGGATCAGTCCTTGGACCGCTGCTTTTTGGCATTTCATTCTCAGAAGTAGAGGCCAATGTCAGTGTGGTCTCTGACTGACTAAATTTGAAGATGATTGCAAATTAGGATCTGTCATTAAATCTCACACCTACACAAATGTTCTCCAGGAAAGGCTGACACAGACAAACAACTGGTGTCAGCGCCATGGGCTAAAACTAAATGCCAAGAAATGCATAATATATCCTTTGGGAAGTCATCCACCCCTGGTAAATAGCATATTGATAAAACACCCCTTAAAGTTGACCCAGTTCTCAGGGACCTAGGGACACACATAGACAGTAATCTAGCCCTTGACCATCACATGACTTCAGTAGTGAGGAAAGCATTTTATGTTGTGCAACTTATAAACAAAGGTATGGCATCTAAGTCCAAGGAAGTCATTTTTCCACTGTATTCAGCATTCATCAGCCCTATCATTGAGTACAATGCCCTCTTTGGTATGTACCTAACCAGGCATATCCAGCAACTGGAACGTTCCCAGAGGTTCCTCACTAAAAGAATACAGAGTGTAAACAAAATGTTCTATGCAAACTGCCTCAAGGCTCTATCCCTGTATTCTGTCTCCTACAGGCTTTTGAGGGGAAATCTATGCCTGACATACAGGACATTGTCAGACCCCACTTTGATGGACCTCCTGCATATACACTAAACAAAAAGCACCAGAATTACCTATTCTAAAGACTTAAACCTTGCCTGTGATATAAACAGGGCCTGCTGAAAAGACAGATATGTATCCCATAGACCACCCATCTCTGGAACATGCTCCCCATCCATGTGAAACAGAGTTCCTCCCTAACCCAGTTCAAGTGCAACTTGGACAATTGGATGGGGAACAGGAAATTCAACCCTGGTTTGAAACCTATATCTCTAATGGACACAAGCAACCTGTAAATGGTTCAGCTCCCAGGCCCCTGCTTGTAAATGTTTCATCTCCCAAGCCCCTGCTTATACTTATCAAGTGTACCAGAACTTGTCAGAGACTTGGGATGCATGGCTAGACTTAAAAAGTCCCTTTGGTCATTAGCCTAGTAAACTAAACACCTATGAAGCTATGAACCTATGGAGCAGCAAAAGGAAGGCCTTTTACAGGGAAGGCATCACAGGAATTGATTAATCAGATTGTTGCTTTTAATAAGAGTCAAGCTTTTATTGAGAAGCAGAATTGGGCTCAGTTGTTTGAAAAAGGGTTAACATTTGTGCCTGCATGTAGAGTCCACATTGATGTTACTTTTAGTTGACTTAAAACTGTTCACACGTAAATTGAATTCTTGTCTTTATTTTGGAGGGAATTGTTTGAAAAGTGTTAATGGCAGAAATGCCTGTCTGCACCAGACAAAGCACTTTCAACCCCCCCACACACACGCATCCTTTCATTTCGTTAGTTGAAAAGATGTGTGAGTACGATATCAAACAGATTTTGAACAGGAAGACCAAGGTTAATCGTTTCACTTAACAAATGAGGATGTCAGTTTGTTGAACCATATTATTGACAATAGGCAAATTCGACTTATGAAACCTGATATGGAGGTGGGCTAGTTGTCATGAATTCAAATGACTATATCAACAAGATGTTTGACATCCTGTATTGTGACACATATGAGGCAGCATCTGTGAAAGAAAGGAACATTGCCTATTAGGTTCATAGGTGTGTGCTAGGCTAATGGCCATGGTGCCTTTACAAACCTAGCCCAAAAAAAATTTCCCAGGCATCGTGCCACCCGATGTTAGTTCACAGTGCCCATATCCAGTAGGGCAACTGGAATGATCCTTGGAGTGAACTTTCTGTTACCCATCCACTCATCAAGATTTCTCTTGAAGAGGGCCTATTGTTGATGTTTTTCTCAATTATTGCTTTGCATATTATGTAATTTCACAGGGAGATCTGAATTTTCTTACCCAAGAACCCCCACGATTTTTGTAACATCAGAGTTCCATAAGGACCTGACTGACCAACCTCTCATGCCTGTTGCAGATACAAAAATTTCCAAAACCTTTAAAATTACCCTTTTTATTGACCACCATCTGAAGAGAGTCATGGAGAGAGTGTCTTACCTTTACAAAGATTCTTGGAACTTTCTCAGTAAAGTGTCCAATGATATATTTAGTGAAGACATAAGTTTTGCTACGGTGCATGTTATCAACTTATTTTCAGTTATCCCCATGACACTGTGCTTGAATAATTGTATGATTATTTATCACAAATAGTAATTCTGATTGTACTAAAAATAAGTTTCTCACTGACCTTATGGAAGTTGTCCTTAAAGACTATTTTATTTATTTTGAAGAACAATTGCTCAAGCAAAGTATGGGTGTGGCCATAAGGGCTGCATGTGCCCCAAACTTTGCAAACCTAGTTATGGTGGACTGGGAATCAAGATATGTTCTTGGTTGTCCTTATTTTTGACAGTGTTCTCTTGATGGCCTTTACCTTCATGATATAGTCATCTTTTGGAAAGGGGGCCCTGAAAGCCTTGAAAAGTTCTTCTGTTATTTAAACAATACTGCTTCTTTATTGAGGGTTACCATCAATACCTCACTGGGTTCAATTAACTACTTGGATGTCACAATTTCCAAAAACAGAGTGTCACAGTGTTTTGAATCTAACATTTACTGGAAGCCTACATATTCCAGTTCATTACTACATTTAAACAGTTAGCATCATATACATAAAAAAAAAGCCATAGTTAAAGTTCAAATGGTTAGACTTGCAAACATGATTTCACAACCAAGATGTATTTGTTCAAGAGACCATTAAGATAAAAGGTATATTTGAAAAACAAAGTTACCCTGAGAATTTTGTTCAAGGTATCACTAGAGAAGTGGTTTATAAATGAGAGCAATCTATGTTGGACAAAGAGGCATCTACTTTTGTTAGTGGAAAAATCCTGTGGAAACATATAGTAGGGCTATGGTTTTAACTATAATTTGGAAGCTAAAGAAATAAATGCTGCCATTCACAAAAATTGGAATGTGTTTAAAATAGATGGTGAGCAACTTGACATCTTGGGCACATTTCCTTCTTTTCTTTACAAGAAAGATGTTTTTCTTTTTAATCTCTTATTGAGAAGGTGAATGTGAGGCCTGAGAAAGGTCAAATAAGGAAATGTGGGCATTGTAACCAATGTAAGTTTGCACTGGAAGGTGCAGCATTTGATATAGTTAACTACAGAAAGGTGTATATCAAACAGAAATACTATTGCTATAGCACCAGTGTAGTTTATGTAGCTCAATACCAAGATTGCCCTGGATTTTACATTGGTAAAACAGAAAAATATTTAAAGATGAGAATTTACCAGCATGTGCATGACACTGGAAAGAAAAATCTGAACAATCCCCTGTCTAAACACTTAAAACATAATATAACAAATCCCATTAAGTTTTATATTTTGGACAGTATTGAAGACATAACCCGGGGGGTCCTTAGAAGGATGTTTTTGAATGGAAAGAGCTTAGATGGCAACAAAAGTTAGACTCCTTGAATGGCCTTGGTTTAAATGGGGTCTATATCACTTTGTCAAATTCCACATCAACGAATACCTCTTCGTCAAACGCCTATTAATTGAAGCTCCTAATAAGCTAATGTACTTTTCTGCAATTTTTTTCCTAGGGCAAACCACTGATAGGCCACCCTAGTGAACGTAAGCAAAATCATAAAGCTTAACATCTACCCAGGTGGGGGACTATGTCCCTCACACCAGACCCCCACTCCCCCATAACTAAATACACCAACTCTGAGATTGCACTATAGTGGGGAAAAGGGCAAAATCCAGATTGTGGCAGACCATTGTTTTGCCCTAGAAAAACTTCCACTGAAAAGTCGGTTCGCTGAATATGAACTTTAATAAATAGGTGTTCAACGAAGAGGTATTCACTGATGTGGGATTCAACAAAGTGATATAGGCCCACTTAAATGACATGGTGTCTATTGGCAGTATGCTGTGTCTAAAATCTTCCTTTATTCTATGATCTGGGTGTGAATATTCATTGTAAAAATCAACAATGGTGCAGATGGTTATGACTATTTTTTATGAAAACTGATATTTGCATGCATTACAGATGTTTATGTTTGTATGTATATATATATATATATATATATATATATATATATATATATATATATATATATATATATGGGTCCATATGACTTGGTCGACACTCATTTGGTCGACAGTTCATTTGGTCGACAGGCAGATTTGCCCCTTCTCCAATGTTGTGCAACCCTGGAGTTGATATATATAGTTAGGGGGTGTGTGGGGGGTGAAGCCCCCCACCTAAAATGCCTGTCGACCAAATGAACTGTCGACCAAATGAGTGTCAATCAAATGAACTGTCGACCAAGTCATATGGACCCATATATATATATATATATATATATATATATATGTGTGTGTGTGTGTGTGTGTGTGTGTGTGTGTGTGTGTGTGTATATATGGATCTATTTTCAATGGCTGAAAGTACGATCCATCAAATGGCAAAAGCACGAGCTTACTGCACCAAAAGCTGAATTGAATAAAAACCTATAATGTAGAAAGCCTATTCAGTGAAAAGCACTCCAACGCTTAGTAGAGGGGATATCACTCTAAATGCAGCAAAGAAGTACTGCTAGCTATTATTAGTACAACTAATCTCTTGAGCATAATCATTCAAGAGAGACAACACTAACCACTTGTATGCAGGGAGGTAAGCCCCCTGCCCTCCCCACAACCCCACTACTAATATATTCTCACTCTGAGATCACACTACAGTGGGGAAAAGATAATATTCATTTATCCTCGCTGTGCTGCAATCTAAGCAGCAACCTCTGTTGCTGTTTGCTTACTTCCTTATTCGCACAAGTGCATTTTCGAAAAAAATGCACTTTCGTGAAAAGGGGTCGCCTAATTACATTTCGTAGAAACATAAATTTGATGGGTCGAGGTAGACCCATATATATATTATTAAACTGGAAACTTCAGCTGTGGTGGTCTTATTGGGTTTATTTTACACATATATATATATATATATATATATATATATATATATATATATATATATATGGGTCCCCTTTAGTTGACCGAACCGACGATTCCCCGACACGCGGAAGACGAAGACCAAACGACCGACAGGTAAGTTTAACGAAAGGGTGATTTGCCGACAGTGGAAAGACCGACAACGACTCGGTAAGTGTGCGACAGTGACGGAGTTAGGAGCGGTCAGGTAAGTGTGCGATATTGTGGGATTTTGGGTTAGGGTGTGGGAAAGGTGAGTGTGTGTTAGTGTCGGAGTTAGGGTTCGGGTAAGGTAAGTGTGTGATAGTGAGGGACTGTAGTTTAGGGACGGGTTAAGTGAGTTAGGTTTAGAGTGCAGGTGGGGTGAGTGTGCGATAGTGACGGGCTTTATGTTTTTGGGTGGGTTAAGTGAGTTAGGGTTAGAGTGCAGGTAGGTGAAGTGTGCGATAGTGTCGGACCTTGGGGTAGGGGTGGGTTAAGTGAGTTAGGGTTAGGGTGCAGGTAGGGTGAGTGTGCGATAGTGTCGGACCTTGGGGTTAGGGGTGGGTTAAGTGAGTTAGGGTGCAGGTAGGGTGAGTGTGTGATAGTGTCGGACCTTAGGGTTAGGGTTTGGGTTAGGGCTAGTGGCTATGCTATGTAGTGTAATGTGTTGTTTACGTTCGGTGTGTCGGTGTAATGGTGTTCGGTGTTTTGCGTTGTCGGTTTTGTGTGTTGTCGGTTATCTGGTCTCGGTGGTTTGTGTGTCGGTGAACTGGCGTGTCGGTCTTTTAAAGTAGACCCATATATATATATATATATATATGTATATATATAGATATATATATATATTTCTACATATTTTTTTTCTCCTTATTACTGCTGTCCTGGTTCACTTTAATGAATGTTATGCATTTGGCTTGAATATGCATTTCATTGTTTTTTTTTAATTTGGTAACCAATTTACTTATTATCCAATGAAATCTTTTGGAGGGCTTCTAAGTTTAGTTGTTATTGAGTGTTTTAATGGGACCATATTACACTCTGATGAAGTTCAGATACAGATGAAAGTGCTTAGTGTGTCATTTTATCCTGTGGAATTGGATTTAATAAAGTCTTTGAGGCACAGTTCGTATGCTTCGTGTTTATTTTATTCTTGGTTTTACACTTAGCTATGGTTGGTTGTATGTATTTTATATTTCTAAATCCTGTATTCTTTTTCTGCTCATTGTAATATTTATTAGATACACATGGAGAATCAGACTTTATAATATTGTACCTTTGGCTTGGTTCTTCCTTTGAAGAGATACTTTTGCATATGCTCTTAGTTGTTTTTTTTTTTTCTCTCTCAACTCTTGTAGTAGATAGTTAGTGAAGTACAAATGGTCAAATTCTATTTGTTCAAAGATATTCCGTTGATTTGATGGAGTGCAGTGTTTCTTTTTCAATTATCTGTTTATCAATGACAAATGTCTAGTGGAGTTAAATGAAGCAGCTTGTATTTTTACCCATGTAATAATACAGATGCTTATGGTAGGCATGCACAGCTAGTGCAGTTTGGCTTTATTAGCTTGAATGTACCCATAAAGATTTAAAATAAAGAAGTAAAATATCTTTGGCATTCAGAAGCCATGTAGCTGAAACACTTGCATGTCCTTCAGATGTCATTTCATATATCCTATGCGTTTCCACTGAAAGAGGTTTAAGGTATTACACAGTGAAGATTCTAGCTAGCTTGGGTCTTTCTTACAGTGTTTACTGAATTGTTTGTCTGTGTGACCTTTTAACCATTCAGTTTGGATATTGAATATCAGTATGCAGCTTGCAGTCATTTTAAAAAGTAACGCATGGTATCCAATAACCTATATCAATATAGTGTAGAAAGGACCTTGACCACAGCGTTTCATCCAGAGCAATGAGAGAAGAAGTCTGGTTTGTCATTTGACACACATTTAGCTATACTACCAGTAGTGGCCTGCTGCTGCTGGACTATAATGCTGCACATGTATATCAAGCATAGCTCTGGTGCCTGAAGGAATAATACCTTAATTTATGGGCTTCCATTGCTATATGTAACAGTCCACAGTTCTTCATTGGTATCCAAAGAAGATGGAAAACCTGACCAATGCCATTTTTTCAACATAAAGTGTCCATTACTGGACCAGATCAGTATCATAGTAGCAAAGCCTGTTCAGCGTCCCCACACCACCTAGCACCAGCTCTCCAAGGCTCCCTTCCCTGATTCCTAACTCCCTGACAATGAGTTTGCTGATTTTGCTGTTTTCAATAGGAAATCATTGTCAGAGTGGTTTCTAAGTGTACACTTACAGTAATTCCTTCATTTTGAAAGATTTTTCTCTTCTTCATGTTTTTGTGAAGTTGGACTTGGTATATATTAATTCAAGAGGTGTGTGTGACTTAGATAGCCCACACATGTTGGCTGCAGAAAAGTATGTCCCACTACAAGACCACTATTTTTTCCCTATTGAAATAGATCCTGATCAGTTTAATTTGGCAAAGAGAGTACTCAGGGAGTTAAACCTCATGGACTGGAATGCAAAGCTTCTATTTAGAATAGGACATATTCTGAGCCAATTGAGTCATTTTGCAATAAGTAAGATCAGCCACATTCCCATCAGTTATTTAATTTTTGTATAAGATATGCTTATTATCCTTTACAAAGTATGTTTCTAATACAGTTAAATTAAAATTCTAGCAATAATATTAGAGGTTCACTCCACAGATTGTGCAGTTTTGCATTAATCAGTTCAGTGTGGCAGATACTATTTAAATTAATTGCACTATGTGTGAGATTCTGGGGAAAAAAAAGCAATTTCCCATGGCTTTATTAAGGTCTTATATGAGAATGTGCTGAGGTCTGTTGGCGGGAACATCATGGTCCAACTAATGAAATCACTTTTCTCAGAACAACTGCATAATTTTATTATATGTTTTTGCAAATATCTCATGTAACTGTGTTTAATGGGGAAGTAACATGTAGCAAATTAATTCTGATTGGCATATGCTACTCTGTACCTAATAAATACAATTATAAATTAATAACAGAGGAAGGAGAAAGATCTGCACTCTGCATGATGGGAATAGAATAGCCTACAGATGCCACAAGCATTTGACATCTGGCTAGCATTTGTCAGCTGTATTAATTCTACTGTGCTAAGAAAATGCTATTTTGTAATAACCATTTGTGAATTATAGCCAAGCGGAATGTTTCACTTTATACTGTATGTTTTCAAATATGCACTGTTTAAAGGGCAAAATACATGCAATAGCATAATATTAAATGATAAGCATTATTCTTTGAGGCCCAATATTGAAAAGTTGCAGCCAGATATAACTAAGATAAACATTTATTCTGCATATTTGCAAATATTTGTTTTACTGTGGATGGGGAAGCAAAATACAGCAATATTATTGTAATTAATAAGTACTATTCTTTGATGGCTGATACTGACAAATTTTATCCACTTGGAAACAAAAAGAGTATTTCACTTTATTTTACATATTTGCTATCATATGATATAATGTTTAATGGGCATACACCATGCAATAACACAGTCTTCTTGTTTTAATTAATTAATTAATCAATTAATTAATTAATTTGACATTTGCTACCTGGGATAGGTCCAATTGGGCATGAGGTCTATTTCAACGGAGAAAGAAAGAAAAGCTCCTGCAAAACAAAAAGAATAATAATACAATAAAACAATAAGAGAATAATAATAAACAATAAAAAGAATAAAAATAAAATAAAAATATACAAATAATGACAACATATATTTTTTTTAATTTTACATAATTGACAGGCATAGGCAGATTAAACATAGTGAAGTTAAACATGGTCTGAGTACGAATGCAAGATTTAGAAGTGAAGTAGACAGACAGGGAAAGCTGTCAGGGAGAATTGCAAGGTTAGTCATAAGTTACAGCAGCAGAAAGGTTTCCAGGAAGAGCAGAGCTATCGGAAGAGTTGTTGTGCAAGGAGATGGAAGGAGATGAGGAGAAGAAAAGAAGGATGTAGGTGGTGGAAAAGGGGAAACAAGGATGGGAGTAAAGGGAAAGAGTGAAGGGGCATGGAAAAGGGAGGATGACAAGCTGGGGGATGGGAGGGGGATAGTGAAAGATTAGGAGTGAGTATTGAGAAGTTTGTAGCACAGAAGAAAATGAGAATAGTGGGTAGAGGGGGGTAGGTGGGTGAGAGGTTGGTAGATAGTAAGATAGGGGCAGAGCCAGGAGTTAAGGAGTTTTTCCTGTAAGGCTTTCTTAAAGCTGAGAATGTTTGGGATGGATCAGATGGTTAGAGGTATTTTGTTCCAGGCTAGAGCAACAGTATAGCTATAAAGGGAATGACCTATGGAGTTTTTAGGCTTGTCGATTTCTAACAGAAGTTGGTCAGAGTTACAGAGTGAGTGATAGGACATATAGAAAGTGAGGAGTGAAGCAATGGCAGGACAGGCAGTAGGTTTATTTATTATGAAGTGACAGAGGAGTTCTGAGAGGAGGAGATGGTGAGGCAGCTCAATCCAGTTGAGGATGTTTAGAGATATACAGTTGTGTGAGTTATAAGGTTGGTTAGCAGCAAATCTAGCAATTTTGTTGTAGCAGAGCTCTAGCTTTGTTTTAAGGGTGGATTGTAGATTGATTAGGATATCAGAGGCATAAAGTACAGTGAGGAGAAGATAAGCATTGGTAAGGACAGGTTTAGTGTCACTGGTGAGGAATTTGTTTGTTATGTAACACATCATGAAAGAAACCAAACCAGCACTAATAATCCAAAGAAACAGGGCAAAAAAATGGTTCCACAAACCAGAATGCATTTATTCCACATAATACAGCTTAAAACTGCTTCAGCAAAATGTAGCACATCAAAAACAGCACAATACTTAAAAGAACTCCAGAAGATAAGTGCTTTCATTCCACTAACACATAAATACATTAAAAAGGAACACTTTCGAACAGCTATTAGATATGGTATTGAAGTCATATTTTATTTCATTTACTAAAGAGCTTTATCGTCAAAAAGAGAGGGTGGCTTTGGAGTCCTCATGTGGTGGTTTATATGCCAACATAGTGATGCTTGAGCGGGAGAGAAGCTTTCTTTTTCCATCTGTTTGGTACACCTACTGTGTGTCATATATCCACTTTTTGGATGACATTTTTATTTTATGGAAGGGCCCCAGTACAGCTGTTGTTGAATTCATTGGTTATATTAATAATACTACACCTTTCTTGAAGTTCACTCATTCTGTGAACATAGACCAAATAGCCTATTTAGATGTTCTGATTATTAAGGACATCTTTAATAACAGATTTGTAGCAGAAATCTATCGGAAAACAACATGTTTCAACACTTTCTTACATTTCAGTAATAACCATCCTTATACACAGATGCAAGCAGTTGTCAAAGGACAATTTGTTAGAGCAGCTAGGATGGTTACTACCTGGTCATCATTTTTAAAGGAAATTGACAAAATGAAAAACATGTTCTTAAAGAGAGGGTACCCAGACCCACTGGTTAATGAATTGAGTCAGGAAGTTATTGAAAAAAGAGCTTGGGGGCATTTTAGCCCCATTTTGGGTGACAAGTCTAATAGGATGGTTCCCATTGACATGATTAGGTCAGAGTGTGGTGCTTCATCAGTGGAGCGTAACAATGTTAGCACTCCTAATATAAATGGTAATGTTGAATCAATGAGTCACCATAATAAAAATTTCTCTCATGCTTTCCTTACCACATTTAATAACGATAGTTATGTGATTAAGAATATTCTTTATAAGAATTGGGAAATGTTGCCGAAAGAAAACACTTTAAGGGACCGTTTGGGTAGTTCCCCTATTTTTGTCTATAAAAAAAGGACAAAATTTAAAATCAGCCTTTCAACACATTCTGCCTACTCGTAAAATATGTTGTATGCATAGATGTGGTTCATGTGATTTTTTGTCATTATATTCTTGAAACTAGTGAGGTATTCATTAATAAATATAAGGTGAATATTAATGGTAGACCTAACTGTAATACAAGTAAGATAGTGTATTGTGCTATTTGTCCGCATTGCCCTTGTTTCTATGTAGGGAAATCTGAACGTAAATTAAAAAACAGAATGAGTGAGCATCTTAATGATATTCATTTAGGGAGAGAAACAAATGCACTGGCAAGACATATTATTGTTAATCCTGGGCATATTTTTGAATTTGTTGTTTTACAAACATTAATATTGTCAGAATGGGGAGGTGCTTGGCCCCTTTTACTTGAGAAGGCAGAACTGCTTTGGCAGCTTTGTTTAAATGCTCATTTTTGGCCAGGGTTAAATGATGCAGAGAGTATAAAATGTCTTCCTAAACATAGAGCTCTAAACAGATAAAATGTATCTTTTTTCTGCTTAGCTTTACTTCTGCTTCAGAATGTTATTACATTATATAACATTGTTACATTTGTTTTATGAATGAAAGAGGGGGGGATGTTCTTTGACTATGTCTTGTTCCTGCCCTGCTATCTGATGTAGAAAGGGTGTGTTCTGACTCTTTGCTATGATTGGTTTAACACTATTTAAGAAGATAAATGGCATTTTACTCATTTATCTGATCAAGTTCCCTTTTAATGTGTTAGTGGAATGAAAGTGCTAATCTTTTGGAATTCTTTTAAGTACTGTGCTGCTTTTTTTCTGTAACACATCCCCAGTTTTTGGTGAGTATTTGTGACGCAGTATTGGACATGTACATCAAATGTAAGGTGATCGTCAATGATAACACCCAAGAGTTTAATGTGATTTGGTGTGATAGAGAGTTTGGGAGGAATAGAAGCAGTTTTTTTTTTTTTTTTACGGGTTGAGGATAAGTTGTTTTTTGTTTAGCCAGCTTTCTATAGAGTTGAAGGATTTTTGGGTAAGAGTTTGCAGGTGTTGGAAATTATTAGAGTAGCAGATGATAGTAGAGTTGTCAGTGTACTGAATAAGGGAATAGTGAGAGTAGGATGAAGGAAGACAGTTTGTGAAGATGCTGAAAAGTATATGCCCAATAATTGAGCCTTGAGGTACACCAGTGTTAACAGGGAGGATGTTGGAGAAGGAGGAAAGCCACTTAACAACAGACTATTGGTGGTTAGAAAGATAGCTAGAAAACCAGTTGAGAGAAGAGTTAAACAGTCCAAGAGCAGACATTCTTTTGAAGAAGTAATGGATGACAGACAGTGTTGAAATCTTTGGAGAGGTCCAGAAAAAAGCCACATGCAAGGTTATTATTTTCTCTGGTTTTAATAATGTTGTGTGTGTAAGAAAGTAAAGTGGTATTTGTGCTGTGGATAGGGTGGAAGCCATGTTGGGTTAGTGTTAAGAGGTGCTTTAGAAGTTGTTTGTGAATGCATTTTTCGATAATTTTTGAGAGAGGAGACAGAATAGCAATGGGCCTAAAGTTAGTGAGTTCTATAGATTGACCAGCTTTGTGAAGTGGAATGATGTGAAGTTGTTTCCAGATAGAAGGCACTAATGATTCTTGTAGAGCTCTTCTGATTAGGATAGAAATAGGAAAGGCAATGGAGTTGGTAACAAGTTTGAGGAATTATGGAGGGAGATTATCCGCAGAGGGACAGTATGTTTAAGTTTAGTAAGGAGAGCTTTATCTAGGAGGTAGGGACTGGTTTGAGAGAGAATGTGGGTGTGTTTTCAGGGGGCTGAGGGTGGCAATGTGGGGTAAGGGCTGGAGAAGTTTTGTGTTAAATTGTTAATAGAATCAATGAAGTAGGAGTTGAATTGGGTGGCAGTTTCAGAGGGAGAGATGTTTAGGAATGGGTTTGGTGTCCAGGGAGACTTGGGATTCAAGATTTTATTAATGGTATTCCAGAGTTTTTGGTAGTTGTTTTGCTGGTGTATTTGAGGTTTTAGATAGTAGTTCTTTTTATCTAAGTTGACTTGATTTTTTGTATGGTTACCAAGTTGTTTGTAGGTTTGAAGGTGATTGGGGATTTGGATTTAAGCCAGTTTTTCCAAACTGTGTCCCTGTTGTACACAAGGGTTCAGGTAGAACAGGACAGCCATGGTGCATGGTGAGCTTTGACTCTCTTTTTCCGGAGGGGAGCTAGGGAGTTAAGCGTATCCAAGAAAATGCAGTTGAAGTTCAGAACTGCATCCTCTAGTGGTTGGCTTTGAAGGCAGGACCAGTTTATAGAGCTAGGTATATTATTGAGCTCTTCTGTGTTGAAGTTGGATAGACAGCAGCATTATATGTATTTGTCTTGTCTGATGAGGTGAGAGGAATATTTTTGTACATGGACAGGGAGGTGGTTAGTGATATTGCTTGAGAGTGTTTTAGGGTTGTAATGTAAGCTGGGATTAGATACAAGGATCCAAACAAGGATAGTACCTGTGCTGAAAGCTTTGTTTTAGTGGGTGCAGGTGGAAATTAGTTGAGTGAAGCCATGGAGATTTAGGCTAAATGTAGGGTAGTCAGTGGTCAGGGTTTCCCAATCGATATTGGCATCGCATAGAATGACAGTTTCATTGGAGATGTTGTCAGAGGTGAAGGAGAGTATATCTTCTATAACAGGGATATTATTCCTAGGGGGAATATATATGCCAATGATGCATAGTGATTTGTAGTTGTTTAGTTTGCAGTTGACTAGTGTTAGTTCTGCAGGGGGAAGTTAGGGAGCAATATAGTTAGTGGTGTAATGTTCATGGGTTCATAGGTGTTTACTAGCTAATGGCCCTGGAGCCTTTTACAAGCCTAGCCCATAGGATTACCCCAGTATCATGCCACCCGACCTTAGTTTCCAGAGCCTCTGTCGAGTAGAGCCACTCAAGTGATCCCGGGATGAATTTTCTGTTTCCCATCCACTTATCAAGATTTCTCTTGAAGAGGTCCAGTGAGTCGCTCCGCTTGACATGTATGGGAAGTCTATTCCATAGCATGGGCAGTCTCTGGGTTATGAACCTGTCCCTCCAGCTTGTTCTGTTGATTGTGGTAATGAGGTTGAGGTCTCTGGAGTGTGTAGTGTGGCGAGATTGGGATTTCTTTAGATGTAGCATTTCTAACAGAGCTGGGTCAGACATGGCTTTGTCAGTCAAGCAGACGATATGAGACAGAGAATAGTTAGAGTTTTCTGAGTCTGTCCATATAGGACAAGTGTTTAAGGCCTAGGATCCTCTTTGTGAGGTACTTTTGTGGCCTCTCCAGTTGTTGCAAGTGTCTAGTGAGGTACATGCCAAATGGGGCATTGTACTCGATGATTGGCCTAATGAGGGAAGAGTAGAGGGAGACAATGACTTCTTTCTTCCTGGATGCAAAACCCTTAGTAATGAGATGTGCCAAATAGAAGGACTTTCTGACCACAGTGGCAATGTGGTGGTCAAAAGAGAGGTTGCTGTCAACCTGTGTTCCCAAATGTCTTATGACACCTTCTGTGTTCAGTGGACTACCACTGATGTGGTAATTCATGGGAATCAGGATTTTCCTAAAGGGGATGATGGCACATTTTTTGGCACTGAGCTTGAAGCCATGGTTCTAACACCAGTCGTCCGTCTCAGTGAGGCCTTTCTTTAGGATATCACTTGGGGAGTTAATTATGGCTCCCAACCTGCAATTGGCTGTGAACTTTGTCAGCCAGAGTCCATTCATGTTGGCCTGGACTTAAGAGTAGTAGTTACCAAACAGGATGAGATGGTTGGAGTATAGTATATCTATGGTGCAGGCTTTTTTTGTGTAAGCTATCCAGCAAGATGATGTTCTAATCTGGTGAAAGAATTTCAGTGTCTGTGATATGTAGTTTGAGCCAGGTTTCTGTAAGTAATACTATGTTGGGTAGGTGGTGAGCAGTCCAAGCATGAAATTCAGTAATTTTGTTAAGGGGACTATGAATATTCAAAAATAAGTTAGTAAGACTCTTGGCAGTTGGTATAGAAGAAGAATAAATTGGGGGTAAGGAGCTGGGGTCAAGATGGAGGAAGATGTTGGGACAAGGGTTGGGGTGTATGTCTCCACATAGTAAAATAATGATGGAGAAGATATATTACAATGGGAGATAAATTTGTTAGTAAGGTGTTTGAACATAGTTTTGTGTGGAGGGGGATTTATGATGAGGAGTTTGAGTTTTTGCATGAAATAGGTGGGTAAGTTAAACAAATAAGTTTTTACTAAGATATGGTAGGATTTGTTAGTACTATAAGGTGGGTAAGTAAATTTAGGTGAAGGGTTGATAAGAGAGATGTAAGTATTATAGCAAGTGATGTGAGATAGTAGGAGAAGTGAGGGGGGTAAGGAGATACACAGAGATCAGGTTGGGATAGATGGAGGGAGGTGAAGAGGTGAAGGAAGAAAATTAAGTGAGATGGGTAGTGGGAGGAGAAAGAATAAGATGAGAGTAGAACAGAAACTGGAGACGGAGTGAGAGAGGAAGAAGGGATAGAAAGTTCATAGGGGTAAAGGAGAGGAAAAGGAAGGTTGAGTGATAGAAACAAGTGGTGAATGAATGATGAAGTGGGATAGAGTAGGTAGTACAGAGTGGAAGAGGTGTGGAGAACAGGAGCAGCTAGGGTATGACAAAGAGATGTGTGGTCAGGAAGGGGAGGGGCTAATTACAGGAAGTGATGGGGATTGTGAGAGTATAAATGTAAGATAGTGGGGCTGGATGGGAATTGGTGTAGGGTAGGAGAGTGCAGTGAGCACAAGTGTAACAAGGGTGAATAGAGTGGATTGGATCCAGTCACAGACGCTCATCTTACTGCAAGAAATAATCAGTAAGAAACAGCAGCATAACTAAATATTATACTTTTGGATTCAATAGATTATAAAAACTACATGTTGGGAGATGAGCTAAAGGAAATGGTAATTCTGAGTGAGTATATGTTAAACATGTATGGCAAATGTTAATTAAAAAGTGAGCTGAGAAGAACGCAAGCAAAAATAGAAGGAATTAATGTTAAGAGTGCTAAAACTACTATTTGAAATGAAGTAGGATTAACATATGTATATAAAGTATGTATAAAAAATTATATTTTTGGGGCTACAGTAGGATTAAATATAGATATGATAAAACTGTTGGAATTAGAGTGGGGTAGAATACAGAGAAATCAGGAGGTTATTGCCAAATGCTAATATATATAGAAAAACCAATTTATAGTACAATGTAAGTGGTGGAAAAGGCAATGGTGAGGGATAAGGAGTACAAGTATGTCTCAGTGATGTGCAGGGCAGCTGAATATAGGTAACAAAAGTACTGCAGTTAAGCAGCTAAATGAAAAACATACATCAGTAAGCTATGGGTAGTAACTGAACTACAAGGATCCACTGTTTTAATGAATCCTCTAAACCTTTTAGGCAACACAGGTGTGGAGCCTAAGGTTGGTTGAGGAAACAGGGCTTTTAACCTAGGAATGAAGGATGAGAGGAAGGAAAAGGTGAGTTATGTGGAAAAGACCATAATAAACAGTAAAATAGTTAAAGTGAAAGAGAAAGGTAAGGAGATAAGTTAGAGAAAGTGCAGTTAGAAGAGTAATAATTTGATGTGTGCAAATAAATTAGCAACTTATGGCCAGTATGGAAAAGAAGGAAGTAAGAATTAGACAAGGTGGTATTCAATAACTAGAAAAGCGCTAAGCTAGAAAGTACAATAATGCATATACAGCAGCAAGTTCAGTTCAAAAGCAATGCAATGTTAAAAAAACCAATTCATACAAACAAAGTAATAGCATCCCATTTGTGATGTTCCTTTTCTGGGCCAGTAATCAAGAAGCCTCAGTCCTCACCAATGACACTGATAAGGGATGTTCACTTAGAAGAAAAATCGATACACACAGTATTTTGAGATGCAGCTGTCTGCACCAAGCATAGTTTTCCTTAAGAATACACAGGGAACACACTCTCATCATGGGTCTAGTTTTCCCTTTCTTTCGCCAGGCCCCTAATAATACTCCCCACTGATACAGATGCAGGGTTGAGTCCTCAACAGACTGTTACAAGCCAAGTCCTCCACCTCTCTCTCTCTCTCTCTCTCTCTCTCTCTCCGTTAAATCAGTGCTTCTATGTCCCTGCTCCAAGCAGCTGACACACACACAAACATACACACCTGGAAAAGGCTGGCATAGATTTGCCAGCTATATCCCCTCTGCCCAGACTATAAGGTAGATACTGCCACCGGAACACTCCAAAGCCAGATATTTTAAGGTTCTTACAAGGATGCCCAATTATACTGAGTAAAGTTAATACTAATACAAATGGTAGTGGTTAACCAATGCAGCAGGGCTTTCAGGAACAGTCACAGTGTCACCAAATAAATATAAGTACTCTCAAAGGTTAAAATAATCTCTAAAAGACCAGCCACAATGAAAAGTTTAAATATATTTAATAATAAATAATAAAAAACATGAAAATACTAAATATAGATTTGCAATAAACACCAGAGTTTTATCACAGGAAATATTAAAAACAACACAGATGGAAAGGTTCAAATAGATACAGAGAAACAATACTAAACTAATCTTACTATATTTTCCTGACTGATCTAAAAAAAATGACTGTTCTCTATTCACTTACTAGAGCAAGCCAAGTTGATGTAGGTGAGTGGTCCTTTGTCAGATTTCAAAAACAGACAGTCCTGAGACTTCTGTCTCTTCTAGTATTAAAATGTCATTTCAGTGCCAGATTACAGAATGACATCAGATGCATTCTGGTCACTTGATTTCTGGTTCCAGCATTACCGCATTTACAAGAAACTGAGCCAGAATCTTGCACATATGTGTTACCATGCACACACATAGAGCTTTGCTAAGATGTGATATATCATCTGAAAGCTATAAAACCATTTCAAAAATGTTCACCCTTTCAGGGTAGCAATTAGTTCACGCCTAAGGACAATACATTAGGACTCCTAGTCCTGGTTTTCACAGGCATTTTTCTATGGCTACAATCAGAACTGTAAAATACAAATCCTAGGGACTAAACAAGTAATTTAATTTCAGGCTATTTTTCACAGTTAGCTGGATTGAAATTAATCTCTTCTGTATCCTCTGTTACAATATATTCATTTCAATGGTTACAATACAGTCTGACATGCAGGTAAATTTCTTTTCTGTGCAGCAGGACCCACTGTTAGTACATTTTTAACACAAGCAGTTTTACAAATACATTTTCTACGCAAGCACCTGTACAAATCAGTTTGACATACAAATGACATATAATTATTTACAAAACTCCATTTAGCTATGCTGGCATGTTACACATCCACTGCCCTACTTTTCCTGCCATAGCTGGCCATACCTCACATCATCATACCATTAAAACAGGTGGAAACAAATGCCATAAAAGTTATATCTACTAGCAAATTTGTGTCAGGATTACTTATCATAGCTTATACAATTTCAAGCAATCATATGTATTGCACTGATGAAAAATATCAGTAGGTACAGAAACACTTCAAATCTAGAAATTGCTTAAGAGCTGTTAAATGTGCATGTCAGCATAAAAATAGATTGAGACTGAATAAGTCAACAGTAAGTTGCAGAATAATGTGGTATAGAATATCTTAAAACAACACAAACTTCCACTAAAAGAAAAAAAAAACTTAATCAGCACTCGCACATCACTGCATACATGTACAGGGGATCCTAGTTTAAGCAGAAAGCAAATGTAAAAGATGTTGCAAAATGCCAGAAATGAGTTTTAAATGGTGCAAAGCATCATGAGAGCCATGATAACGAAAGTAACCCATGTGAGGCATTATGGAATTCCTCTTTTAAAAGTCAAAACCAGCATTTTGTTGGACCCGGTCACAGCTACTCATCTTGCTGCAAGAAACAATCAGTAAGGAATAGCAGAATAACTAAGTGTTATGCTTTTGTACTGAATAGTGAAAGTGAAAGATGAGCTAAAGGAAAGGGGAATTCTGAGTGAGTATAAACACGTATGGCAAATGTTAGTTAAAAATGTGAGATGAGAAGAACATAAGTAAAAATAGAAAGAATTAAGGATAGGAGAGCTGAAACTACTGCTTGAACTGAAGTGGGGATTAATATATGTATATAAGGTTTGTATAGAAGAAAATATTGTTGGGACTAAAGTAGGATTAAGTATGGATATGAAGGTAAGGAGAGCTGATAAGACTGTTGGAATTAAAGTGGGGTAGAATATAGAGAAATCAGGAGAGTACTGCCAATCGCTAAGAAATAGAGAAACCCATTTATAGTACAGCGTATGTAAGTGCAGGAAAATACAAATGGGGAGGGGTAAGGAGTACAAGTAAGCCCCAGTTATGAGCAGGCAATCGATTTTAGGTAACAGAAGTAGTGCAGTTAAACAGCTAAATATAAAACATACATCAGTAAGTTATGGGCAGTAACTTAACCATAAGGATCTGCTGTTTTAATAATCCTCTAAGCCTCTTCAGCAAGACAGCTGTGGAGCATGAGGTTGGTTGATGGAAGCAGGGCTTTTAACCTGAATCAGCACTCTTACATCACCGCAGACATGTACAAGTGATCCTAGTTTAAGTAGAAAGTAAAAGATTTTTTAACTTTGAATTAATGTAGGCTACAAATAGAATTCTGCATGCAGTACTATTAAAATAGATGTGGGTCTGTGGTACATGTAACAGAATTAATACAATCTAAAGATGATGCTATGTGGGGGGTACAGTAAGCTGTGTGCATTAGAATTAATACATAGAGAATGTTATGCTATGGATCAGAGAATTAATACTCCCTTGTATGCTGTTTTTGTGAGTTTTATAATTAATAGTGGTTACAAAATAGAAGCTGATTTTACCATTGAAGCTGAGTGAAACATGTTGCATTGCATTTTATGATCACAGGGAAGCAATATACAGTATTTTAAAATGAACTCAGAAAGGCAACAGTCATTGTACTGTTGGATGTAAAAAGATGGGATAGAAAGTGTTAGTGAGGATGAAAATAGTGGTGAGTCTGATTTTAGTTTCATGCTGTAAGACACATCCTCTTAATAATAGTAGTGATGAAATGTTATGCTCATTGGCACATAATTTTGAACATTTATTCATCTGTGTATCAGTTTAATTTGACATTTGCTGATTTCCATAAGATTGTATGATCTATGCAAATTTGTAAAAATGGTGTGTAACTTTGTTAGAACTGAAAATACTGTTGTTACTTAACATACTGTTGTGTACTTTCATAGCAAAAATGTGTACTGTGTTTAGATTCTAATCTTATAATCTTTCCCTTTTCTTTTCTTATGGCTTTCTTCTTGGTCTAACCCCTAGTTTGTGGCTGAAATCTATTTTTTGGACCAACCCACTGCCTAGATCAACAGACATAAATGAATAAATGAATGAATGAATGAATAAATAAATAAATACACAAAAACATACATGTGATGTGGATAGCACTGTAGAAAGATGTTTTACAGAATATGTCTCTGGTGCTCATACATGCAAGTTAAAAAATGATGTCTTCCATAGTTCATCCAAACTTTTCATCCTATACCCAGCAGAACTTTAATGTTGATATGAAAATTCTATAAACTGGTTGTGTGAAATAGTATAGTCATTGTATTCCAAGCAAACAAACTCAGGCAATTTGCAATCATGTCTTCTCCCATTCTTGCATAACCAGTTCTATGAGATCTCTCATTCCCGGGAAGCACCAGGCCTCAGCAGAGGATCTAACCATTCAGCATACTACCTCCCCTCAGTATGGACATATGCCCATCATTTCTGCCAGAATCATTAATCACGCTAGAGTCATCTGGGCCATAGTCATGGATTTATCATTCTTTGTCATGAAGGAAAAGGGTCAACAGACTAGCCCACTTTCCCAGTAAGTAATTATCAAATAAATATCACCAGAATAGGTAGGTGCATGAGAATACAGCAAAAATACCTTAATATTAGGTTACATGAGGCCCTTCATTCTACAGACCATGCCAGACTACTCATATAGAATCTAGAGTGGCGTGGTCCAGTCACAACCCAATCCTATACTCTAGCTTTTACCATAAAAATGACATTATGCATCTTCTAAAGCTTTTATTAACAACCAAGTTAATTCTCACTAAGTATTTGATTCATTTCAGTTCTTTTCATCTAAAGAATAATTGTTTTGATGACACCAGCTAGCATACTTTCTGAAATAAATTCTGACAGATTCAAAAGTCTTTGTTTAGAGATAATTTGCTTCATTCATCATGACAGACAAAAAAATTCTTATAATTGATGTTCAACAGTGAAACTTATAAATATGCATCAATAGTTGTGACTTTCCTGTATTGCTTATAGACCAATGCCACCAGACTATAGCTATAAAACTGACCTTGAGGAAATCTTGTCTGCACCACCCTTTACACTCCTTACAGAAGCAATGTATACAGAGGATTTACTAATTAAAAATGGCAAATATCAAAATATGACGAACCATTAGAAAATTATTGCAACATGGAGGAGGCCCTGTAAGTTCAATTTTACATTGTGGAAAGAAGGAACTAGTGAATAGCTGATTGGAAATATGCAGTTGCTGACTGAGAATAGTTAACCCTTCTTTAGATATTTTTACTTTGTGTGGCACTAACAATGAGTATGCAGGAAAAGTAAGTTTGTACTGACCATCATCATCATCATCATCATCATCATCAAAATCTAGGTTTCTCTGTGTAATATTACATTTAGTCTAATTAACTGAAGGTACCAAATATTGTTAGAGTATCATGTAAGAAGTATCAATGCCTCTTTCTAATGGCAGGTTATAAATTAGTAATATTTTTGGTAATGTAATGCAAACCTCTGTTTAAGACATAAATTGGGATATTCTACACTTGCAATCAAAATCCCAGAACAACTACTTTTAAAGCCATGGATCCCAAATTATAACTTCTGTATGTTAAGACAGTAAGTATTTTTTTAGGTTTCTGTACCTCCTTGCATTTCTTGATAAGGGGATATTGTCACCATACCACTAATAATAATATATGCATAAAAAAAACCAAGGTCCCGCTGACTCTTTAAACCCAAAGAGTTCTCTACTCTGGTGCAGTATAAACACAGAGTTAGTTTACACAGGGGATGAGTGGAATGCAATCCCCACTTAGTGTTTGAAGAGTGGAAAAGCGCAGGTGGAAAAGTATCATATTTATAATCTCAGTTTAGTATTCCTATACTTATTATTTCTTTCAAGATGAATAGGTTCATAGGTTCATTGGTTCTTAGGTAAGTACTAGGCTATATGCCCATGGGCATTTATAAGCCTAGCCACAGAGTGATGACTTTCGCCTCCCCATTAGATTAGTAACCTGGGCCTCTGTCAACAGGGCTCCTGAAGTGATCCCAGGGTAGAACTTACGATTACCCATCCACACATCAAAATTTCTCTTGAAGAGGGTCAGAGAGGAGCTCTGTCGAATATGGATTGGGATTCTATTCCAGAGTGAGGGGAGTCACTGGGACAGGAATCTATCCCTCCAGCATGTCCTGTTTATTGTTGTACATTGGTTCAAGTCGCTAGAATGAGTGATTCTGAGGGATCTCGTTTTTTTGAGGTGAAGCATGTCCATTAGTTCAGGGTTTGACATGTCCCTATAGGTCAGGCATAGGTCACCTCTGAGCAGACGGTAAGCGACTGAGAAGAGCTGGAGCTTTTTTAGTCGTGCTTCATAGGGTAATTGTTTAAGGCCCTTAATCCTCTTAGTGAGGTACTTCTGTGGTCTTTCTAGTTGTTGCAGGTGTCTAGTGAGGTACATCCCAAATGGGGCATTGTACTCTATTATGGGCCTAATGAGTGAGGAGTAAAGGGGCATAATCACCTCCTTGGATCTGGATGAGAAACCCTTTGTGATCAGGTGTGCCACATAGAAGGATTTCCTGACCGTTTTGGCTATGTGGTTATCAAAGGAGAGCATGCTATCTACTTGGGTACCCAGGTCCCTAATTACTTCTTCTGTACTTCGTGGATTCCCATCTATGTGGTAGTTTGTAGGTAGTTTGTTTTTCCCAAATGGGATTACTATGCATTTTTTGGCATTTAGCTTGAGGCCATGACTTTGACACCAGGTGTTTGTCTCTGTCAGACCCTTTTGCAGGATGTCTGTGTCAGCTGGAGAGTGAATTATTGCACCCAATTTACAGTCATCTGTGAACTTGGTTAGCCACAGTCCCTCCGCCTTTGCCTGTACTTTGGAGAAATATATACCGAACAGGAGGTGTCCCAGGACTAAGCCTTGTGGGACTCCGCTTGTGACTGGTTTAGAGTCAGACATGGCGCCTGCCACTCTTACCGTGTGGATTCTGTCTGAGAGCCAATTGGCAACCCATCTCGTAACATAGGGGTTAATATTTAAGCTGGTGAGTTTGTCTATGATTCCTGAGTGTGGGATGGTGTTGAACTCCTTAGCAAGGTCTGGATATGTTGTGTGGACCACCTTCCCTTCATCTATGGCCTTGGTGACTGTTTTGAAGAAGTCGACCAAGTTCAGGAGGCAAGATCTGCCTTTAACAAAGCCAAACTGGGTGGGGTCCAGTTTCTGGAGGTTCCCAATGTCCCTGTTAATGAGCTCCATGATAATGCGTTCCATGGCTTTGCAGACCAAGCTAGTCAAGCTTATAGGGTGATAGTTCCCAGGGTCAGTTGTGGCACCACCTTTGTGGAGTGGTACGACTGTTGCTGTATGCCATTCTTTGGGTACATAGCCTGTAGAGAGGCTGAGTTTGAATAGTGATTTGAGATGGGGGGGTTAGTTCATTTTGAAGCTCATGTAAGACATAACCTGGGATAGCATCTGGTCCCATTAATGCTGTTTTTGGCCTTTGCAAGGGCTGTCTTTACTTGTGTGTCTGAGATATCTGGAGCGTCACATTCTTCTGGGATGGGTGCTAGCCCCTTTGGTGGAGAGGGGAGTGTGAAGTTTGCACTGAACTTGTCAGCCAATATGTTGGCAATGTCAGTTGGTTCAGTGTATTTATGGCCATTATGCACTAGCTCGGAGCATATCTGAGAGTTTGCCCCTAGACTCTTGACATAGTTAAAGAACGCCTTGCAGTTATCCTTAGAGTTATTGGCTATTTTTCTTTCGAAGTTGGCCTTGCATGATTTAATGAGGGAGCGCAGTTTTTTACTGATGTTAATCAGAGATGCCTTCTTATTTTGGGATTTTGTTCTATCTTGCAGGAGTTTCCTCCTTCTGTTGTAAAGTTTATTTATGGTCGGGGTCCACCAGACTGGCTTCCTCTTTTTTGAGGAGTTGGTCTTGGTTTTACTTGGGATGGCTCGGTCCATGCATTCTTGAAGGTGTTCATAGAATGCACTTGTAAAGGATTCTGCCGATGGGTCATCAATTTCCATTTGTTTGGGAGCTTTGAAACTTCCCACCTTGGTCTTGAGGAGTGTGAAGTTGGCTTTAGAGAAGTTTTTTCACCTTGATTTCCTTGACTGGGGGGGGGGGGTTGGGATGTGGATGTCCAGTGTGATTAGTGATCTGATCTTACCAATGACGAGTTTACCTCAGGTGTGGAACAAAGGTACCCCATGTTGGTGATGACTAGGTCCAGTATGTTGTCACCTCTTGTGGGAGTGGTGACCAGCTGTTCAAGGGTGTTTGAGTTTATAAACTCAAGGAAGCATTGGGCTAGGGCGTTTGAGCTTGAGTAGCTTTCCCAGTCAATGTTTGGATAGTTGAAGTCACCTAGTAGCATGGTGTTGGGTAGAATCTTCATACTTTCTAATGTTCTCAGGAATGCTGCGTGAGGGTCCTGAGACCAGGTGGGAGATATGTAGCAAGCTATAAATTGAACAGTCAATTTACCCTCTGTCAATTGCACTTGGATGGTCTCAGATTTCGTGTGCTGTGCTACTAACCTGGAGGTGTGGGTGTTCTTGATGAATATGGACACACCCCCTCCTTTTGTGTTTCGGTCCTGGATTTGGAACCTAAAGGTATGGTAGGAGTTATAGCCTGGTAGTGCTGGGGTGCTCTCTGGAGCCTTGAACCAGGTTTCTGTCACTGCACATACATCGATTTCTTCCATACTAAGGAGAGCCTTGAGTGCATGGATTTTGAGGTTTAGACTTCTGGCGTTGAGCAGCATTACCCTCAGTTTTCGTTTATTATTCTTGTTTATGGAGGCAGGTTTGTCTTTTGAGCCTTGCTTAAAAAAGGCAGTATTGGGGCGGCAAGAGTCTTGGCCAGTATTCGAAAGCCCAGGGGCGACAGGTGCAAGCCGTCTCTGGCGAAGCAACGTGGCTTGTCAAGCATGTCGTCCAAGGCTGACAAGTACTGGATCCCCTTTGAATGACACCAGTAGTTTAACCAATTGTTGAAATGTTTAACAAATTGTTGAATAGCTATCTTCTAAATGATTATTAACCAATTTAATTCACCTTCGCCGTTATTTCTTTTCATCTGTTAACTAGTCTAGAACACCAATCCATCTGGAGCATATTCATGTTCAGGATGGGAGATACATGTGGAAAAACAAGCAACAATGCAGTTTAGTGAGTACCAAGCAGACGTCAATAAAGCTGTAATGATACGTTAATAGCCATTTCAGAGATCACCTAAATGAGTTGAGTAGATATATAAATAAATTGGTTTCTTAGCTTTGGCACTCACATTCTCTTCTAGATTCCTACTCCGCCATTAAACTGCCATTGTTTTTTCTTTCCTTTGTCTCATAGACCCAAGTCACACAACTGGGATCATATTCCTTTCCTTTATATGTTCCTTCTTACCCCGTCTCCCCTTTTCACCTTGCCCATAACTTGCATGACTGGTGTTGCCCCCCCAACCTAATTACTCATTATAAACCAGCTCCCCAAAGTTGGCACTAAGTTTGAGTTGAATTCATCTCTTGACTTAACTACTGCTATAACTTTTTGTGACTCTTAATTTCATTTCATAGGTTCTTACAAGACCAGTGACCTTAGAGGATCTTTAGAAGCTAACCATGCATTCTCATGAAGTTATTTCCCTTGTAATTAAAATATGAAATAACGAAGAACAGTGGAGCCTTTACATGTTACCCCTTTCTAGAGGAGACAGAGATGCTACCCCATGGATACATTTGCAGTTTCCCATCCAGTCGTACAAATTTCATTTAGAGTAAGAGAAGTAATTTATTTTATATAGAAAGGAAGATGATTCCAAATAAGAGGAATTCTCTGTGATACATATGTATCCCTGCAACGTGTTCTATTTATGTTGCAGAAGAGATCAATATCTAGAACAGATGTTTATGCCCTCGTCGGACTTGTGAATGCGCAGTAGGCCTGAGTGGATAAGACCTGTTGAGGCTGTGTATCTTAAGCAAAGGTCATCTCTCAGCATCCTGTAAGATACTAAGAATAGTGGCAAAGCTTTGAGATTATCATTGTAGTTCTTATGATTTGGACCCTTGATTTTTTTAGTGAGAAGAAGCTGTGAGAGCTCAAGTTGTATTAATTGTTTGGACAGGTACATGCCAAACAGGCATTACTCTCAATGATTGGCCTAATGAGTGCTGAATACAGTGGAATGATGTCATCCTTGGATCTGAATCATACTCTTACTAATAAATGAAAAGGGACTTTCTGACAATAGTATATACATAGTTATCAAAGAACAGTTTGCTGTCTTCATAGGTTCACAGGTCCTACTGTATCAATTTTCAGAGGTTGTTATAACTGTGATAGATGCATGGGGATACTGTGCTTGCCAAAGAATACTATTATGCACTGTTTGGCATTTAGTTTTAGTCCATGGATTTGATACCAGTGAGTTATTTGAGAAAAGCACTCTTGGATACTGGCGTCCTGTGGCAAATTAATAATGGCACCTAGTTTACAGTAATCAACAAACTTCAGCCATAAGCCCTTAACATTGGTTTTGACCTCCAAGAAGTAAATTACAAAGAGGAGTGGCCAAAGGACAGAGCCTTTGGGTATATAGCCAATGACAGGTCTTCTGGATGAGATGAAGCTGCCCACAGTAATTTCCTGGGTTCTATTTGTGAGCCTATTTGCTGTCAAACAAGGTACATAGGTATTGACTTTTAGCTAGGAGACTTCATTAACATTGCCTGAGTGTGTAATGGTATTGAATACCTTAGCAAGATCTGGATATGCAGTGAGTAATGATTTTCCATCATCCATTGTTTCAGCTACCTTCTCAAAGAAGTCAGCCAGTTTGAGTATGCAGGGTCTGTA
Source organism: Protopterus annectens (assembly GCF_019279795.1). Lineage (NCBI taxonomy): Eukaryota > Metazoa > Chordata > Ceratodontiformes > Protopteridae > Protopterus > Protopterus annectens. The sequence continues at coordinate 961,938,369 of NC_056741.1, forward strand.
CTTGACAAAACTGAACTGGCATGGGTCAAGAGGTGAAGGTACCTATAGCCTAGTTTATTAATTCTATAATGATCCTTTCCATCTCCTAACAGATGACGCTCATGAGACTTATGGGTATATAATTTCCTGGGTCAGTTGAAGCCTTCCCCCATGCAGGGGAATGACTGTTACTGTCCTTCCTCCATTTAGCATCTAGCCTGTTTGGTGAATGACATTGAATAATTTCTGTAGGGAGGGGGGTTGATAGGCCCTGTTCAGGCTAGCCAGTAGGGATCCTGGTATATTACCTGGCCCCAGAGAAGCAATTTTCTTGGATGCTGCCTTGAGGTCTTTTTCTTGGGAGATTTTTGTGTGGGGAGGAGGATAGAGATACGTGATCTGTGAATGTTGGGGGAAATGACCTTTATGTCTGACTAGGTGGTATCATTTACTGTTAGCTATATGCAGAGCTGTGCATTATTTCTGAGGTTTCGTAGTCATACCTTTCAACTTACAGATATTGAAAATAGGTACCAAGACCCTTATAAAGTATGTACATCCAGCCAATGATCTGGACATCTAATCAGCATACAATTTAAATTTCAAATAACATATAACTCTTTTGTTTCCACGAGGAATGTGAGATACTATTCAGAAACACATGTACAGAGAATGACAAAAAATGATGAAAAAACACAAGCACATTATCAAAGAGGCAGTGCAAAAACTGCAGATTTTAATTAACTGTATTGCAGTATTTACTTCGGAGACAGTGAGATGTAAGATGTGTATTCTCTTTCTTTAAGTTATTGATGCCACTTCTATAATTGTCATGTATTGTGGTTTTCTGTGGAATAGACAACTTCAAAAATCATGTGTGATGGGGGGGGGGGTTCAAAAAATTGTGTGAAGGAGTAAATCAAGCCTGAAAATAGACACATACTTCCAACAATTTGGTACATCATGTGAAAGGGTAAAACAGGCCTGAAAATAGGTATGATACTCCAAAATGCAGATAGCTGAGAGGTCTGAACATAGCTAAATAAGGCTTTGTGATTATTTTTTGACTGGGTCACTATTCTTACTTCATATCTGGCATTGGTTGACTTGATCAGGGTCCAGGTTTCCTTCTTTAGTTTAACAAGAGCATTTTTGGATTCTTGAGAGTTAGATTTTTTTTTTGTATGTGTGTGTGTGTGTGTGTGTGTGTGTGTGTGTGTGTGTGTGTGTGTGCAATGATTTTTTTATTTTATTATAGAGCCTGTTTATATTAGGGTTCCACCACAAGGGTTTATTACTGAATTTGGCATTTTATTAATTTCTGAAGAGGGCAGCTACATCTGTGCATCTATTTCAACATGCATTGAATTCGGCAATAAATGATTCTGCATAAGCAATGGAGTCATGAAGATGGTGTGGACTTTCAAAATTAGTGAAGTCATCACCCAGTTTTTAGTAACTTGAACTTCACATAGTCTCTGAATACTGAGATACTGGAGGATGCCTCATGCATCTTTGTGTCGCAGGAACCTGGCATTTTGATGGGAGTGTGTACACTTTTTATATCTACTGTCTGTGTAAGGCCATGAAAAGAATAGTCATGGACCTGATAAGTAATGACATAGGAAACCTCCAAACACTGGACCCTACCCAATTCTGCTTTGTCAGGGACAGGTCATATCGAGTGAATCTGGTGGATTTCTTTGAGAAATTCACTAAGACTATGGATGAGGCTAAACTGTACATACTACCTACCTTAATCTGGATAAGACATTTGACACAATACTCCACTCTGGTAGTATAAAGTCACAAAACTGGGCATAAAGTCCTATGTCACCAGATGGATAACCAGTTGGATCATGGACAGAGCACCTATGGTTAAAGTGGGTGAATCCAGATCTAGCAATAGGTCAGTTCCTAGTGATGTATCACAGGACTCAGTGCTGGGACCACTCCTGTTTTGGAATATACTTTTCTGAAGTCAAGGCTGATGTGGAAGGCTTCTGGCTGACAGTTTTGCTGATGACTGCAAGCTAGAGGCAATCACTGAATCCTCTAATGATGCAGATATCCTTCAGGAGGGTCAAGAGTAGACAAATGATAGGTGCCAGAACCATGGCCTAAACCTACATGAGAAAAAATGCATTATCATGCCCTTTGGGAAGTTAGATACCCCTGCAAAGTACAACATCTGTAGTACAGCCCCTAAGAGTAGACTGAGAGGTGAGAGATCAAGGTGCATATCTAGACAGACTGAACTTTGACCACCATGTGTCCACAGTGGTGGTGAAGGCCTTCTATGTGGCACAACTTATAAGTACAGGTATGGCATCCAGATCCAAGGAAATTATAGTCCCGCTGTACACTGCCCTTATTATACCAGTAATCGAGTACAGTGCGCCATTTGGCATGTACTTGACTAGGCACTTAGCAGCTGGAGTGACCTCAGAGGTGCCTCAAAAAGATAATACAGGATGAATGCAACATGTCCTATGCTGAGACACTAAAAGCTTGATCCATTTTCTGTGCTTCCTACTGACTTTTAAGGTCACTTGGCCTACAGGCACTCTCAAATCCAGCCCTGCTGAAGCTGCTACACATCTACAAGTCAAACAGCATGAAGGTCACTCCATCTATGGATCTAGACTTAGTCACCAACTCAAATAAAACATGCTGGAGAAGCAGATGGGTGGCTCAGAGACTGCTCCTTCTTTGGAACAGGCTTCTTGTTCACTTTATGCAGAGTCCTTCCCTGCCCCTCTTCAAATGCATTTTGGATCAGTGGATGGGGAATCACAAATTCACAAGTGGAGTAGTGCCTATGTCCATTATGGACCAGGCAGTCTGTAAGATACTCAAGGCATAGGCACAAATCCATGCCATCCTCTTGCCCCCAGAGGCCATATATTAGGTAAAATCAGGTTATATTGGCTAGGCTTGTAAAGGCTGTTAACCATTAGCCTAGTAATGTCCTGTGAACATGTGAACTTAAGGTGAATGAGACTGACTTGTGGTCCAATTTTACCAGGGAGGAGGTCACAACTGATGGGTATCAAAGCTGTCACATATTGTTAAGGAGCAACTCCAGGATTTGTGGTCCAGGGAAATTGTATTAATGAAGTTCAGAAATCTCTGTTTATACATATTTGAGAATGTGTAAGTCTCCCAGTTTACAAAGAGATAGTTGAAGTCACCTAAAATAATGGTGTTTAGTTTTATTTCATAGGGACACCATACTGATATAGTAGGAAGGATGGACCAAATGGGACATACTCGAGGTCCTGTAATATGCTATGATGTGATAAGGGGTTTTATTAATAGTTAAGTTGGGCATGGAGGAGTTCCAGGTCAGTTTCTTGTCTAACAAGTCTGTAGGTGAGATTTAGGGACACCTCTGCCTTTAGTGCATTTGCTTAATGTGGTAGGCCTGTAAACGTTATAAGTACAGACGTCCTGCACTGATGGAGTAACTTCCCTGGTCTTGAATCAGATCTCTGTGATGATGCATAAATAAACATTTTCTAGGCGAAGTAGGGCCTGCAGGGTGTGGGGGGTTTTGTTTAGGCTCCCAGCTTTAAGTAGTAATACCTTAATGCTGTCTGGTTTCACTTTAGTTATGTTAGAAGCTTTGGGAGACTGACATTGTTTAAAAAAGTGGACAATGTTTTGGTGACTATACAGAAGCGTTTGGGGGAGAGGTGCAGGCCACCCTTAAAAAGCAGTCAGGACCGTCTACCAACTCTTTCTAGACTGATATATATTGCACCCCCAATTTGAATGATAACAGAAGGTAAGCCAATTTTTGAAGTCAATCATCTTTTGTTCAAACCATGAAATGCTGATAATAAAATACGGTTCAAGGCTGGCTTAATACCTGCCTTAGACACATATCCCAAGAGCTCCATCATGACTATCTTCATATAATCCAAGGAGGTACATCTCAAGTCATTTACACCCACATGTCCAATGACTGCCTCATATACTTGCTTATGGTGCAAGGACTTAATTGCGTATGTGGTATGGTGAATCCTGGCACCAGATAGGCAAATGACCATGATCTTCTCCTTGTACATCCTGGTGAGTGATGCATTAGAATGTCTCATTAGGGAATCACCTATGAATATGATATTGGATTGTCTGAACATTTGCATTATGGGATTTGAACTGAATCAATGTGACTCTTAGATGTGTGTTTCATGATAGGTGTTAACTGCGCTATGTGTCTGTGTATCTTTGTAGATTGCTGAGGGTACTTGTTTCTTATGCTATGTTTTTGGTTTAGGTATGTTACGTTTACAAGACTTAGCATATGTAAGTCTACGTGTTTCATCTGAGCTGTGTGCAGTTGGTTCAATGTGATTTAATGAGGTACTGACAATCTGCTTCCGCTTGTTAAATGTAGAGCTACATGTGAGATCTTTGTCTCCAATAACATTATAGAACTACATCTTCCACACACTGTGTTAGTTTGCTTAAGTAGTAGGGGGAGGTCAGTATGCATCAGGCAGTTGCTACGTGGCTTTACAATGCCCATTTCAACCAAGCAGACTGCAAAGACAGATGGAAAGTGCAAATCCATGGTTTCTGATGATTTCTATTGTGGGCTAAAAGTGGGGGGATAGCACCTAGGATGTTTGGAGATGAATTATTGGAGTACTGTCTATCTGAAAGAAAAGTCTAAGTCTCCATACAAGGAGTTTCTTTGTGCAACTGTTGAGAGTGCATTTGAACTCATAAGTAAGGTATTGATTTGGGGTATACTAATAAGTGTGGATTAGGAAAAAATGGTCTGAGCTCCACACCAGGTGCATAGCAAATTAATTTGCCTGGGCTGCCTATGAAATTCCCTTTGAAATGCAACAGTATACCCTTCTGTAGTTCATACAGCTACAGCTGGGAGGAGGATTTAACTAAAAGATTACCTATTTTTCTTACACTGAGTGTTCTGTTTTGTAAATTTGTTATATAGCAGTTGTATATAGCTAATAAAAATGTTTTTCTAGTAAAAAGCTTAATTTAACCAAATATTCTATTCAGAAGACATCTTGTTCATTCTCACACTGGTAGTAAATAATTCAATTTGACATAACAGTATTTACATATTCTATAAAAAGGAGGAGTGGTTTCATTTTTTTTCAATTTCTCAATTTATTTTGCTAAGTTTTATGTTTTTGTTTATTTTTGTTCTTCTTTTTTCAATAACAATTACTATTTATTTCATTAGTTCGATGTAGGCACTTTGTAAATAGTTTTTTCTTCTGTGTTCATTAATTTAATTTTTATAATTATTAAAAAAATATAATATTCAAAAAAGTATTTTTCTTGTGACTTTCCATTGTTTATCCTATTATTAGATCTTTTCTTACATTAAAGTGCCTAGCTTAAGATTGCTTAAAGCAGCAGGGGTTATTTGGTAGCAGGGAGTAATTTGTTGATGTCTGAGGGGAAAAAATTACTGACTGAGCTCCAGTTAAATTCTTATTGGTTCTTTCACTTTTATCACCTAGCGTCGAATAGTGGGTGGTGATGTTCTGCACAAAGTGCTACTCAAAGCTGTATTCTTCAATTGTATATGCTTTCACTTTCAAATTCTCTTTTAGAACCTATTAGCTACACAAAAAACAAGCTGGCAATGAAATGATCAGTACCAGCTATTTAACTAAGTGGTAATTTAATGAAAAAGAAGTGGTCAATGTGCCAAAACACAGAAAACAATACTTCAGATCAAGTTGAATGGGGTGCAGGCAGATGCTTTGCACAACAAGGTTACTGTTCAGAACACAAAGCCAGCAAGTTTAACTGAACAAAACTGCAAAAAAAAGTTTTGAATTCTGACTAAATAAGCAATAAAGCACTGATAACACAAAAAAGATACTAAGTTCAGTGATTTAATCTTCTAGCCTGAAAATTGTATGGGGATTATATTTGAAAAACACCGTCCTTTAAAGCCAATGAACAGCCACTCTATTCACAGTAAGGATTCAAGCAAGCAAAGTTTAGGTAGTCAAAGACCCAGGGCAGGATTCACGAAGCCTCCGTGTAAGAGTTATAACTCTTACACGGAGGCTGCAGTTAAACAGAGTGATGTCAGCATGCTCTGCATATTCATGAGAGCATGCTGAATCACACCTAAGGCTAACACGGTCCATGTAAGACAGTAGGGGGCGTGTCCGTAGGCCGAGCCCTGTAAGCAGACACGCCCCCAGAAGAGTAAAAGTGCCCAAAGTAAACACCCACGACAGAGTCCATGGAAATGTGAATAAACACAACACAACACATGCCCCCACAGACTATGAACAGAAAATATATCAATGAACATGTTATAAATTTTTTCTAAATCATAAAGATGTTTGCCCGTGAGTGCGCTCGTTTGCGCGGGCATGCCCGTAGTGCAGCTACAGTTAGCAGTCAGTGGGAAAGCATATAAGAACTAAATATGCAAAGTAAGCCAAGAAGCAATAGCATAGCAGTAGAGATGTTGGCTGAAGAGCAGGCATTCATGGTTCGAGCCCCCACAACACCAATTTTTATTTTTAGCAAAATAAGCATGAAACAAGTCCCTGACAAACATGTACACATAAAATCACATTTTATGTAAAATGTAATGAAATACCCATTTATATTGAAGAAATATGAGGTAACAAAACAATAAAAAATGCCAGATGTGCCCATAGCTGAGCTACAGTTTAACAGGGTGAGTGCATCTGCCCGTAGGTGAGCAGTGGTTTAACTGGTGCAAAATGAGTGCCCGTAGCTGAGCAGTGGTTTAACAAGTGCAAAATGAGTGCCCGTAGCTGAGCAGTATTTTAACACACTGAAACTATGTGCACCTAGCTGAGCTGAGTGTAATATGCGTGCTGATAGCCAAATGAGGCTTAAACCAGCTGCATTTCGCTTGGCGCTGCGCCGCCCGCGTATTCTCGCTTGCGCCGAGTGCGACATCAGAAACAAGCTAACCGACGGGCAGCATTGAGCAAGCCGTATCAAAACTGCCTTTACACAGACACACCCCTCAGCTTGTCTAGACAGTCATAAAAAATAAAAAGTAGTGGCTAGGTTCGAACCCAGGATACTATACACCATAGTCAAGGTACTGAACCACTAAGCCATGACAGCAGAACCTATAACTGCAATAATAGCAAATATATAGGAATGAATACAAACTGGAGCATGACAATGCAGGTTTAGTGAAGTTGATACAATTCCAAAATGGCTAATCACAGATATGTGCGGGAAAAAACGGCCTATATAAGCCCCATAGGCGGGAATACACAGCATAAACGATTGTAGAACTGACTTGCAGCCAGAATGACAGGAGTAGGTGAGGGTAGTTGCTTTCGAGCACAGAGGTGGGGCGTTGAGGAGTCCAGGTACATGGTCTGGCTCCTAGTCCACAACCATGAGGCCCAACTCATGCAGGGCCGGGTCCTGTGGGGAGCATATAGGGCTGAGGCGTGGCACCGGTTGGCTCATGATCTCACCAGTGCCACAGGGATTCCAAGGACTGGTGAGCAGGTCCGTCACCACCATGCGGACCTGAAGAGACACAAGCAGGACCAATTGAACCTTTGGATCCAGGAGGCCCGGCAAATGCCCAACGCCCCACTACTGAGTAAGTTACATTTAATTATGTATGTAAGAAATTAAACTAGCTGATATTATGGAGATGTGTATTCCAATATTACTTCATTTATATTACAGCTGCAGGTGTCCGTTCTGCAAACCGCAGAGCCTATGGCGATAGGATGGTGCGTTTGCACCACCAGGCAGGTCAGTAATCCACTCCCAGTAACTGTAAAGAAATATAAAAGTATGACAGTTAGCAAAAGAGTGCAGTGCAGTCACTAAGTAATAAAATGTGCAAGTAACAGTGTAAAAGTGTTTGCAAGTATTGCTTGATTACAAAAGTGTGTTGCAGTCTGTAATCCAAACAGAAAAATGAAAATGTCTGAAATAAATTCTGAAATAAAGATGCCCCACCTGTAATAAAATAGTACACAACCTGCAGCAGGCTGAAAAGTACAGCTGCAGAAGATGATCAAATCACATTTGTGAAATATATCCCTGTTGAAATACTGAAACATGACAGAAGTGAGACTGCTGGAAAGGATTGTAATAACTACAGGTAAAACATGTCAATAAAGCCTAGAAGTAAGTACCATCCTGAATAGTAAAATGAAAAAAAGTGAGAGAGTGTGAGAAAGTGTCATGAATCCAGCAATACAGTAGTAATAACCCCTGAATAAAGTATACTGCAGTCAGTACAGAATGAAATGCATGTGAGAAGCAAAACCAAACAGCGAAATCTGTTCAAAGTGTTGCTGCATCTGGAATGCGTATCCTAAAATCTGGATATGTTGGCTCTCAGTCTGCAATATGCAGATAGTATGATTGTCTGATATACCAAACATCCACACTTGTCTATAGCTATATAAAGCAAATGTAGCAGGATGATGTAGCTGAACAAAGCTAGATATGAATGTGTATGAAGAACAATAAAATGTATATTGATGTAGCAGTAACAGTCCTATCACCAAGTTGAAGTAGTTATCATATAGGAAACTGTAGTTAGAACAGTAGTGTGTATATATGTGCAGCTATTAGAAATGTACAGCATATGTATTGGTATTCGAAGGTGTTAATATTATTTTCTTCACCCCACCCTATAACCACATATAACCCAATCCAGCAATACAGTAGTAATAACCCCTGAATAAAGTATACTGCAGTCAATACAGAATGAAATGCATGTGAGAAGCAAAACCAAACAGCAAAATCTGTTCAAAGTTTTGCTGCAGCTGGAATGTGTATCCCAAAATCTGGATATGTTGCTCTCAGTCTGCAATATGCAGATAGTACAATTGTCTGATATATCAAACATCCACACTTGTCTATAGCTATATAAAGCAAATGTAGCAGGATGATGTAGCTGAACAAAGCTAGATATGAATGTTTATGTAGAGCAATAAAATGTATATTGATGTAGCAGTAACAGTCCTATCACCAAGTTGAAGTAGTTATCATATAGGAAACTGTAGTTAGAACAGTAGTGTGTATATATGTGCAGCTATTAAAAATGTACAGCATATGTATTGGTATTTGAAGGTGTTAATATTATTTTCCTCACCCCACCCTATAACCACATATAACCCATTCCACGTGAAAATTGTATGTGCAATCACAATTAACACCCCTGGACATTTGTCCTGTTGGGTCATATATATTTGCATGTCCGTTGATGCATCTGCCCTGTTCATACATCCAAACCTGATGGCCTGTTGCCATCAATCACCCCTGCATGTTGTTGGACTGTGTATTGCTGTTCAAATAATGCATGTGTTATGCTCGCTGTTCAATGGTGTGAATATCTGGGTGTTTGATTAATGGGAATACTAATGCATGCTGTTACAACTAATTGTGAATGGTATTATATGTCACTAACCCAAACTGTCATGACATAATGCAAAACATAGGACGAAAGGGAAGGCGGGTTCCAGTGGACCCACCTCTCCCACCTCAGCTGGTGAGTGCATCTGGCACTAGTGCCCAGTCTGGACCCTCCTCCGGTGGCCCTGAGCAACCTGCGGGTGGAAGTGCTGCAGGGGATGGGGCTCATCCCCCCTCTGCAAGTGTGGCCGGAGGAGAACCACCACTCACCCTCCGTAGTGTCCGGACTGTGGTGCGTAGGGAGATCTAGGACTCTGTTCTTGGGCCCCTATGCCAGCTTGAGGCACAGGTGGCACAACTTATGGGCATGCCTGTTGCCTGGCCTGCACAGCCCCCAGCACAGCCCTGTCCTGGGCAGTGAAGGAACAGTGGCAACTGCCTATGGGTGGGGATATCAGTTCCACTGTTGCCATCTGTGGGCTCATGGGCTCTGGATATCCAAACCTCCGTCCCTGTCAATTGTGTAACCCCCCCACATGTGTCATACACCGCCCCTGTATGCATCTTGTTTGTCTTGTCTGTTGACCTACCCAACCTACCTCCCCAGCTATACCGACTTCCTTCACCTGACATACCACTCTCACCTGAAAAAGAGCACTCTGTACCCACAAAAAAATGACGCCCCATACATAGCTGCCCATTCCGCACACATGTCTGCTGGACATGGAAACTATCAATTACAATTGGCTGTACAACAAGTATTATTGTTGTCCTGATACCTCTCTCAGTGGTGGAAGGTTTCAAATGTCACACCAAATTACATACATATGCACAGCTGTTGCTGATGAAGAAATGGGCAGCTATGGGCCTTACCTACATCCCTCCTGCAAATCCCAAGCTTGTTTCCTTACTGTTTTACCCTCTTTGTGACCCCTTTTTCACCACTTTCCTGTCTCCCCATTTACATTTCTTTCAAAGAAAATAGCGCGGGTGTGTGCCAGAGTAAGCACTGTTAAGCGGTTGTAAGCGGGTGTGCGCGTGTGTGCGTGGAGCTGAATGCCAGTGCGCATGCATGAGCTCCGCGCAAACCAGCGCTAACCTGGTTACAACTGCTTAAAAGTGCCTTAGTCACTCTGATTGACAGGTCCTGTAGTCAGTTCAAAAGCAAAATAAAATCCCACTGTCAGTCCCGAACCCAGGACCTTGGAAATAGTAGTCTGTATGATCTACCACTAAGCCATGACTCTTATACAAGAACATTGTGCTAAAATAAATATAACATGTAATAGTTGGGATGAATGTAAAGGGAATATAGGATGTGTAGTACACAAAGCATGTCATTTAGAATTACTGTCAAAACTAGTGGATTCCCATAATAGTAGTGTGTGAACAGAAACAGCCATGCTATTTGGTAGCTTGTAGGTAATAATGTCAGTTAATGTACATATATAAATGTATGTATATTTACATATATATATATATATATATATATATATATATATATATATATAGTTGTAGGTGTCATTGTGCATACACACTTACTACAGGGAACAGGAGAGAGGAATGTAGAAATGTGAATCTACAACACAGCCTGAATCATGAGAGAGATATTAACCTTTACACTCACAGAACAGTGTCCACAGCATACCAGCATGGTCCCCGCCCTTACAATCTGAAAGGGCAACGCCTATCTCACATACCCTTTTATAGCACTGTCCTGAAATCACAGTGAGAACTGCAATCAGTACACAACTGGCTGCATGCAATTAGCAAATGCTGGCTTACAATTGGTGCAGAGGCCATCACATGGACCTATGCAGATACCTACAAAAGCATCCTGTACTAACACTCCACACATGCAATATGTTCATTGCACTGTCTGGAAGCAGACAGAGGGAGAGAGACAGAGACAGAGAGAAAAAAAAAATACACACGCTACACACTGTGAGTCTAAGCTGTCAGCAGTGACAGTAGCAAGCCATGCCAGCAGCAGCAGGAAGCAGAAGCAGTGGTAACACAACCAGCTGCAACAAACACAGGTAATGTAAAGTAGCAGGTTAATAGTCTGCATACTGTGAACCCTCCAAATGTGTCATAGGTCTGTATCTATAGGTATGTCCGTGTGATATGTTGTGTGTACATAGTTCCACCAAAAGGGGATGACTATACATTACATGTCAGTCAGTGTTAGGCCATGATCCTGGCAGCAGTTGTCTGTGCATTGCCTTCAGCAATGGCTATAGTGACTGTTTTGAAAGGTCAGCCAGGTTCAAAAGGCAGGATCAGCCCATCACAAAGGCAAACTGGCTGGGAACAAGTGTCTGCAGGTACCCAATATCGCTGCATATGCATCCCATACTGAATAATTCCACAGCTTAGCAGACCAGGCCGGTTATGCATATGATGTGGTAGTTCCCAGGGTCAGTAGAGGTGCCTCCTTAGTGGTGTGGGACCACTGTTGCTGTATGCCAGTGTCCAGGTACATATCCTGTAGTATGGCCGAGATTAATTATCAGTCTTATATGCGGTTGTATGTCCTCTTGTAGTGCATGTAGCACACATCCAGGGATACCATCAGGTCACAGTGATGCTGTGTGTTCTGCTTTGCTGATGGCAGCCCTCACCTGGACATGTGAGATGATAGGGAGGTTACATACAGCTGTGATAAGTATTTCAACTGGTGGGGGAGAAGGAGGGGGGATACATGCACCAAACCTGTCTGCAAGAATGTTGCCAATATCTGTGTGTTTGGTGAATGTTAAGTAGGTGTGTATTAACGCAGAGCATATCTGAGGCATTTGGTCCATATGTGTAACATAACTGAAGAAGGCCTTGTGGTTATCCATAGTGTTTGTGGCCATTTCCCTCCCAGAGTAGGCCGTGGCCGTTGTTATGAGAGACCGTAGCGTATTACCAGTGCTGACCACATATGCCTTCCCTTAATGTGAATCTGCTCTGTCCTGCAGTAGCCTCCTGCTATTGTTATACAATCTGCCTCTGTCTGGGGTCCACCGGACAGGATGCCTAACCTTTGTGCATAGGGTCTGGGTTAGAAATGTGTGTGCAATTTCCATGCAATCTGTGGCATGTCCATGGTAAACATTTGCAAAGGGTCAGAAGTGTGGGTTGTGGCTTCCACTGGCCCAGTGTGCTGCATGGATACCATCTCAGTCCTAACAAGTGAATAACTGTCTAATCACATACATATCAAAGTAGTCTACTGTGCTGGTGGTGGTGGTGGGATATGTATATCCAGGCCGAGTAACTTGTGTCCACATCACACTAGTGGATGGTGTCCCACATACAGTACCTTGGGATGAACCCCCAGAGTGAGGTTGTGCATTGGACCTGTTGCAGTGTGCTGACCGATGGGGCATGCTACTATGTTGTGTGGAATGTGGCAGATATTGTTGCACAGGTGTTGGCTGAGCACTGATATCTGGCAATGTACTTGTGTATCCACCACGAGACACACACATGCAACATATGGGAGTAGTAGTATATCACTACACATGAGTATCATGTATAGTATGTGTGCCATATATTGCTGACATAGTCTGCTGATATCCTGTTTGTGTTCTCTTCCAGGGAGATGTCGAGTCAGCGTAATCCCGCCTACACTGCAGCGGAAGATGAGGAGATACACCAGAGCCTGGTGCGGGAGTATGACATACTGTTTTCCCGCACCAGTCAGAATCAGCAGGAGAGGGCTGTACTGTGGCAAGACCTTGTCCGTAGGGTAAATGACATTGGCACGCATAATAGGACATATGAGCAGGTATGACATCACTGCAGTGATTTAATCAGTAATGTCTGTCAGCGTGCGTCGGATATCCACAGGCAACAGGTTGCCACAGGAGGTGGGGTGGCCACACCCCCCCCTCATCAGACTGGAGGGGCTACTCCTAAGTGTTGTGGCTCCAGCCCCGGAACAGCAACAGCAATACACCTGCATCATGATGGAGGCTGGATCCACACAGCAGCACGACATGGAGCATGCAGATAATATGCCATATGTACACTTGACTGTTCTGTACACTGTTAGTTTATGCATATGTAAGGTGTGTCCGTGGTATGTAGCTGTCAACATAGTATGTAATTGTGCATGTGTGATATTGGCAATATCAGCAGCTGATGTGTGAAAGGCAACTGGTGTACTACTGCACTGTATCATATGCAGTATCAATGGCACAGTTGTGCCCACTGACATTAATCTCATCATTTCTGCAGGTCCCTCCGGGGTTACAGCAAGGCAGGCCATCCATGCTGGTGAGTGTGTTTAACAATACCTATAATAGTCCTGATAGTGCTAGTAACACTAGTGTAACTCAGTAGTGCTCTGTGTGTATACTGCGGGGTGTGCATGTGTGCATGTGTGCAGGTGTGCCTGTGCCCATGTGTGCATGTGTGCAGGTGTGCCTGTGTCCACATGTGCATGTGTGCATGTGTGCCTGTGTCCACATGTGCATGTGTGCATGTGTGCATGTGTGCCTGTGTCCATGTGTGCATGTGTGCATGTGTACACATGACCACGTGTGCATGTGTGCATGTGTCCATGTGTGCATGTGTGCATGTGTCCATGTGTGCATGTGTGCATGTGTCTGTGCATGTGTCCACGTGTGCATGTGTGCATGTCTGCATGTGTGCCTGTGTGCATGTTTGCATGTGTGCCTGCGTGCATGTGTCCACGTGTGCATGTCTGCATGTGTGCCTGTGTCCATGTGTGCATGTGTGCCTGTGTTCATGTGTGCATGTGTGCATGTGTCCATGTGTGCATGTGTGCATGTGTGCATAAGTGGATCACTGGTAACATTGTGTGGACACTGTAAACTGTGTTTCCTGTTTTCCTCCCACAGGTTCTGGTGCTGCTCTGGTGTCCTGCAGCAGGGAACCTGAATCTGGTGCCACAGGTACTGGTAATGATGATATCTGTGTAATGGTACAGGAAGGTGTGTCAGGGCCCACCACTGGTCAGCCAATTGACAGTACACAGCTGTCAACCCCATCATTACGCACAGTCATCCTGCCAGTACATCCTTTGTCACCATTGTCCCTAGGTGATGGACAGGATACAGTGGGCATTGACCAGGGTAATGTGGTATCTGTGGCACATGCTTCCCCACACAGCAGCCATGGGCAGGGTCCTGCGATGGTACCACACAGACAGTTGCCCATGTGTTCTCGTGGGAGCATCCGTGGGCGTACTGCCTCTGGCAGACGTGCTCAAAGAGGTCTGTCAACCTCAGCTATGTTTCGGGCTGTCATGCAGGCACAGTCAGGTATGGAAAGGTACACCAGACAGGGTCTGAGGGAGCTGAGAGCATGTCGCACAGCCATGACTGACAGTATGCGTGACATCGCGGATGCTATCCGTAATTTCACCGATGTCATAGACAGACATTGTGGGGACATATTACAGCAGTTCCACAACCAAATGTCCATGAGCCAGGGCAATGGTGGGCGGTTGCGGCGTCGACGTGGCCGTATGCCAGCAACAGCAGCAGCTGGCAGTCAGCGCAGACGACAACAGGCCTGCGAATGCCCCCATAGTGCCAGCAGCAGCCCCAGCAATGCTGGGTCTGTGCTGTCATCGGAACACCCCAGGAGACCACGTGCATGTGGCTCTGGACAGTCCCAGCAGGGACCTGTGTCCAGTCAACACACTCCCACTTGTGATGACAGTACCCAGTCTGGCTTAGTACTGGACATGGTCTGTAGCACCCCTGCCAGGCACAGGTACCATGTCCGTGCCCACAGACACTGATCTGTATGACCTGCCAGGTGCAGTCTGTGGCTGTCCACAAACCCCTGTATATGGCAGCCATGAGGTGGAACTGTGTGCGTGCATACACGCATGCGGAATGTTAACACCTAGGGCGACCACATACACGCACACACTGCACCAACAGTGCCCCACCCTGTACTGCTGCCCCTCACCAACACACATACACACACATGTCAATTGGCGGTATCAGTGGCAGACTCAGGCATACCTAATTCACACCCTGTGCATATGATGACACTGTGCCACCTCCTGCAATCTCCAACATCATTGCGGGAACAGGTAAACACGTTGCTGATGCACAGGGTGACTACATAGAAGTGTATTAGTAGTATCATGTTGGTAACAGTACAGTGTGCTGATATGACTGTGTGTATATCCCAGCATGCCTGATGCAGTAACCGTATGAATGTCCTGAATTGTTATCTGCACCCATAGTATGTACCAAAGTGTAACAGCTGCACATTATTGCATGCCGGTGGTAAGGATGTCAACAGATAGCCACATACATGGGTAGCACAGGGGGAAGCTAATGCAAGTAGTGATATGCAATGATGGACATGTACAGTAATGGTGTCAAGTTGCCCACAACGACTATGCAATGTGGATGTTTGCGCATGTTGATAAGTGTGCAGTACCAATGTAATCCAAATCACAATTAACTATGACATAATATCAGTTCTACCATGGGCATCTGCACTGTGCATTCCTGGGTACATGTTGATAGTGCCTACATATTTGCACTGTTACTTACTGTTAGTGTTACCCCTTCTTTGTTGTACAATGAACTACTTCCAGCCCTGCTTACTGTAGCTTTGATTGCATGCATGTTCGCTTGGGGTTCCCTGGAACACTGCTTCGACCTGCAATGCAGAGTTACAGTGCTTCTGTGGACTCCTAGTGACATCTGCATAGCGTACGATACGTATGTCAAGTTTACACATGACAGAACATCACTGTCCGTCCTGTTCGCATGTACGTTGCCTGTGACACATTGCATATGTCTTACCTGCCATTTACCCATGTGTGCAGTCATATATGCCAGTGCTATGAAACAGTAGCAGTACACCCACACATACACACCTTCAGTATGTTGTTCCCCATTGGCCCTATGTGTTGGTACTCACCATGGCAATCACACTACTAGGGTAGCATGTGCAAAGGTAACCTGTGAATCACCTCTATGGTCCAGTTGTGGTTTATGTGAGTCATGTGGCAATGTCACAGCTGCAGTCAGCCATCACCCTTGGCCAGGAACGTACAACACATGTGTGGGATGCCACCACATAGCCAATCTGGGGACTGAGCTCTCTGAACCCAGTAATGCCATACCCTGTCAGGTGGCATGTCATACTACAGTGACTACAATACAAGTCAGACATAGACATGCACTGACAGCATGCTGAACACACTGGGGCATACGTGGGGACTCAGAATAGCATCCTGTCTGAGCATCACACACCTCTGCAGCTGGCACACAGGCATATGTTACGTCGGAACAGAGCACATACCACACATGGCACACACATCCCGTGTGCCATACACTCACAGCCTGTAGGGCTACACAACACACCTGCTACAGATGTGTCAGGTATCTGTCTTGGGCGCTGCACTGGGGTCCCGCTCAACAGGCTGTATATGGTGAAGGCCACAGTGATATGCCTCAGGGGCACTATGATCCACCACAAAACACATGCATACAGGTCAGTCAGAGGCATGGACACATATGACTCAGTCATTGACCATGCCACTATGGATGACCTGAGACATAACTCCCTGGAGTACATGATAGGGAACACAGAATGGATCTCTCAGTATGTGGCACGGGCCAGTATGAGCCTGATCTTGGTTGCCAACATACCCTCACCAGGTATGCTACCACTATATGTAGGAAGGGTGTTGTATGTCTACATTCTGCTCAGTCTCCAATGTCATTCATAGGGTATCCGCTGGCTGTCAACGTGTGCTTACATGCTAGGGAAGCCACAATGATGTGCAAGGGGCAGCTTGCATGTGACACCCATAGCCCGATGTATATTGGCGAAGCTCCTTGATACACACATACTGCCTTATGCTGCAGGACATGGATTACATAGCAACCTCCGTGGGTATCACACAGGTTAGGACACTAACAGTGCTGCTACACAACACCAGCAGTGTACACCGCAAGATGCATGCACTGGACACTGTCCTCAGCAAGGTGAACTGCAATGTCTGTGCAGTACCAGAGTCCTGATTCATGGCTCACAGGTGCAACCCTTCACTGCCAGGTTATGCCTCATACCATGCCTGTCGTCCCCTACACATGTAACACACATGGACAGGGGGGGTTGTATCCCAAGGCACCACAGATACACACACCTCCAGGTTGTTGGCACAGCACAAAGCATCAGGGCCTATTCATGTGCAGCTAACAGTGTGTTGGACTGCCATCTGGTTCATAGCCTGGCACACACAACCCTCCCATACACAGGAAAACCACCTATCCTCCATAACAACACTGGCAATATGACAGTCTCAAGAACTGTCTTTGTATGGCTGGACTGCATCCAGCCAAACATTGTGCGTGAGCATTACTGTAGCTACAACACACTAGTTGAAGGGTTCACAGCATGTGGTCACTGAATTGCAGTGGAATGACATGTTACCCCTCCCACAACAGGTGGGAACATGCACCACCTCTACATCGACAACATGTAGACTATATGGCCCAGACCAGATGTGTATCCCCTGCTGTAGGTATTTTACCATATACACCCACACTGTATAGACATATACCGCGTGCAGCCACTGCACAGTAAGACACAGTCATATTGTTATGCATTGCAAATACCATTTATCCACTCGGGGCATGTGTCAGACATGCTAACTACTGCAGGTCACAGGTATTTATGTGTATGTGTCACACACACGCATACATCATGTGTGCAATGCCATTGCTGGTTTAGGCAATGGCATGCATCGTTATGCACAAAGACCCACACAAGGTCGTAATGTGTGACACAACCACACGTGGCAGTTGTGGGTTACCAAAACATACCTATCTGTACTCTGACAATGGTAATAGACCCAGTAGCAGAGCGCACTATTGGCATTACTGGCCAACTAGCTCTGTTTGGCTGTGCTGATAGTGTGGTGACATCCCCTGTGTTTACTGGGGGAATATGCAGCATCTGTATTGTAGTATTTGCCAAAAGGATCTGTTCTCTCACACTTGCATTTACACACACCCTACTACCCCCCCATGTTTACTGGGGGAATATGCAGCATCTGTATTGTAGTATTTGCCAAAAGGATCTGTTCTCTCACACTTGCATTTACACAAACCCTACTACCCCCTATGTTTACTGGGGGAATATGCAGCATCTGGTGTATTGTAGTATTTGCCAAAAGGATCTGTTCTCTCACACTTGCATTTACACACACCCTACTACCCTCCCATGTTTACTGGGGGAATATGCAGCATCTGTATTGTAGTATTTGCCAAAAGGATCTGTTCTCTCACACTTGCATTTACACACACCCTACTACCCCCATGTTTACTGGGGGAATATGCAGCATCTTTTTGGGGCCAAAAAATTTTTCCCCCCCTTTTCCCCCCCTACCCCTTTTGGGTAGGAAAAAGGGATTTAAAACCCCCTTTTTACCCCTTTTCCCCCTAAATTCAATTTTTTTGGGATTTGCCCTTTTTCCCCCCCATTTCAAAACCCCCCCTTAAATTTAAAAAAAAAGAAGGGAAAAAAACAATATTCAGATTTTTTTCCTTTTGGTGTACTTATAGGGTTGAAATTATGTTTTAGGGGGTTCCAGGAAAACCCCCTTCCCAAAAAAATTTTTTTTAAAACCCCCACACAAAATCCCCAATCCCAAAACCAAATTGGGTTCCCCTATAAATGTTGACATGGGTGAATGAATTGTTTCTGATTATGGGTTTTTTCTTTCCCCCTGTTGAAGGGTTGACATATCCTGTTTAAAGGGTTCATCCGATGGACCCCCCACAATTTTTCAAATTTCCAAACCCCTCCCCCCCCCAAAAACCATTTGCATTTAAACTCCTACCAACTTTTTATAAATGGGAGTTTCGGGCCTTACTAGGTTTCTTCTCCTCGTTTTAAAGGGGGTGCATCTGTGTAGATGGGAAGGCATCCTTAGTTTTTTTCCAAAGGGCATTCCCCTTAACCCAAAATAAAAATTTGGGGGGATTCAAACCTTAATTGTTTCCCCTTTCCAAGGGGCCCCCCATTTAGGGGTTTTTTTTTTGGGGTGTCTCATTGAAAAGGGAATTCACCGATGGCCCTACCAAAAGGGGAAATTTTTAAAAAACCCACCCTAATTTCCCCCCCCAACACATTTGAACAAACCCCTACCCCAAAATTTCCGGGGACTTAGGCATTGGGGTTTTTTTTTTCTTTGGGGGTCTCTAGTTTTAAAAGGGAATTCACCTGAAACCCTTTCCAAAAAAAAAAAAACAATAACCCCCCCCAAAGCATTTGAGGGTTCAAACCCCCCTTTTTTATGACATTGGAAAGCAGATTGTTCTGAATTTTTTTGGTATTAAGGGTCTACTTCAGTGTTTTGAAAGGGGTTGCACCTTTCGGTTTCCTGTTTCCAAAAAGGTATTTCTTTTTACCAACCCCCCCCACAGATTTTAAAAACCCCACCAAAAAAAAAGGGAAAAACTTCTGAATTCGGAAACTTCCAATTTTAAGGGGGGTACATCATTTTTCAGGGTATGAGACTACCTTTAGGTATACTAAATCATTTTCCCCCCTGTCAGGGGAGAACACACCACGGCAGGATTTTTTTTCCTGCTTGCCACAGGACCTGTCCAAAAACCCCCCAAAAAAAACCCCAAATCCGGGCATACACTTCCCCGGGAAAATCCATATCTTTCACCCCACCAGTTGTTAAATATACAGGGAATTTGGAAAGGTTAACTTTTAAGACCAAATTTTTGGGGCCATTGCTTGGGGAAAACCCAAAAACCCCCCACATGGATTTGCATGTCCCTCTCAAAATTACCACTGTTTCCCCCCAAAGACCCCCTTGTTTTACACCAACCCCCCTTTCCCACACCCAAACCCCCCCACCCCCGGCGGGGCACGAAAACTGTATTTTCCCGACCTCATTTAAACTTAACAACCCCGGGGGGCTTAATGGGCCCCCAAAATTTAAAATTTTTTTAGCTGTTATGGTTTTTATTATTGGTTTCCCCAAAATTTTTGACCCCACAACACCCGTGGTTACACCACCTTTGGCTCCAACGCTGGGTTAAAAAGCAAGCTAGCCCACGGGAGGACTCTTAAAAGTTGGGAATTTTTAAAAAATCAGGTTTTGCAGTGAAAATTTCCAGGGAAACAGTAGGGTCCTCTCATTTTTGGGATTGTTAGATTCCCCCAATTTGCCCCTCCCCGGCTTGGCTTTGCATTCCCTGGGTCTCCATGTGCCCGTTGAAGAGGCAAGAAAAAATTTTCCTTAGTATACTTTCATGGGCCCGTGCTTGTTGGGGGCGATGCCAAATCGGTTGGGTTTTGGGCCCCCCTAAATTTTATTCCCCCCAATGTTAATGTTCACTTTTTTGTGTTTCTACTTTTTCTCTTTTTATAGCATTCCCTGTTTCTTCCAATTGTGATCTGTAAATTTTGTTGGGTACTTAACATTTTTCCGTTATTTTGTGTGTGGGGTTCTTTTTGTGGGGCCCAAAAAATCCTTGTTGGCCAACGTAAAAGGGGCCCAGGTTTTGGGGTCCCTTCAGCTTTCCCCATTTTCAAATGCCTCATTTACAAAGTGTCTGCCCCGGGGACTTTCCCTTGTTTCCCCGGGCCACCAATTTTGTGGAAACCCAAAAATACCAGTTTATTTTTTGTTGGGTTATGTTTGGGAAACCCCCCTTTTTTTCCCAAAAGGGATTTATTCCACATGGGAAATTTGCAACAGTTGTCCCCTTTCTAAAGCCCAACAGTGTCCAATGTACTGGAGTTT
Organism: Protopterus annectens; assembly: GCF_019279795.1. NCBI lineage: Eukaryota > Metazoa > Chordata > Ceratodontiformes > Protopteridae > Protopterus > Protopterus annectens. Next base: position 961,959,499 of record NC_056741.1, read on the forward strand.
TCCGGGCAGTTTGGGGTTTTCCTTTACTCTTCATAGTGAACCAGGGTTCCATTTCCATATACCCGTTCTTAGTTCGATAGGACTCCGGCTTTCCCCAAAGGAGTTACCCAAAATGGGGGCTTGGAAAAAAGGATTTCCCGGCCCTTTCTATGTAGTCCCGGGTGGTTTTCCTTTCCCATTGTAACTATTTTCCATCAATGTCAGGTTAGGTTTTTTTTGTCATTGACATCTATACCCAGGACACTCCCTACTTCCAGATTCCCTTTTGGGGGGGGCACTCCGGCACCTTTAGTTTACTGGGTGGGGTGCCCTTTTGGGTTTTGGAATTTTTGTAAATTTCCAGTATGTAGTTGGGGCGGTTTATGTGCAAGCCATGCCTTTTTTACAATGCCAATTTTATTTATTGGTTGGAATGGTTCCAACAACAGCCCTGTTCAGAGGGTTTCTCATTTGTTTTTCCCGGCCCATCATTGTTATGTTTTAAACCCTGGGGGGTATTTGTGGCTTTTCGTTATAGGTGTTTCTATAACCCCCAGGGGCATTTAGCTTGTCAAAAATACTCAGGCCCTGATCCCTTTTTTGCAACCCCGTTTGGGTGGGTTTGGGATTTTCTGAACATCAGCCCCAGTTTTCCATGGGATATCACCCGGGGGCCCCGGTCCTCATTTCTGTTGTACATGGGTTCCCCGGGGGTTTTTTCCCCTTTTGATAAGGGGGGGGTTTTTCATTCTGAACTTTGGGGTGGCTACCCCTTGTTTTTGTAGGTGGCCCTTTTTTTTCTTTTTATGGGGTCAATTGGTCTGTTTTACCCCCCATTTCAGTCACAGCCCCATGTTGGCCGTACCTATTAAAAGGGGGGCCGCCTTTGGGGTCCCTCATACTGTTTTTTTGGCCTGTCAGGTCCTTTGGTTTGGGTTTTCAACCCCCTTTCAAGGGGAAATTTTGTGGGGAAAACCATTGAACTCTGGGTATTTTTTGCAGGCCCGTTTTTGGCCCCTTCCCTATTGACCTTTCTGCCCCAAATTTCCCTTTTGGGGGGTTGCTTAAAAGAATTTTTCCTTCAGTAGGCCCAATCTTTTTTTTTGATCATCTGTTTTCCCTACTGTCAGAAAAATTGCAATTGGGGTATTTGGTATTTGGAAATTTGTTTTGAAACCCCTTTGTTTTAATGCCTTTTGGGCTACCTGTGGGAAGGCTGAAATTCTAGTGTGATTTGGATTCCCTTATTCTTGGGGCCCTTTGGCCTCCCCAGGCAATAACCTTTGCGGTGTGTTTTGCTTTTTGGGTGTGGCTTTATGCATTAAATTTAAAAAGTCTGCTGGGGAAATACATTTGGGGGGTTTCATCACCTGCATTTTGTTGGAAAGTGTGTGGGTTTGGTATTTTTTTTTTAAAACTGTTTTTTGGAATTTTGGGATGAACTGGGCCTCCAAAAAACCTTTATTATTTGGCCCGACAAATTTTTACTTCCAAAGGCTTGGTTCCCCCTGGGCATTGTCCTACCGGTTGGGGGCTTTCCCTTCATGGTTTTAGGCCCTTTTTTTATTTCTTTCTGTGCCCGCGGTTGACAATAAACCCCCTTGTTAACCATTGGCTACCTTTGGGGGGGCAGTGGGGGCTCCAATGGATTGGGGCCCGTTTTGGGTGTGGACCTCGGATGTTTTGTTAGAATCCTTTTTATTATTGTTGGGGGGAATTTGCATCTCCCGCCAATGGCATTTTGGTGGACATGCCATTACTCCTTGTTTCTGGCCTTGTGCATACAATGTCTTTTGGTTTTGTCTTGCTGGGGGGTTTGGGACATTCATATTTTAACCCCTTTTTTTTTGGGGGGCTTGAGGTTTTGCTGCAGGTGTCAGGTGGGACACCCTTGATCATTGTCAATTTGGGTCTGTGGAACAGTACGGGAAGTGTCTGGTGAATGGAATCCTTTTTTGATTTTTTCAAATTTCCTACCAATTGGATTTGAGTGCTGGTTACCTTGCCCAGGTCCCCGTTACTCCCAACATAAAGGGTTTCCACCCGGGAATTTGGTGATTGTTTATTTGGTGGGCATTATATTCCAGTTCTTAATTTGGGGGGGTTTTTTGGGGGTTTTTTCCCCATTTTCCTTAGGTGCAAGGGTTCTCCTTTTTTATTTTTTTTTGGGGGGGGGGTTGTGCTTGGGAAACTCCCCGAGTTTTTTCCTTTGGGGCCTAAGTGAATGGTAAACCTGGTATCTGGTTGCTTCAACTTGGAGGTTTGTCCCGCACAGCAGTGTTTTCCCCTGGGAATCCCCAGGGCATCATTTCATTTAACCGGAGGTCCGCATTACCCATGCTTACCCCTTATTTTTCTGGGTGGGGGTGCTTTTTCCCTTTTAAATTTGGGTTTGGGGGGCAAAGGGCCCTTTTCCTTCCCCCAGGGGCGGTGAAAATGGAACAGCATGGTTGCATTGGGCACTAACGACAGCATTGCCCCCTTCTGGCTGTGACTGTTAAAAAACTTTGTTTTGTATGTGGGATTTTTGGTGGGGTTGTGCTGCCCGGAGGTTTTTGGGTGGGGTTATAGGGCCTCCGTTTTTTATGTGAGGGGGTACATTAGGTCATTAAAAGTGGAAAGTGTAATTTTTTCCTTTCTTTTTTGACCCGGGACTTTTGGGTTTGGGCATGGGTACAGGGCTTCTCACCCCCTTTTTTTATTGGGAGTGGGGCTGTGTCTGAAAGGGGACCATTCCTGATCACAGTTTTTCTTTCTGGCTTTTGTTTTGGACAAGTTTGTTACTTTGGGGTTCTTTATGTTTGGGGTTTTGGTTGCTTTTCCTTTTGGGGTTTTTTTGGGGTTTGGGGGTTTGAAAAGGGCCTCCGGGGTGTTTTTTTTTTTTTTTGGTTTCATTGTTAGGCATTGGGGGGGTTTGGTGTTTTTTACCTTCTCCTCCTATAGTTTTTACAGCTTTGGGGGGTCCCTCTGGGGTCATTTTCTTACACATTTTTGTTTTTTGGGGGGGGGTTGTTGTGTACTTGGGGGGGGGTTCCTTCCTTGGATTTTTCTTTTGCCCAGTATTTTTGTGTACATTGTTTTCCTCTTGGAGTGTTTTCCTTTTTTTTGTTTATTTGGATTCCCCATTTCTTCATGGGTTTTGGTTGGGTAGTAATGCCGATGCCCGGTTTTTTGGGATTTTTGGTTTTTTGTTATTTGTATTCAAACCAAGCAGTTTTAATTTTAAAAAAGTTTGGGTTTTTTTATTGACAGGGCCTTTTTGGTTCCACATGTTTTGGGGGCTGAATATGCTTTACCTTTTTTACTTGTTTTCCCCGGGTGGGGGGCAGGAGGGGATAGGTGTTTCCTTTGGTTGGGTTTAAAGGGGGCCTTTACTTGACCAGTCCCCGTTGCTGATTTTCACATCCATATGCTTACCCTCTTGTGGGGGGGGACTTGCCTGGGCATTTTGGTTTATTTTGGGAAATTTTTAGGTTGGGGTTAAATCTCCCCGGGATGCTGGGTATTTTTTTGTCCAATATAAAGGGTTTGGGGGGGTTTATAATTTTTTAACCAACAGGGGTGCATTTTGGGATTGGCATGTCTCCCTTTTGGTTTTTCCATTATTTACCAGGTAATCCTGCTCTTTTTTTGTGGTCCCCTGGGGGGGGGTTTTAAATTTAGTCACCCCCTTTTTGCTTGTTCCCTGTTTTTTACACACAGATATGCCTGGTGTGTTAGGGTGCTTTTGGCCTTACCCGTTTTTTTACAGGCTGTATTTAACTCCATATTTTTAATGAACCCCGGTTTAATTCCAGGGTCTTTCACAGGGTTCCCATTTGTTCCAGGGGGGGTTTGTGTTTTCTTCCTATTGGGGGTTGTTCAGCCTTTTCCGTATCCTGGGGGGCTGTGGGCCACCCCTGCGGTGGTCCTGCAGCTAAATTTTTATGACAACCCCCTTTTCAATGCATTTTACCCGTTATTTCAAGTCCCCATGTCAGGGCCCTGCTTGGGAGGGGATGTTATCAGGGTTCCCTGTGCTATTCTGGTGTTTTTAAAAAGGTTCATGCCCGGTTGGGGGCACTGCCTCCGGTGATTTTCCCCCGAATGTTTGGGCAATGCATTTTGGATCCCGTTATTTTGAGGAGCAAATATTCCCGGGTTTCCACTGACCAGTGATAAAGGGGCCCTTTGAAGGAGGGCATACGGGGAGCCCCCCTTTCCTATGGGGCAGGCTATTGCCCCTCCTCAGTCGCCCTTATGGTGGCAATTGGGGGGGGATTTGGGGTTTCATGTTTTTTCCCAATTTGTGCATGCCCTCCAGAAATTTGGGTACTGAGTTTTGTGTACCAACTCCCCAGTGGTCCGACACTGGCCAGATTTTAAACCCAAAAACATCTTTTCATTGTGTTTTGGTCTTTGGCCCCGGGGGGGGCCTGTGGGGTCTCGCCACGGCCCATCTGCATCCCCCCTGGTGCCTTTGGGGCCCCTGGAAATTTTTCGCTCCTGGTGTGGGAACATGGTGTCCCACAGCCAGCCCAAATTTTTATTATGCCCTGGGGACCACATCCTGGAGTTTAGGGCCCTGTTTTACCCCCCCCGGTGGGGCTTTGAGATTGGGATTTTGCAATATCGGGTATTCCCCTTTTTTGGAAAGGCGCTATTGTCCAAAACCCCCGGGGTTGGGGGTATCTGACCCACATGTGCTCTTCCCTGGTCTCCCGGAGGCTGATCCGGAACCCCATCTATCACCTTGGTCCGGAAGACCTGTTGGTTTTTTAAGGGCCCCCAACCTTTGGGTTTTTCCCCGGGTTTTTTGGGGCTGGCCTGCACACCAAAATTTCTCAAGTCTCTGCCCTTAAGCCCACTTCCCATCATGCCCGTTGACCCGGGGGAACTTTTCCCCCCTTTCCCCCTTTTGCTCCCACTCTTGCACCCCCTACAAATGCCCTTTTCTTTACACTTGGACCCCAATTTCTGCTTTTTACTTTTCGTTTTCACTTCTCTTTCTCCTTTTCTTCCTTAGAAAACATCCCCACTGCTTTTGCAATTTTAATGTGGGTATATTCCCTTTAATTGCCTGCTTTAATTTTTTACCTCAGCTCCCAGACCCCAGTTCCATTTTTTGCTTTTTTTTCCTTTCTTTTCCCAGGGGGAATCATAAAAAAATATCCTTTTTCCCCCCTTTCCCTTAAATTTTTTTAAACGCCACCCCAAACTTTAAAATTCCCCGCCCCCCATGCTCAGTTGCCAACAACCCCCACGTTTAAAAAACCCCCCGCTTTAGTTCCTTTTTCCCCCCGCTGGGGTTTTAACCCCGCTTTTGTAAGAAAAGTTACCCTTATTTTTGCTTTCCCGCTTTCTTGGGCACCCTCTTTCCCTGCTTGTTTAAACTTTAAAATGACCCCCAAGAACTGCATTTCTTTCACCTTCCCCCCGGTGTCCCACTTATCTTTCCCCCCAGACTTTAAATCAACTTTCTTTTATTATTGAATTATATCCTAATCATTTCATAATTTTCTTGTTATTCATTTCTTTTCCCCCCCCCCAGAACCCCTAAGGTCCATGTTGTTTTTGGCCTGCTGGTCCCTGCATTGTCATTCCATGTATTGCATAAAACCCACATTTGTCAGTTTATAACCTTCATTTTTATGTTTTATACAGCGCAGCCCGTTTGCATCGTTTTGCATCGGGTTACCTTGCCAATGGCCACATATTTGGCCATTGGCATGCTGCCCGAGACATATGCACCCTTTATTTGGAGCTGACATGGCTCCGTTGTGAAATCTGCAGAAATGTACTCAGTTGTCAACTGAGTACATTTCTGCAGCTAAAACGTCTCTTACACGGGCTGGTTTCTGCTTTGTGGATCGCTAATATACCTCATTTGCATACCTTTCGGCTGCAAGTGAGGTATTTAGCATGTCCACGCCCAGTCCATGTAAGAGACGTTTTAGCTGGCCTCTTACACAGAGTTTAGGGCTGTTCCTGGATCGCGAGGCTTGCATGGAGTGTTACACATCTCTTACACTCCGTGCAAGCCTTTGTGAATCCTGCCCCCAGTGTAACAAGAGAACATCAGGCATAATACTCCTTCCATCCCTTCCCATGGTGATCCCCAAAACATGAGATGATCTCCTTCCAGCCGTGCATAAGAACATGGAAAAGAAATGCACCACCATATTACCTTTTAATTAATTTATTTATTGACATTTGAATATCTTCAGATGTCACTTCCATTTCAAATGATAATTTCCCTTTTGATAAATGTCCACTTTGCAGACTGTATATCAAAGTTAAATTATGATTCATATGTGTCTCTCATCCAAAAAAATCAAGTAAAATTGATGATGGTATTCTTGCTCTTCATTACCTAAGTGCACATAAGCCCCTTTTATACAATACTCCATACAGGTTCATAGGCAGTTACTAAACATGTGGTTCAGAAGATGACTGAGGAACATAACCCAATTTCACAGTGCCAAGCCTGGTTGAGAGACATGCTCAGAGATGCACAAAAGGCAAATGGAGGCTAGTGGAATCAAACCCTGGGTCACAAGAAGCAGCTTCTTAACAGATATCCTAGGCTTGCTGCCTATCTGGTATTTTTCCTGACTATCCAGAAATCAGAATGCTTCTCTGGTAGTTCAGAAAGCACAGTACAAACTCCGGTATTCTATTTAGAGGCATGTACAGAATGCTGGCGTTTGTTAAAAAAGCAAGCTCTGTCTTCTTTTTCACAAAAAAAAGAATCGCTAAAGCAATGTAGTGGAGTCCAACATACTGTAGATTAAGTACGTAAAAAAGGATTTTATGGGATGTTCCACCCTACCGGCATATGTATTTTCATCATAAAATGGGCATTGATATGAGTGGATATGGGTTTTGTCTGGGCAGAGTCACAAGTAGTGCAAGGGGCATGGCTTTGGTCCAGATTTCAGCATCATTCTAATCCCCTGTAATAACTGCTAACATTTTTTTCCCTTAATTAAACTCAAAAGGAATATCCCATTCCCATAGCCGTATTGACAAAGAAACCCCAGCTGCCTGGATAAAAAACAAGAATCCTATCTGCTAGACCATATGGAGAAACCACATGGGAATACATATAGATATAGAGCTTTTCTACTGCCAGTCATCCATACCCACATCCTTACCTATTTTAGTATTTGTCTCTCTTCTCTTCTTATACTTGAATAATCTCCTTTATTGTGGCCAAAAATCAAAGACCTTATCCACCTAGACCATCCAGTTAAGACCTGGAAACTCATCTCTTATTCTAGTGCAGACACAATACCCCCAAAAGGGATCCTTTAACCTAAAAAAACAGTTTCTTCTTGGGTAATATGTACTAGCATGCATTCTGATGTTTTTTCAGAGCATGTTAAATATGTTGTATTTCATTCTGCAGTACTGCACTACTCTGACTATATTTCATTGCCTGTGCAACAGGAAATGATGAGAAAGCATTACATCAGGCATATTAATATAGTACATGACAGTGACAGGGGGCATTTTTACTGTAATCCATTGATCTCACTGCATTCTAAAGTCCAGTGGTAGCTCACTGGTTGGGCAGAGCTCATACAGTGAATAAGATATAGTGTTTTTGCAGAATTCCTCTAATATTATATAGATACAGGATGTGTTTAGTCTCATAAGTACATATAAGCCACAAAGTTTAACTAGCATTATGCTTTGGCAGTCACTTAGTGCTCAGTCTAATTTGGTTGAAGAGTTTAAATGTGACCTTTTCTCATGCACTGCTGATGTTTTATTCTGTTTGTTAAAGGATTTCTTGCTGGCAGATGGGACTAGTATAAGGATTTGTCACTTTAATGCACTGTGACATTTAAACTGGCTGATACTAACGAGCTGAAGTTGTATCTGTTGCAGGCAGAGTGTAACTGACACACATGCATCACTGAGCAAGAGTTCATTCAAACCACCAGGGTAATTGCAGTGTGTTTAAGTTGTTTGCCTCTGTCTTTGATAAGTACCTTTCATTCAAGAGAGACTTTGAATCTTACCTTGATTTTCTTAAAGATTCTTTCTTTGAAAAGCAGAAAGTCAGCTTTTAAACAATACTTTCATTTAAGAAATAAAACTGTCAAGCTTCAGTCCAGGCAGCAAATATTTGTAATTTATGCTTATATTCTGTTATACCAAACCACATTTTAGACACTTTGAGTATCAAGTACCTGTCTAGAAGCTACGGAGGAGACATTTTCTATTATGTTTATCTCTGCAATATTTATATATTCTCTTTTAAACATTTCAGTATTTAATATTCAATAGTTGTTCAAAATGCCTTACATGCTTCAGATGCACTATTTCATTTGTCACCATAATGCAGGACCGTGTCTGTCTGTTGCCATACCAGGTTTAGTGGAGGATTAAGTGTATCTCAAGTATAATACCATTTTACAGCATGGAAAACTACGACCACTCAAAGCCACAGAATATGTAGGGTGAAACTTGGAGGATCAAAATAAGAACTAAAGATATAATTTTATTACATGAACTGCATTAAACATTGGTGTTATATTGCTAGATGATTTAAGCCCCCCCACCCCCCAGCCTATCTTTATTGTTAAGATAATGGTCCAGAAATAGAAAACAAAATGTTCCTCAACATGTTATCATAACAATTAAGGATCCTGTTGTATTTTTTTTTCCTTTTATTGTTTACTTTTTTTTTTGTTATCTGTCTACCTTAGGCCATAATATGCCCAGCCAATTTTCTATCACATCCCATGGGATGTAATCTGGGCAAATGGCACAAAGGGCTGGCACTGCAGAAGAGACAAACTGTTATCCCTTCCTACTGACTTACCCATGTAACATTATACCTACTTGATTCAGATCTCATTTGTCCCCTGTGGGGTCTACCAAACAGTGCAGCAGTTGACCCCCCCCCCGATGGCCATATCAAACCAAAAACATCAATACTGTTGTATCTGATGTGATCGCTTCCTTTAGACCAAGAGATAACACTTTCAATTATTATTGTCAATCATTTTGTTGACTTCCTGAGATAATTACTAGGTTAACTGCTATCTATTCTTGGAAAAAAGTAACATTACTGTAGCAAACATAGTTAATGGCATGTTTTTTCACATACAGATAAGATTTCACAGCCATCAAGATATGTAGGGGGCATGAAGTGAAAACACCCCAGGGTCCAAGAAACATTTACTCCAACACTGTGGCTCTCTCTTGAAAAATAGATTTTAGCTACACTGAAATACAAGTGAGTATATATTGCATTTCCTTTAAAATGTGTAATTTCAATTTGCAAACAGTTTACTACCACACGCACTTCAGGTTCTGGTTTAGGTCTTGACCAGATGCTGCTGTGCATACAACTGCAGTGTAGATTTGTATTCTCATTTTGAACCTTGTCAGCATGGCATTCTTGCACTCTCATTAGAAGTTTCTCAACTGAGAAACACTGCCTAATTTTCTTAGTGAGCTGTCTGGTGATGTGTGATCAGTGTCTGCAAGGACACAGACTTAAGAAAATAATTTTAAACTAAATGTATCTAGTAACATTTGTTTTACATCCTCAGTGTATTTTTCTCATTACTCAGTCACTGATTTTAAACAATAGCATAACGGGTCCTGATCAACAAGACAGCAGCAAGTTGTGATTTTGAAGCATTTGTTGTTGCATAGTTTCACAGTTCAGTTGGCAAGCTTATGACAGACTGTTCTTCCAAAGCTTTACTTATCTGTGCTATGGTATACATGTTCTATAACTGGTAGAAACATACACGAGCAAAAATTGTTTCTACTACTTTAGTGGAAAAAAAGAAGTCACTATTCAAGCTGAATGTATTAGAAAAGAAGATATGTATATATTGTACAATTCAACTGAACAGACATTGACAAAATGTCCAGATTTCTGTCTCATATTTTTGGTCCATATTTCATAAGATCTTTGTTTTTCTCACAAATTATTGATGATTAAAGTCACTAAATAATGACAAACATTTAAGTTTCAGACTTCTTGGTTGGCTACAATCACCTGCACTAGAAGCTGAAGTTAAGTACAAACTTGCAGTTTTACAAGTACTGGGCCGGATTTACGAAGGCTTGCACAGAGTCTAAGATTAGTGTTAAGATGGCAGGCAGCCAATATGTCTGCCGAGCGATCCAGCAACAGCCGGCAGGGGCGTCCATGAGAGCTTCTAAAGCTACTCTTGCACGGACAGTGTTATGGTATGCAAATTACCTCATTTTCTGCTGAAAGCTATGCAAATAAGGTAAATTTGCGATCCAGGAAACACTAACCTGTCCATGAAAGAGTAGTGTTATTTGCAGAAATGTACTCCATTGGTAACGGAGTACCGTTCTGCAAATAGCTAAACGGAGCTATGACAGCTCCAAATAAAGGATACATCTAGTTGAGGAAGCATGCCAATGGCCAAATATAAGGCCATTGGCATTTGCAAATGTTGTAAATCCTTAAAATCCATTTTTTTTCCTGATCGCCGATGTTTAAGTGTAGTGCAGTGCCGCGCAAACGTGCGGCGCTTTAAATAAAATGAAAAAAATTGAAAAATAGACAAAAATGGGCATTTTCACTAAAAAGCTGAGTAGTGGTTGCTAAGGGAGGGAAGCTCAGTGTGAGAGATGTAACCAAGCATTAGTAGGCAATCCTATGCAAATGAGGATAAGGATAATGAATCCTAATTTTCCCCGGCATGTGAGCCATGTCCGTAGACTGTAAGTGTAGGAGTAGGGGAGTAGTAGAGTAGAAGATAGGTGACATCATGAGGGGGTATGTCTGAAAGACTGTAAGCTTATTGGAGCACAGTGGCTTGTGTTTGCTCTGAGTTGCTCAGGATTGCAAGAGGCGTGTCTACAGTTGTCCTAGCTGAAAACAGGAAACCAAAGGCATATGCCGTGGATATATCTGAAATTTCTTGCAAACAGGCACAGAGCATGTGCGTGCATATGCACCCGTGTGTGCGTGTTTACACTTGTTTGTGCGGCGCTGCCCTGTGCGGAAACAGAAAGGGAAAAAGAAGGAAAAGAAGTAGTAGGAAGTTAACCAAGGAGAACTAGCAGAGCTGCCAGGTGAAATATATCAGAATCAGCAAATTACACAGGCAGCAGACTAGCCCAGCCCAGCCCAGTACTTTAAACTCTGCAAACACCATTCCCCCCTGTTTTTTCTCAAGACCTCTGCAACACTGCAGTATACAAAGAGTGAAATCTTAAAAAGCTTAAGTCAGACAAAATGTTAGGGGCTGCTATTGCTATCATAAACCAACATGTGCAAGATGCTGAGGGTGGAGATTTTGTGAATGCTGCTGAGCAACCCACAGTGAGGAGACGGAGAAGAATGTACAGACGCAAGGTAACTTAACAGGAGCTACATGAGCTGGAGATAGTGGAGTGCTATAGAGTGGACAGAGACCTCCTGCAGCAAATTGTTGAGCTGTGCCAGCCACGCCTCACACACAGAACCAACAGAGGGGAACCCATCCCAGTGGATACCAAGGTTTGTGTTGGCCTACGAATACTAGCTATAGGTACCTTCCAGAGACCAACTGGTGATATGATGCGGGTTTCACAGGCATCAGCATCCAGGGTACTGCACCAGTTCCTGGATGCCATGCCAGCACATGTCAGTGAGCACGTATATTTCCCCAATTCCCGTGAGGCATTGGCCAGCAATATGCGTCTTTTCCACCAAATAGCAGAATACCCTGAGGTAGTGGGTGCAATAGACTGCACACACATACACATCAAAGCACCACCCGGTGCGTGGGGTAGGGTCTACATCAACCTCAAGTGCTTCCCCTCCATCAACTGCCAGGACATGTGCGATGCCCATGGCATAATAATGAATGTGTGTGCTGGCTGCCCTGGAAGCTATCACGATTCCCACATCTGGCATCTGACGCAGCTGTACCAGAGATTTGCCAATGAGGACATCCCTGACGGTCGCCTAGTGGGGAATGCTGGATACGCACTGGAGCTGTGGCTGATGACACCCATCAGAAATGCACACACACCCGAACAAGAACTCCATAATGAGGCACACGCACAAACAAAAAACATTATTGAGTGTGTGTTTGGGATGCTCAAGTCACAGTTCCGGTGCCTGGACACATCTGGTGGAGCCTTGCAGTACTCACCAACTACATGTACCCAAATTGTCATGGTATGTGCCATGCTACACAATATGATCCTGCGAAAACAGCTGCAGCAGGAACAGCATGGGGCAGGGCCAAATAGCCCCCCACCATTGCCAAGGCCTGCACAGGCACAGCGTGACTTGGAGGAGGAATAACCTGATTCTGCCCCAGTAGGCAGAAGGAGGCGTGCCCAGTATGCCTTGGCCTTGGCAAAGAGGCAACGCATAGCACATACACTAACTCAGTAGGAACCCTAAAAATGACACCTCTCTCTGACTCGCACATACAATAAAAGGGATGTCTAACTTAACACTACCTGTTTTCAAACATGTATATGGAGTGTACTATGTGCATCCGACATAGGCAGCCCTGCAGCACCACCTGAGGCATGATTGCCCTATTTTAAGCAATATAAAGCAGTGCTAAGCACATTTTACCACTATTTAGCATATTTAAACACAATTGCGTGGAGCTGCGCACCGCACTAACTAGCACAAAGTCGGGCAACGTTGAGCAATGTTGGGCAATGTTGGGCAAAGTCCAGCAACGTTGGGCAAAGTTGAGCAAAGTCAGGTAAACACGCTCACACCTGCTTTACTGTTCCTTAAGCAGTCTGGTCTGCCCAGCAGGAAAATAAAAAGCAGTGGCAGGGCTCAAATTCAGGATACTGTGCACTATAGTCGTAGTACTGAACCACTAAGCCATGACAGCATTTCACTGGCACAGACACAGCAGGACAATTGTAGACTAACACAAACACAAACAAATGCTGTATCATGCCCTCTGAAGAGGCATATGAGTAACTTCTCCCCAGGCCTATGCAGACATATAAGAGCAGGCCAGGCAGTGTGATGTGGGTTGGGTAGGCTATAAAGTCACAAACTAATATATGTGAAATTGGAAGCTAAGATCTGTAGTACAGTAGTATACCTCAAGCCAGTACGATAGACAACAGTACAGACTGAAATGGAGTACCTGACATAGCAGTGCAGGCCTAGCAAATGTGTATAAGTGTCAGGTGAACCCCTCATCCTATGTACACCCACAGTAACAATCAGGTGTGCCCCCTGGGTAGAAATGTACAACTAATAGCTGCCCCCCCTGTATGTAGAAATGTTGATAAGTCTATGCAAAGTGACTCATGGAAGCCCTGCAGGCACAGTGTGCTTCCTGTCAATGTACAACACAAAGGTGAGTCCTGAAGTAAAAACCAACTTGATTTTTCACACACATATAGTATATATGTCCATACTGGGCATGCTCACACACTTAAATAAACGAAGCAAATGTCAGTCAACAACATACTGAAAGGTCATGCTGGGCATGCTCACACACTTAGGCCATGTCTAAGTACAGCAGTGGGCCACACATATCTGGCAGTTGCAGTTCTTACCCCAGAAACATGTCACTATTCACTAATCCTGCCTTGCGCACGCAGTTATATGAAAACAGACCCATATAATATATTGGACTCCTGTCATAATCAAGATATGTACTACAAGTACTTAAGTTGTTCAAAGAAAGTGGAAATTCAAAGAAGATCAATAAATCTCCGATCAGTATCATCAATAAACAATGAGCACTCCTAACATTATCCAATCCATGTTCTGGCAAAAATATTGTCAAAGAGTCCATAGAGAACCATGAAGCTTTCTTTCGCTATGCCATAAATATCAATGTAAACTCATATATGTTCTGAGTCAGTGCAAACTGTAAATGAATACATGTGCATGACTGACATTGCCAACATCTTGTCAGACAGGTTCATACATATTTACCCCCCTTTCACTGACAAAAGGGCCCATTATCATACCTGGAGATTGCGAAAACCCAGAAATCACATATACAATGGTTAAACAGCTCTTTCCAAACCTAAAAACATGGCGTCTATGGGATGACATGGTTTCCCTAGCTGTGTCATATGTGAACTCCAAAACAAACAGACCCTGCACCTGAACAGTCTGTTGAGACTCACCCTCTGTACAGGATATGAAACTATTGAATGGGTTACAGCAATGTTTGGCACACTCCACAAGTGTTGGTGCACAACAGACCATGGGAACTATTGTCTTATAAGCCTATTAAGCCTGATCTGCAAGGCCATGGAGTCCATCATGATGGAACTCATAAACAGAGCTATTGGGAACCTACAAACACCCAACCCTACCCATTTTGGTTTGCTCAGGGGCAGATCATGGTTCCCAAACCTGCTAGACTGTTTTCAATGCAGTCACACAGGACATACAGAAATGAAATGAGCTACACATGTCCCACATAGACCTTGAAAAGCCCTTTTCCAACATCCCAGACACATGCTGTACCCACAAAATCAACAACCTGTGCATAAATATGTATGTCATCTGATGGATTGCCAACTGGAGCACAGATAGATCCCACAAGGCAAGAATTGTGGTCTCCTTTTCAAGCTGGTAACAACTGCTGTCCACCATGGCTCAGTGCTGGGACCCCTCCTATCTGGTGTATACTTTTCAAAAATACAGTCAAACACACGAGGGCTATGTTTAGCAAAGTTTGTGGATGACTGCAAAAAAGTTGTCATAATCGATGTTTGGGACAACAGAGACATCCTTAAAAAGGGTCTCAGTCAGACAGATGTGGTGTCAAATGTATGGCCTCGAGCTACAGTCATACAAATACCACATAGGTGCCAACACCCTAAATATGGAGGTGATAATAAGGGATCTATGGACACATGTGGATAGTCATCTCTACTTTCAGAAACACATTCACAAAGTGGTTAGAAAATCATGCTATGTGTTCCCACAAACTGCCAAAGTCTTTGCATGTAGGTCAAAGGAGGTTCCCTCTACTCATCAGTCATCAGACCCATCAGAGAGTACCACAACACGCTTGCAATGAATCTGACTAGGCACCTTCAGCAGCTGGAAAGACCACTGAAGTACCTCAACAAGAGGATTACTGGCCTCAAACAGTTGCCCCATGCAACAAGGCTGAATTTAACTCAATTTGTATTCTGTTAAATACTGTCTACTCAGGAGATCTCTACTCAACAGACAGGTCCATGTCCAATGCAGAACTGATGTACATGCGCTATCTGAAGTAAACCCAAGCTCACTGTACCACATGCTCTAGGGATATCATCATCACAACATTAAATAGAACATGTTGGAGGGATACATTACTAACTCACAGACTTCCCTTGCTTTGGAACAGGCTCCCAACCGACATTAAGCTGAGCCCCTCACTGACACTCTCCGAGAGGAGCCTTGTTGAGTGTATGTGAAACTGAACTGTCACACCATGGATCACTTCATCAGCTCTACTACACAGAGGCCTAGGGAACTAACTCCATGGGTGGTGATAGCTGCACACACTAGCCATACTAATATATCCCTTCAGGCAGATAGCCTATTACCTACCTATGTACCTATATATATGTAGGGGGAACACAGTATAATAAGCCAAAGATGGATGGGAAGAGATGTGTGTAAGAGGGTGACCATGGCAGGGAGCCATCCAGGACTGTCCCACCCAGCACACATCCCAATGGCATGAAAGACATGAGGTGCACATCTCTCCCACTGTACATAACAGCCACTAGTATCTATAGGCATTACAGTGTATGTGGTCCATGTGCCTGCTGTACAACATGACTGTACAATGAAGTACACATCTACTATCTGTAGACACGTACCTATCACATAGGTTCATAGGTATGTAGTAGACTATCTCCATGAAGGCATATATCAGCCTATGCAAGTTGTGCAGCTTTCACCACACCATTGGGTAATCTCCCAAGGCCTAGTTCTAATAGTTAGTACCCTAAGCCCCTTTCTAGTGGGGCAGCTGATGTGAAGCCTGGCATGAATTGTCTGTTTCCCATCCATTCATCAATGTTCCAATTGAAGAGTGTCAGCGAGGGGTTCTGTCTGATGTACATTAGGACTCTGTTCCACAGTAAGGCAAGTGTCTGGGATGGTAATCTATCCCACCAGCATGTTGTATTCATTGTTGTGATGAGGCTCATATCC
Source organism: Protopterus annectens (assembly GCF_019279795.1). Classification (NCBI taxonomy): domain Eukaryota; kingdom Metazoa; phylum Chordata; order Ceratodontiformes; family Protopteridae; genus Protopterus; species Protopterus annectens. The sequence goes on from NC_056741.1 coordinate 961,975,622, forward strand.
CTGGAATGTGTAGGGCGACTCAATGTTGTTATCTGTAGATGGAGCACGTTCAACAGTTAAGTGTTGGACATGGCTCTGTATGTTAGGCAGAGTGTGCCTCTGAGTAGGCGGTATGCAACGAAGAACAGATTTAGTTTTAACAGTTGTGTTGCATAACACAACTGTTTGAGGCCAGTAATCCTCTTGGTGAGGTACCTATGTGGTCTCTACAGCTGCTGGATATGCTAAGTCAAGTACATCCAAAATGGTGCACTGTACTCAATGATGGGTCTGATGGTGTAAGAGTAGAGTGCCAACACTACCTCTTTGGATCCTGATGCAAACCCTTTGTTGATTAGGTGGGCCACATAGGATCTCCCAATCACTTAGGCAACATGGTTGTCAAAGGAAAGATGACTATCTGCTTGTGTCCCCAGATCCCTTATCACCTTGTCATTTTTAAGGGGGTAACACCTATGTGGTAGTTTGTGGGTATTTTTTTTTTCAACAAAGAGGATCACTATGCATTCCTCCATAGTGAGCTTGAGGCCATGATTCTGACACCACACATCTGTCTCATAGAGTCCCTTCTGGAGAATATGTCTGCCTTCCGGGGAATCTATTATGGCAAACACTTTACAGTTCCCAGCAAACTTAGTCAACCACAACCCTCCTGTGTTGGCATGTACATTTGAGAAGTCTATACCAAACAGGAGGGACCCCAGGACTGAACCCTGGGGGACACCAGTCATTACCGGTGTAGAGTCTGATATGTAGCCAGCAACTCGTAATGTGTGGGATCTATCTGTGAGCCAGTTTGCAATCCATCTTGTGATGTATGAATTCATGGCCAGGTTGGTGAGTTCATCTATGATACCTGACTGGGGAATGGTGTCAAAGGCCTTAGCAAGGTATAGGTAGGCAGTGTTGAGCTCATTTCAATCATCTGTAGCCTGGGTAACTGTCAAAGAAATCCTCCCAGTTCAGGAGGCGTGGTTCTGATGCTGGAAGGTATGGAATGAGTAGTATCCTGGTAGTGCTGGAGTGTTGTCTGGAACCCTGAACTAGGTTTCTGTTACTGCACAGATATCAATATTCTCCATAATGAGAAGTGCCTCGAGTGTGTGCATCTGGAGGCTGAGACTTCTGGCAATGAGTAGCATTTAGCTCACTTTGTGGTTATTTGTGTTGGTTACGGGGTTTGGTTTGTCCTGCGTGCCCTGTGTTCCACACCTGAAGTCAGCACCTCATTGGTCCAATCTGACCATAAGCTAATTACCCTACATATCCACATTCTGGACCCACACCCCCATTAAGGAAACCATGTTAAAACAATGTCTCCATAGCAAACTTCATACTTCTTAAGACAGAAGTTCTGAACTGCAGGACACCCATGCAGATGGACAATACAGTTTCGACTACTGAATCCTTCACAATTGCACGTTATAAGCACTTACATGACTGCATGCATCGTACTACCCCAAACAGAACCAAGACGCTATCCTCCAAGAAAAGGAAGCCAATCTGGTGTTCCCCTGCCATAAACAAACTGCACAACAGAAGGAAGAAACTGTTGCAAAAGAGGGTAAAATCCCATGAGGGGAGGAGCTCCATGGTCAACATCAGTGAGAAGCTGTGATCCCTGATAAAATCCTCCAAAGCTAGTTATGAAAACAAAATCGACACTGATTCTAAAGACAACCACAAAGCATTCTACAGCTATGTCACGAATCTCAATGACAACACTCAGATCTGCTCTGAATTATGGCACAATGGCACTAAATATACAAACCCAACTGATATTGCCAACATCCTGGCAGATAGGATCAGTGCTAACTTTACCCCCCTCTCACCCATGAAAGAGCACATCTCTATAACAGAAGACTGCAAAGTTGCTGTCATCACGGCTGCACAGGTAAAAAACACTCTCCAAAGCCAGTAACACAGCATCCATGGGACCAGATAACATCCCAGGCTGTGTTCTACACAAACTACAGAATGAACAGGCACCACACCTACGTATCATGTTCAGTCATAGCCTCACCTCAGGCTTTGCACCTGCTGAATGGCACACAGCAACAATTATCCCTCTACACAAGGAGGGAGCCACCACGGACCCCAGGAACTAGCGCCCCATTAGCCTGGTGAGCCTGCTCTGCAAGGCCATGGAATGTATCATCATATAACTTATAAAAAAAGACATTGGTAATCTCCAAACTCTGGACAACAACCATGTTGGGTTTGTAAAAGGCACATCATGTCTCCTAAACCTGATAGATGTCATTGAAGCAGTCACCAGAACCGTAGACAAGGGTAAGGTGGTTCATACAGCCTATGTAGATCTTGGCATGGCTTTCAACACCATCCCCCACTCTGGAATTATAGATAAACCCACTAAACTAGGTATAAAGCACCATGAACTACAACATAGGTGGTAGTATACTTAACACTGAAAGTGTGATAAGAGACCTTGGGTCACAGGTGGACAGTGGGCACACCTGTGATAATCACATCCCCACAGTAGTCAGGAAATCCTTCTATGTAGCACACCTCATCACAAAAGGTGTCTCATGCAGAATAGAAGAGGACATTGTTCCCCTCTACTCATCACTCACTAGATCCATAATAGAGTACAACACCCCTTTTGCTATGTACCTCACAAAACATCTACAATAACTGGAAAGCCTGCAGAAATACCTCACAAAGAGGATTAGTGGCCTGAAATACATGCCATACACAGACCGTCTCAAAATGCTCCAGCTGTACTCTCTCGCATATCGCCTACTCAGAGTTGCTCTCTGCCTAACATGCAAAGCTATGTCAAACACAGAGCTGTTGGACATGCTCCACATAAAACACTCACAATCCCTCTGATCTTTGGCCCCAAAACCCAGAGTGAAATACAAAAGGAAGGGGTGTATCCATTTACCTTATGGATACCCACACCTTCAGGTTAGTGGCACAGCATGAGGTCTTGGAGCCCATGCAAGTGCAACTAACATTGGGCAAAGCTGCTTATCAGATTGTAGCCTGCTACAGATCACCTACCTTGTCTCAGGAACCTCACTCAGTATTCCTGGGAACAATGGAAAATATAAATGTCCTACCAAACACCATTATATGAGGAGATTACAACTACCCAAACATTGACTGGGAGAATTACTCGTGTACAACGTCCTTTGCCCAATGCTTCCTAGAGTTTAAAAACTCAAATGCTCTGAAACAGCTGGTCACCACACCCACTAGAGGTGACAACATACTGGACCTGATCATCACTAACATGGGGTACCAGTGTTCCACACCAGAGATAAACCCCTCGCTGGTAATATCAGACCATAAAGTAATCAGACTGGACATCCACATCCCAGCCCCCCCCCCCAAGTCAAGGAAACCACTGTGAAGAAATTTTCAAAAGCAAACTGCACACTTCTCAAGACCAAAGTGGAAAGTTCCAAAGCCTCCTTGCTATAGGATAATGCTATACAATCTGCAGAATCATTACAAGTGCATTCTATGAGCTTCTACAGGGATGCATGGATTGAGACATCCCAAATAAAACCAAGATGCACTCCTCCAAAAAGAAGAAACCAATCTGGTGGTCGTTGCCCATAAATAAGCTATACAACAGAAGGAGGAAACACATGATAGAGCAAGCTTCACAAAAGGAAAGGCATCACTGATCATTATTAGGAAGAAACAATGATCGATCATAAAATAATCCAAGGCCAGTTTCTAAAGACAAATTGCCAAGGAATCTAAGAATAACAACCACAAAGCCTTCATTAGTTATACCAAACATTTAGGTGGCAACTCTCAGAAATATGCTGTCAGCTACTGCAAAATGGCAAAAAATACATTGAACCAACTGACATTGCCCACATCCTGGCAGACAAGTTCAGTGCAAACTTCACCCCCCCCCACACCTCCAAAAGGGCCTATGTCTATCCCAGAAGAATGCAAAGCCCCAGACTTCAATGGGACTGGATGGTGTCCCAGGCTGCATCTTACACCAGCCCCAAAAGGAACTACACCCTCACCTACATTCACTGTGCAGACTCAACCTTACCACAGGCAATGTACCCAAAGAATAGCATACAGCAACAGTCATCCAGCTCCACAAAGGTGGTGCCACAACAGAATCTGAAAACTATTGCCCTATAGGCCTACTCAGCCAGGTCTGCAAAGCTATAGAGCAAATTATCATGGAACCCATAAACAGAGACATTGGACTCTAACCAATTTGGCTTTGTTAAAGGCAGATCCTGCCTCCTAAACCTAGTTGACTTCTTTGAAACAGTTACCAAGGACATAGATGGAGGTGAAAGTAGTCCACACAGCCCACCTGGACCTCACTAAGGCCTTTGACACCATTCCCCACTCTGGCATCATGGACAAGCTTACCAGCTTGAACATTAACCCCTATGTCACATGATGGGTGGCCAACTGGCTCACAGATCAAACACACATGGTCAGAGTTGCGGGTGCCATGTCCAACTCTAAACCAGTTACAAGTGGCATCCCACAGGTCTTGGTCCTGAGACCCCACCTGTTCAGTAGATACTGCTCAGAGGTACAGGTAAGCACGGGAGGAGTATGGCTGACCAAGTTTGCAGATGACTGCTAACTGTGGTCCATAATTGACTCTACAGCTGACACAGACATCCTCCAGAAGGGTCTTACAGGGACAGATACCTGGTGTCAAAACAATGCCCTCAAGCAGAATGCCAAAAAATGCGTAGTCATCCCCTTTGGATAAAACAAAGTGCCCACAAATTACCACATAGGTGGTAATCCAGTATGCATGGAGAATGTAATTATGGACCTGGGGACCCAGGTAGATAGTAAACTCTCCTTTGATGATCACATTGCCAAAGTGTTTAGAAATTCCTTCTATGTAGCCCACCTAATGTCACATAATGTAACCCACTTTGTCAAGTTTGATGATGTCACCATTCTACAAATATATCTGTGGAAAGAAAAACTTCCAATGATGTGTACAGCATGTTGTGTACATGTGTACTGCTCTAGTATCATGAAGTAGCTAGGTAGGGATTTGAATCCTCCTCTTGCCAACTGTATGTGTGTGTGTGTGTCTTCCTGAAGAGGAGCAACCTTTTTGAAGACTACTGAAACACCTTAAAAGTGGTATACTCATCCTTGTCAAGTCTGATGATGTCACCATCCTACAAATATACCTGTGAAAAGGCAAATTCCTACTAATGTGTATAGTATGTCGTGTAAATGCTTACTGCTCAAGTATCAGAAAGCAGTTAGGTAGGGATTTGAATCCTGCACTTGCCAAGTGTATGAGAGTGTGTGTGTGTCTCCTTGGAGAGGAGCAACCTTTTTGAAGACTACTGAAACACCTTAAAAGTGGTATACTCATCGTTGTCAATTCTGATGATGTCACCATCCTACAAATATATCTGTGGAAAAGAGAACTCCTAGTAATGTGTATAATGCGTCATGTAAATGCATATTGCTCTAGTACCGTTTGGTAGGGGTTTGAATCCTGCACTTGTCAACTGTATAAGAGTGTGTGTGCGTCGCCTTGGAGAGGAGTAATCTTTGTGAAAATTACTAAAACACCCTAAAAGTGGTATACTTGTCTTTGTCAAGTCTGATGATGTCACCATCCTACAAATATATCTATGGAAAGAAGATCTCCCAATCATATGTATAGCGCATTGTGTAAATGGAAACTGCTGTAATGTCATAAAGTAGTTAAATAGGGGTTTAAATCCTGCACTTGCAAACTGTGCGTCTCCCGGGAAAGGAGCAATCTTTTTGGAGACTACTGAAACACCTTAAAAGTGGTATACTCATCTTTTTCAAGTCTGATGATGTCACCATCCTACAAATATACCTGTGGAAAAGAGAACTCCCAATAATGTGCATAGCACGTTGTGTAAATGCATACTGCTGTAGTATCATAAAGTAGTTAGATAGGGATTTGAATCCTGCACTTGCCCACTGTGTATGTGTCTCTCCTTGGAGAAACGCAATCATTTGGGAGATACTGAAACACCTTAAAAGTGGTATACTCATTTTTGTCGTCTGATGATGTCACCATCCTACAAATATACCTGTGGAAAAGAGAACGTCTAGTAATGTGTATAGCACATCATGTAAATGCATACTGTTCTAGTATCATAAAGTAGTTAGGCAGGGGTTTGAATCCTACACTTGCCAACTGTATAAGAGTGTGTGTCTCCTTGAAGTTGAGTAATCTTTTCAGAGACTACTAAAACACCTTAAAAGTGGTATACTCATCTTTGTCAAGTCTGATGATGTCACCAAATCTGATGATGTCACCATCCTACAAATATACCTGTGGAAAAAAGAGCTCCCAGTACTGTGTATAGCACATCGTGTAAATGCGTACTGCTCTAGTATCATAAAGTAATTAGGTAGAGGTTTGAATTCTGCACTTGCCAACTGTATAAGAGTGTGTGTCTCCTTTGAGAAGAGCGATCTTCTTGGAGACTACTAAAACACCTTAAAAGTGGTATACTCATCTTTGTCAAGTCTGATAATGTTACCATCCTACAAATATACCTGTGGAAAGGAAAACTGCCAGTAATGTGTATAGCGTGTCGTGTAAATGTATACTGCTATAATATCCTAAAGTAGTTAGATAGGGGTTTGAATCCTGAACTTGCCAAGTGTGTGTGTCTCCTAGGAGCGGAACAATCTTTTTGGAGACTACTGAAACACCTTAAAAGTGGTATACTCATCTTTGTCAAGTCTGATGATGTCACCATCCTACAAACATACCCTTGGAAAGGAGAACTCCTAGTAATGTGTATAGCGCATCGTGTAAAAGCATACTGCTGATAGTATCGTAAAATAGCTAAATAGGCGTTTGAATCCTACACTTGCCAACTGTGTGTGTCTCCTTGAAGAGAAGCAATACTTTTGGAGACTACTGAAACACCTTAAAAGTAGTATACTCATCTTTGTCAAGTCTGATGATGTCACCATCCTACAAATATACCTGTTGAAACGAGAACTCCTAGTAATGTGGATAGTGCGTCATGTAAATGTGTACTGCTGTAATATCATAAAGTAATTAGGTAGGGGTTTGAATCCTGCACGTGGTGACTGTGTGTGTGCTCCACATGTGTGACACTGTTGGTCAATGTGTCATGGGTTTTGCTTTTACTACTGTATGACATATCACAATGACAACAGTATGTGCATTACACGTCAGGTAGCTGTGTGGCAAATACATATACATACATGTGGCCTCAATTATTTCATAGTTGGGACCTCTGCTTTCTCCATGAACACATCTGTTATCTTTGCCAGAGTGCGCTGCCACTTTCCAGATCTTAGGTCACATCTGTATGCTTGTGACAAGCTAGCCACTGCAGTGATCCCTGGCCTACGTCATCCGTTTCACATACACTCATTATAGTTTCTATTGAATAGTGTGAGTGAGGGTTTATGCCTGAGGTATATTTGAAACCTGTTCAAAAGCAGCAAAGTCTGTCAAAGATAGCTATTTATTATAGGTGTGCAACAACCTTTGTGGATATGCATGCAGACCCCTTATTGCTCATGTGATCCACAGAGGGATTTCCAAAACCCTTTGGAAATGTGATTATCAAAGGAGAGATGACTTAACACATGGCTCTATGTATACATTGGTACCTGTTCCACATTTTGGGGGCTACTACCTATGTGGTATTCTGGGGATACTATTGTTTTGGAAAAGTGGATGACTATGCTTTATTTGACTTATAGCTTTACAGCATGGGTTTGACACCAGGTATCTGTCTGTATGATACCCTTTTGAAGGATGGGTGTGTCATCTGGAGAATGCATTATAGCCCACAGTATGCATTGCCAAATGTCACCAGATTTATCCCTACTGTGTTTGCTTGTACCTAAGAAAGCTATACACCAAACAGGAGTGGTCCCAGGACTGAGTGCAGGTGACTACCACTTGTTACTGGCATAGAATAGTACTTGAAGGCTGCAAATGTTACTGTATGTCCTACATCTACGTGTCAGTTGTCAAGCCATCATCTAACAATTGTTTATGGGCAGGCTGTTGAGGTTATGTATACTACCAGAATGCAAACCAATGACAGATAGTAACAGCAGTATCACCCACAGCACAATGTCAAACCGTGTCATACACACACGTGTACTCAAGTTCCACAATGTGTGTAGTACAATGCATACTGGCCACCAATAGAAACTATGGTGTGTTAACACTGTCTAATACAGGGCCTGTCACCCTGCCCATGTATCCAATATGCACGTACATGCAGACACTGCACCTCAACCATGTTCACAAATGTACACCTGCAAATATGTGCTGCATACATCCCACACTTACTGTCCACTCTATAACACTTGCTGACAAAACTACACACATCAGCCAAGTGGCACATGGGCAGACAATACATAATTGGAATAAACACTGGTGTAAACAATACTACATTGACAATTATAGCTTTAATGCATCATGCCTGCTCAGCTATACCTTCAAGGATATCATTACACTTTACTGCTGACAACATGCTACACATTAAACATTGCTATACTGTAATAAAGTCACCCTGTGCATCAGCACCATGTTACTCTGTTCCTGCATCAATGTTACAGATGACAGGAGGTGGCACAGGTTTCATCATATGCACAGGGTGTGTTGTTAGTTTGCCAGAGGCCTACATTGAGCCATACAATCGACATGTGTGTGTGAGTGTGTGTGTGAGGACCAAGAGTACTGTTATGGGCCAATTTGGATGCAATGTGTGTGGGTATGTGTTTGCCCTAGGTGTCTGGTTTATGTGTCTGTGTCTGCATGCGCACAGTTCCATCATGTGGCTGCCATATACAGGGATTTGTGGGACAGCTACAGACTGTACCTGGCAGGCTTTACAGATCACCATCTCTGGCCACAGATACGGGACCTGTGCCTGGCAGGGGTGCTACAGACAGTATCAGGTACTAATCCAGACTGGGTACTATCCTCAGAGGTTGACATATGTCCACTGGATCCAGGTCCCTGCTGGGACTGGCCAGAGCCACATGCACGTGGTCTTCTAGGATGGTCTATGGACAACCCCCCAACATTGCTGGGGCTGGTACTGGCACTACGGAAGCGGCTATGACTTGATGGACGTCCATGGCAACTGCCAGCTGATGATGTTGCTGGCATACATCCACATCAACGTCTCAAACATCCCGCACTGTCCTGATACATGGACATGACATTGCGGAGGACATCTAATGTCTCACACCAACGTCTATCAATGACCTCAGTGTAATTACATATGACACCTGCTAGGTCACAGATACTGTCATTTACAGAAGTGTAATGAGCCCTCTGTGCCCTTAGTCCCTGTCTGGTGTACCGCTCCATATGTGCCTATGCCTCCATGACAGCCTGGAACATGCGTGTGGTTTTAAGAGTTGTGGCACGTCTGCCAGGGGCATGATGACCAGCAGTGCTCTGACAAGAATCCCTGGGCATCTGCCTATGTGGTACTGTTCCAGACATCTGGCTATGGCTGCTGTGTCCTGATGCATGTGCCATAGATACCACATGGTCCTGGCCAGTGCCGACTGTACACTGTCCCTCTGCTAAGGGCATTGGTGATGATGGATGTACAGGCACTATGACTGTGTGCATGGATGGGGTGGAGACTTGTGTACTGTCAATTGGTGGCCCAGCAACAGACCCTGACAAACCTGCCTGTGCCTCAACACACCTATCCTCATTATCACTATCTGTGTCAGTGACATCAGATTCCCTGCTGCACTGAACCAGCCCCACCTCAGCACCTGTGAGAGGAAAACAGGAAACACACTTTAAGACCTGTACATGATGTCAGACCACATGCACACATGCACATGCACACATGCAAATGCACACATGCACACATCACATGCACACATGCATGTGCACACATGCACACATGCACACATGCACATGCACACATGCACACATGCACACACACAAATACACTACTCACCAAAGCAGACACACACACACACAAACACACACACACACACACACACACACACACACACACACACACACACACACACACACACACACACACACACACACACACACACACACACACACACACACACACACACACACACACACAGACACACACCACCAGCAATCTCAGAACATACTAAATAGCAGTTGATGGTGGGGTACAGTATCACAAGCAAAACAGTCATATCACACATGTCAGCATGCAGGACATGTGTTGCTCAACAGCATGCACTGCAAATGTAGACAGTCCTTGTTACTAACAGTATACATGGCTTTGATGCATGTGTTTTGTTGTTCGGTGATTGGCCTCCCCCTGGAATGCAATGCATACATGGACACAACATTGCTGTGCAAGTATTCAAAACTCTGCAATGTACTGTGCACCATCACTCACAGGTCTGCATACCATGGCTGGATCTGTATCTGTGTGTCACATAGATACCCAATTCTGATTAGAGCCTCTGTGCATTTAGCAAATAATTGTGGGCACAGTTTCAGCTCATGCATGATGTGTAGACACACAGGATCAGTGGTGCATGTATAACTGACGGAATACCATTGGTCCACATACCCAATGTACAGTAGTTATGGTGAGTGTAGATCATATTGTGGTCATGCCAGTGTCATCCATGACACAGCATGTTAAAACACAACTGCAAATTTAAACATCACACATACCCAATGTGTGTCATATGACCTAGTCACTCAATAGCATCACAAGACATATATGTGTCAGTTGTGCAAATGGTGATTGGTATGCATATTGTTTAGAGGTGCATATGTTTGCACACACACAACATTGAGATGTATAGCAATGAAAGCTATGTGTAGTACTGTGGTTACAATAACTGGATGGGGTGTAGTACCATAAGCCATCATCATGAAGCATCATGTGGTCACTCAAGGCTACAAATGTGTCCCAAACCAGCACCTATCATGCTGTACCGGAACTGCACTACCATGGCAACATTCGCCATTTCACAACCAGTTGCTATATGGGTTTGTAAGGAGGCCAATAAGGAGCATTCCCTAACATGAATGTGTTGTGTGTTGCAGAGTGTTTCACTGCCCCATGATAGGCCTCTACCCCTCAGGTATATTATGTGTGCTGTGTGGATGACATTTGGGATACTGGAGTGTGACTTTACAGATGGTTTGTGAATCCTTCATGTGTAGCATGTTAACATGTTCTGTGTATGACATAGTTGTGTATGTTATGTGCATGTTGTGTATCAACTCTGCCTATCCAATGGTCACCACAGTGTAGCCACATTTGTTTGAGATGGTCTGTGTATTGCATGTGTTTGAGGCAGCTAATCACATTAGTGAGATGTGCGTGGTCTCACAGCAAACATGCACAGCATGCATTATGTGTAGGTGTGTTACATGTGTACATGGCCTACACCTTACCTATGACATGCACTTTTTTATTTGCAATAATAAATGTACAACACACTCACCAGCATCTGTCCGCTGCCTTGCTGTCACACCAGAGGGACCTACATAGATATGAGACAGTTTGTCAGTGGTGACAACTGTGGCATTGCTACTGTGGGTTTGCAGTCTTACAGTAGAACAACAGTTTACATTCACAGGCCTACAGATTATGTTCCAAATGATCAGTACTGCACAACAACAGGCTCCACATCTTCTAACTGCAAAGTACACATCTCACATATGCATGATCTACCAATACAGGTAACAGTAGTCTACAGATATGCCATGTTACCTGCATGCTCCATGTGTTCTTGCTGGGTAGCTCCAACCTCCATCATGGTAAATGTCTGCTGCTGTTGTTGTTGGGCAGGTGCCACCAGGCTCAGGAGCAGCTCCTCCACTCTGGTGAGGGGGGGATGGATGTTAACCCCACCACCTGTTGCAGGCTGTTGTCTCCATACATCAGAAGCATGCTGACGTACATGTCTAAGTAGATCACTGCAGTGGTGGCGTACCTGCTCATATGTCCGGTTATGCAGAGCTACCTCATTTATCCTCCATACAACATCTTGCCACATTGCAGTTCACTCCTGCTGGTCTTGGCTGGTTCTGGAGAATAGTAGGCTGTAGTGCTGAATCATACAGCTGGTAAGAATCTCATCTTCAGCACTACTGTAGCTTGGATTTCTACGGCGTGCCATGATCCCTGGAAGACAAAGAAAAAATATGTATGAGCAAGTCATATGGCACATTTAACTTTATACAGTACAGATACCACTGAACTGACATATATAGCAACCTATTAGCTGACTGAGATTAAACACTTTCACTACCTCTTATCAGTGCTCATCCCACAACTGCTTGAAAGTGCCTGGCACGCTCTATATAATAAACCATGTTCTGCACAGCAACAAAATAAAATCACTATATAAGACTATACAAGAGTATCTGGCACACTGTATGCAACACAATGCACCACCTAGCCACAGCAGATATAGATCAAGCCAGTGCATAAAGAAATATGTCATCCTTCGCAATGTTTGTAAGGTCCAGTTACAGTATTACCAATATACCACACAACTTGTTGATGGCAAACCCGCGGCCAAAATATGTGCACGATTGTGAATATGGGTGGCATACTGCTATAGTAAACTATAAATGTTGCTAGATACGCAGTTATATGTTGTAAAACACATATGACAGAGGACATGTTACAGGCATACCCACACACACATTAGACATAATTACAAGACACAAATGTATTGCAACCCAGATAAGCTTTACATGTGTACCATACAGTACTGTGTGTCAGTACTTACAAAACCTTAAGCTTGAGGAATGTAATCTGTGATGACTACAGGGGCCACACAAAACAGTGGTTCCAAGCAATGTGGACATACACCATACTTTTCTGTTTAGGCCCAGAGCTTCAAGAAGTACTACAGTACATACAGGATTTGGATTCAACATCAGTACCATTCAATAAGCATACATATAGTGCTTTAGCCTCCAATGACACACCCCAGTTAACACCAAGGGACTACATCAGACTGTATGCCATAGTGCTTTATCTGCCTAGCAACAGCATACACAGCTTTTGTTGGGATCAAAGCAAGGACCCATAATACCATGACAGAAACAGTTTCCCACTAAGCTATCCTACAAATACACATCTTTGACACATTCACCTACACATTGACCATCACACTCAATCAAATTTACATGGAATCTATAGCAACAAGTAGATGTGGGTGTGTATGAGTATATATGACTATGTGTGTGTGTGTGTGTGTGTGTGTGTGTGTGTGTGTGTGTGTATATATATATATATATATTTTTTTTTCTATTTATATATATATATATATATATATATATATATATATATATATATATACATATACACATCCATTGGTGTACATATACATATAGGCACATATACAGTCCACCTTTCATGGTGGGAATATCAATTATACAAAGGATGTGAGGTATACAGTAATGTAATAATATCGCACAATCTTGTGAGAAATGCATTGAAAGTGTTGACAGCCCAGGTAGCTTTAGCAGGCCTCACTGACTGCAACATTGCAAACTGAGCAAAACACCCACAGTGTTTAACCACCACATGTCATATACCAGCACTGTATAATGTCTTGTTTGTCACACACTAAAACCTACATACAAATATGCACATAACAACCTTCACCAACATATATATGTCCACTCTTCACAAAGAGTTGCAATATGTCCCTTGCTCTATGCACATATACAGATGTTAATATATATGACACATATATATCTCTCCATATGTGTGTGCCATACACACACAAGGTCCACACTGTTGTAAGTCCCTGGACCTCACAGCTGAATGGTTGGGCCTTGCTACAACATGAACAGGTGTCACATGTGAACACACAGTAACATTAGAGGGGGTATATATAGCTCCAAATGCTAGATTAGCATACTAGCCTGGTACAGCAGTTGCCAGTGCTAAGCTACACTTTAATATGACTATCATGCATGTGTTACTCTGTCACACCCATGTTTATATAAATGTTTGGGCTAATCTCCCAAACAGCCATTGGCCACACTACTGTACAGAACACAGATAACATGGATCAGATGTTTGGCATTTAATGCTGAGCTACACATTTCACAGTTATGTCCCACTGCCCACAGGTACACACTGAATTGTCCATGGCAGTAGTTAAGCAGAACATCTGTGCATAGATACGTACTGCTGCCACATATGAATGGTTCACATTATGTAGAGTACTCTTCAAAAACATCTACTACATGCTAGTAAATACATACCGGTTACATACCTTTCCTTTGTATGAGTTGGTATTATTTCTTATTCTTTTTCCTTTTGCTTTACACTGTCTCTCTCTCTCTCTCTCTCTCTCTCTCTCTCTCTCTGTCAGTCTCTGCCGTAGAGTGATTGAGTTTGTTGGCAGCAATTACAGCCTGCTTTTACAGGTATTTGCACATGTGCATGTGATGGCCACTGCACAAATTGGTGGCCACCATTTGCTAATTGCATGCAGCCTGCTGTGTGGTAATTGCAGTAATCACTGTCATAGCAACCCAATGCTATAAATTGCTAACTCAGGTAGGCATGGTCCTTTCAGCTTTCCAAGGTGGGGATCATGCTTGCTTGCTGTGGACATTGTTGTTTAAGGCATAATGTTGGTATAGTTCTTATATCTGAAGCCAGGGGTGTAGCCAGTTGCTGCTTCCCGTACACACTTGTCAGTGTAGAATTGTACTCACCCCTCAAAACGCTAACCCAAGATACATGGGAGTAAGTACTTTATTTTCTAATTGTACAATTAGCTGCCATACAAAAATAGTTATTGAGATGTATTCCTTTGGCACATGAATTGTTTGTGAACTGCTATACTGTGAATATTAATTTACTCACTTCTGAACAGTTTGTGCATTTTTAGTGTTGACATTAGCACAGGCTGCTCAAGAAGACTGTGGAAATTTCAGTACTGAGTATGCCTACCTACATCCTTGGTAGACCCTGAACACACAGGTATATTCTACATTTGGGTAGGGGTGCAGAAGTACAGAGAGCATTATGTATTATTGTGTGAATTTTATCTTGCTGGACTTAAAGGGTTGCTGTGTACCTGTTAGTTTATCAAGGCAAGTGGTCTGTCTGCGTAGCTCCCAATTGTGGACCTATCCACATGGTAGCCAGAGGTTAGTCATTTCTGTGCACCACACCGGTCTTTTCAGCACTGGAACAACGGCATTGTTACAGTTGGTTGCTACCAGTACATGGCTACATCCTTTGGTATTTCAGTGTTGTACTCCTACATAAGGGTATGCTTCTGGAACTCCTTCCAAAGCTATTTGCACAGTGTGTAACAGCAGAAATGCTGATATGCCTGTGTGTTTTTGCCTCTGCCAGGCCTCTCAAACACTCAGGTACATATTTGAACAGACTCAGGGAAAAGTAGGTAAAAGTGAGGTACACCTTTAAAATATTAGCGCCATTAAGTTGAGACTTTGAGAGAACCAGAGCATATGGATTAATACACCTTTTCTGACGTACAAGCAGTGTCTAACTCTTACTTATTGTCATTATTCATTAAGTGTAATTCACCACCTTTCTGACCAACGTCAGTACTTTTCAGAGGGATTCAGAGGGGCACAGCTAAAATCTGTTTCAAAATGAGGAACATCCCTGAAAATTAGGAACAGTTGGGAGGTATGGCCTCTGTTCTAATCAGATATGCCAGTGTTTGTTCTGCTATGATACTGTGTGGGGGTTGTAAAGTGCTGCTGTAACATTATTTCCTGCTAGAATGGCTGCTTCTCTCATCACAGTCATGTAATGCAATTCCACAACCAACAATTGCTGCTAAAGATCCACAGAACAAGTTGTGTGTTATGGCATTCCTATTTTTCCTTTACATTCACTTACTCTGACACATGATATATTTATTTCAGCACCAACTTGTCATGTATCTACCGTGGCTTAGTGGTACTTCATGCAGTGTAGTGTGTACAAGGTCCCGGATTTGAGACTAACGGAGGTGTTTTATTTTGCTGCTGAGCAGAACAAGGGCCCTCACATACAGAGTGACTAAGGCACTTTTAAGCAGTTGTGAGCGGGTTTGCGTGGGTTTGTGCGAAACTTAGCAATTCTTAGCTAAGCGCACACAAGCACACACTCGCGTAAACCCACTAACTACTGCTTAAAAGTTCTTACTCCCGCTAACCCCCGCACTCATTTCTTTGAAAGAAATGAAAATGGGGAGATAGGAAAGTGGTGAAAAAGGGGCACAAAGAGGGAAAGACAGTAGGGAAAATAGCTCGGGATGTGCAGGATGGGTGTAGGGAAGGTCCATAGCTACCCATTTCTTTAACAGCAACAGCTGTGCATATGCAATAAATTTGGAGGGAAATATGAAACCTTCCACCCCTGAGAGAGGGGTGAGGACAACAAAGTATGTTGTACTGCCAATTAAATTACATTGTATGTGTCCAGCGGACATGTGTGCAAAATGGGCAGCTATGTATGGGGCATATTTTTTTTTTGGGAGCAGATTGCCCTTTTTTTTCAGGTGAGAGTGGAATGTGGGGTAGGGGAAGTAGGTATATTTGGGGAGGTAGGTTGGGGAGGTAAACAGACAAGACAAACAAGATGCATACAGGGGTGGAATATGACATGTGGTGGGTGAACACCATTGATGGGGAAGGATGTTTGGAAATCGCAAGCCCATGAGTGCACAGATGGCAACAGTGGAACTGAGATCCCCTCCCATGGGCAGTCACCACTGCACCTTCACAACCCAGAGGGTGGCTGTGCTGGGGGCTGTGTAGGAGGGGCAGGCTCACCTGTGAGTCTCGTCACTCGTGCCTCAAGCTGGCATAGAGGATCAGCAACAGAACGCTTGATCTCTCTACGCACCACAGCCTGGATCATTTGGAGGGTAATAGGTGGCCCTCCTCCGCCCACGCTTGCACGGGGGGGGGACGAGCCCCATCCCCTGCAGTGCTTCCATCCATAGGTGGCACAGGGCCAACAGAGGAAGAAGTCCCAGGCTGGGCACCGGACCTGCTGGTGCCAGGTGCCATCGCCAGCTGAGGTGGGACAGGTGGGTCCGCTGGGTCCGGCCTTCCCATACGTTCTATGTTTTGGAGGATTTAATGAAAATATGGGTTAGTAACAGTCAACAGCATTCCCAATTAGTTATAACAGCATGCAGAAGTATACCCATTAACCCAACGCACCAGACTTCCAACAGTTGAACAGCAAGCATAACACATGCATATATAGAAAAACAGTGGACATTACAACAACATGCAGGTTTAATTGATGGCAACAGGCCACCAATATTGTGGTATTTGAACAGGGCATATGCATCAAAATAAATCCAGATATTTATAAACCAATAGGACATATGTCCCAACAAATGTTTTGAGATTAGACATACCCATTGAGGTAAGAAATTGCATTTTTTATGCACATACAGTAGGGTGGAAAAAGATAGCTCCATTATCAGCTTATATATCCTTCTAGTTTTCACTACATTCCTATTAACTGCAGTTATATGTCTCCTACATGTATTATTACACTACCCAATTGTCCTTAAATTGCGAAATGGGTGTTGGTTAGATCTTTATATACATGAGCTGTATCTGACATACAAACTGTCCGGGATGCAGATGTTACTGCTCCATATTTTGTGAGTTGCTCAGACACACTACTGCTGAGATGGTACACTGACAGCTCTACTTTCCTATAATTATCTAGATATGTTCATGTGAAATTATCAGTTATATGTTAACAGCTCCCTACATTTCTGGCAGCACAGTGACATTTCTGGGGAACACAATACCAAGCTACTCATGTGCCAGATTAACCTGTACATGCTGGGCATGAGCCAACAGTTGAGGACTATAAATATGCTTAAAAGCTACTGGCACTCCCTTCATCCACTTTGTATGGGCCTACCCAAGTGTGGGTTAACAGCACTTAATACAACAGTACTATTTCTATAATGCAAGAGTACAACAACATATCAAAGAAAATGACACAGACACACTCCAGCAGTTATATCTTTTTTAAAGACTTAAACACTTTTCTAGAGGCTCTCTCATTTATTTTATATAACAGTACATGCAGAATAATTACTAACCTGCCTGGTTGCACAGCCTTAGCAGCCTATCTGCATAGGCTTGCTGGTTCACAGAGCGGACACCTGCAGCTGTGAAGTAAATGAAGTGATATTGAGACCTATACCTATCCATAGTATAGACTAGAATAGCAATTCATAAATACTGAATTCCATGGCTACTTACTCAGTAGTGGGGCATTTTCCATCCCACGGGCCTCCTGGATCCACTGGTCCAGTTGATCATCTTTGCATCTCTTCAGGTCTGCGTGGTGGTGTCTGACCTGCTCACCAGTCCGAGGGATGCCTGTGGCACTGGTGAGTTCATGAGCTAGATGGTTCCAGGCTTCTGCTTTGTATTGGGTGCCCTGGTACTGGGTCTATCCTCATGATTATGGACAAGGAGCCAAACCATTACTTTTGACTCCTCAATGCCCCAACGTTGCACTTGAAATCGAGAGCCCTCTCCAGCACCGGCCATGCTGCCTGCAGATGGGAGCTACAACCAGTTATGACAAGTATTCCCACCTATGGAGCTTAACTATACCTTATTTCCTGCACTTATTTGTGATTGGCCAGTTTTGAAAAAACTCAGCTGAAGGCACACCTGCTTAGCAATGGGTAAACTTCCATTGATATGTATATGTGTGTTGAAAGTGCATGGTTATGAAATGCTGTCATGGCTTAGTGGTTATGGAATGTGATCATGATGCACAGTATCCTGGGTTCGAGCCCTGTGATTGCTTTTTATTTTACTACTGGCCAGACCAGCTAGGAGGTGTGGCTGTGTTTAGCCAACTTTGCTCAACTTTGCCTGATGTTGCTCTACATTGCTCTACATTGCCCGACGTTGCTCTACATTGCACTGGTTAGCACGGAGTGCAAATCCACACAAACATGTTCTGTTTGCGCTAGTTGACGCGATGCACAGCTCCACGCAAAGACATTGCGCTAGTTAACGCAGTGCTTAGCTATGACAAATTACATTTAAATCTGCTTAATACTGGTAAACTTTGCTTATCTGTGCTTCACATTGCTTAAGATACGTTACTTATGCATCCATCAGTATGCATAACCATTTCACCTTCTTATATATATATATATATATATATATATAAATATAAATTGTTCACTACTACATAGGCCATTTCAATGCTTTTTACAAAAATTTAAATGATAAATGTCAGGAATTATTTTTAAATACAGATTTCCAACAGAAAATAGAAGGGGGAGTGGTGGGACTCGAACTGGGAATGCCTCCTCTTTGTGCGAAGGCTCTACCACTACGATATCGCTATTTTGCTTAATTTGCATATAACTTTCTTATTATCCTCTTCGGTGTCTAAACTGTTAACTGTAGCTAAGCAATGGGCAAACCCACGCAAACACGCACAAATACGGGCAGCTATAGCGGAAATAATAAAAAAATGTTTTACATTTTATAATTGTACAGGGGTTTAGAATGTGGGGGAGTGTAGCGTTGGGTAAGTACACATTTGAGCAGACTCACTCATGTAAGTAGACATTTCTCGAATGTCAGACTTGCAGGGGCATGGATTTTTTGACTGCTCGGCAGTCCAACATGCCCCCTGCACCCGTGCATGCTCCATGTTAGCCTTAGAGTTGAGGCAGCGCACCCTCATTAATATGCATGGCTCACTGCCGTCTTACTCTTAGACTGGCTCTTCCATGTAAGACTAATTTAGTCTTACATGGAAGATTAGTGAATCCTGGGGATTGTATTTCATTTTTTCTGTTACCTAATTGTGTGTTTCACTGAATATAGTGTGCGGTGTATCTCTCTGCTATAACAGGGGGTGGTGGTCTTCTTACTTCTTTGTTATCTGATATTTAGCTGTTAGCCTAGAGGGCTTCCTCTATACTTTAAGTGCTAGCCACACAGTTTGAGAATTCATTTTATGCTCAACTTCTGAGAGACTTGGTTGGCTACAATTACCTGCATTAGAAGCTGAAGTTAAGTACAAACTTGCAGTTTTAAAAGTACTGTATTTCATTTTCTTCTGTTTCCCAATTGTGTGTTTCTAAACAGTGTGCTGTGTGTCTCTCTGCAGTTAGTTCCCCACCCTCCCTCCCTGTTCCTGTGTTAGTGTTAGTGTTGGTGGCTGTGGAATTGCCTGCCCCTCCTGTAAGTCTGTATTTGAACACTCCTCCGGAATCCATCTCATTTGCTCACTTAACCAAGTACAGTGAGATCATATTCTGAGTCTAGTGTTCACTCTACTTAATACAGAGAGAAGATTTGAGAAGGCCAACCCACTTAGGTTCTTCCTTCCTCTCTCCTTGCACTTTACTAATAAATAAAATGTGCACTTTACTCATCTGCTTTTACTGTATTTGTGTTTCCTCCTACTTTATTTTGCTTTTGCCTCTTCTTAAAAGTATGCAATTTTATTTATTCTGCTGCATTTATTACTGCTTGGTAGTAGCCTGATTAAATTGTAACTGTTATTTTAAGTATTTTGGTTTAAGCACTTGGGCTTCATACCAGCTGTTTTACATTAAGAAGGTTTGTGGTCTGCACTGTTGTGGCAGGACAGGTAGCTTACATCCTTCTAAACTGGGAAATACTGATTGAAGGCTCAGTGTCTGCTATTCTAAAAGTGTATTAGTTCTGGTTTAGGCACTTGGGCTTCAGGCCAGTTATTCTACATTAAGAAGGTTTGTGGTCTGCACTCTTGTGGGAGGAGAGAGGCAGGATGCTGCCCTTCTGAGCTGGGAATTTCCTGTCACAGGCTTATTGTGCCTGCTTATTTGAACTGTTTCTTTCTGGAATTGGTGCACCTTGTTGCTGTAGCATAGACCAGATTCAGGCCTGCTGAACCTAGCTTTGTTTTTAAACTTGACCACTAATCCAGGCCATCATTTTTTGGAGAAGGTTCCCCAGCACCTTAGTAGCAAGAGTGTGCAGTTAGAACTTGTCTGATTGAAGACTGCTGGAACAGGGCTCAGTTTTGAGCTTTTTTCTGGTTAATTGGGTAACTTGTTTAAATCAGTTTATTCGTTTTCTATTCTTTTATTTACACATATATATATATATATATATATATATATATATATATATATATATATATATATATATACATGCAAAAAAGTGCACTTTATTCATCTGCTTTTACTGTATTTGTGTTTTTTCCTACTTTATTATTAGGGGCATTGACTAAAACGCTGATCTGAGATATATAACAATAAATTTCACATTTAAAGTGTTTTTTTGATTGTATCTGCTTTATTTTCTGAAATATATATATATATATATATATATATATATATATACTTGTTTCCCACGTTTCTAAGCTAGTATAGTCCAGTTTTCAGGTTAGTGCTGAATTCAGGGCTGTGTTACAAATCTCTGTGTTTGCCCATACCTTACCTGGGTAGAAGGAAGTTTCTCTGTTCACCTGTGAGAGAGGGGAGCTTTGAGAAGGCTATCTGTCTCTGGAGGAGTGGTGTCAGGCCCGAAATTAGTAGCTTATTGGCCATTTTGGGCTAATTTCTATCTCTTTCATTTCCCTGCTATAAAAACCACATTTGCCCGGTTTTGCACACCAGGCAGCACTGGTTAGCTGGGGTATAACTATTCCCGACTCCACAAAGTCTCATATTCAATTTTTTCCTTGGAACTAGACATACTTTCAACTTAAGTACTCAAGCCATTCATTTCTGAGCCCAGCACTTGCTCAAAACTCATAGCAAACACTTATAAACCCTAGCACTAGACCCCCCTATACTGTACAGAAGGACAAGGCTCTCTATTCGACCTTACCAGCCATTCAGTAAAACAGTTCACTGTACCTATCCAAGCATGTCCAAAGGACAGTTTCAGGTGTACACTCCAGTCCAACTGGTGAATCTGGGCATTTTGAGGCAATGTTACAACTGCCTCATGCACACAGACAACCCTCTCCTCCTACCACCAAATACTAATACATGAGAGAGATGCAATTATACAGCCATACTGGAGGCTAAACTCTCTCAACTCAAGACTGAATCAGACAGTCAAGAGGAGAAGGTAAATACTTGCATCACACCACCAGTCTCACATAGACCCATTAAACCAGCACCTGCAAAAAACACATATAAATACATGAAAACATACTCTGAGGCTCTAAAGAAAAATCTGCAAAAGCAACAGAGACCTCCATAGCAGACATCCAAGCAACCTCCACCCCCCCAACACAAACCATAAAACACATACTTCACAAAACCAGTGTGTCATGCAATCACAGCCCTTATAGCAAAATAATATACCCAACATATTAGTAATAGGTGACTCTATAGTCAGGCACACTGACGTCCCACTCACTAGGCTGAATAAGGAGAAGGTTACTGCTAGCTGCCTGTCAGGTGCCAGGATCTGCCACATAACACAAGCACTCAGGTCACTCCAGCACAAGTACAAATACGATTCTGTCATTGTCCATGTTGGTGTGAATGACCTGAGCCATACCTCCCTGGACTACATGAAAAGAGACATGGAAGAGCTCTCTGATCACGTAGCCCTGGCTGGTATGACCCTGACCCTGAGTAGCATCCTGTCATCACCATAGTATAAAGAAAAAAATTATCAATTTCAGCAATTGGCTAAGTTTCTGGTGTCATTCAAAGGGGTTCCCCACCTGGGATGACATGCCCGACAAGCCACGCTGCTTCACTAGAGATGTCTTGCACCTGTCACCCTTATGCTTTTGAATACTGGCCAAGGCTCTTGCCATCCCCATAGTGCCTTTTTTAGGCAAGGCTCAAAAGACAAACCCACCGCCGTAAATAGCACAAGTAACAAAAAACTGAGGGTAGTGGTACTCGATGCCAGAAGTCTAAACCTCAAAATGAATGCACTCAACGCACTCCTTAGTATAGAGAAAATCAATATATGTGCAGTAACAGAAACCTGGTTTAAGGCTCCAGAGAGCACCCCAGTACTACCAGCCTACAATTCATACCATACATTTCGGCCACAGAACTCTGACCAAAATACAAAAGGTGGAGCCGTATCTATATTCATCAAGGATACCAAAACTTCCAGGTTAGTGGCACAGCATGATGCTTCAGAAATCATCCATGTGCAACTAACAACGGGAAAAACTGCAATTCAAATTGTAGCTTGCTACAGATCACCCATCATGTCTCAGGACTCCCATTCTGCATTTCTGAAAACACTGGGAAACATAAAGGTCCTACCAAGCACCCTAATGTTGGGTGATTTCAATTACCCAAACATTAACTGGGAGAACTACTCACGTACTAACTCCATTGCCCAACATTTCGTAGAAGTTATAAACCAAAATCCCCTGGATCAACTTGTCAACACTCCCACCAGAGGTGACAACATATTGGACCTGGTCATCACCAACATGGGCGACCAGTGTTCCACACTGGAGGTCAACTCCTCTCTGGTTAGATCTGACCATAAACAAATCACTTTGGATATCCACATTCCGCCCCCACCCCTGGACAAGGAAACCACTGTGAAAAACTTTTCAAAAGCAAACTTCACGTTATTTAAGACCGAGGTGGAAAGTTTCAAAGCCCCCATGCTAAAGGATAATGCTGTCTAAGCTGCAAAATCCTTTACTAATGCATTCTATGGGCACCTACAAGAATGCATGGATCGTGCTATCCCAAGCAAAACCAAGACTCACTCCTCCAAGAAAAGGAAACCAGCCTGGATGACCCCTGCCATAAACAAGCTATACAATAGAAGGAGGAAACTAGTATAGAAAAGAGTAAAATCCCAAGAAGGGAAGACATCCTTGATCAGTATCAGCAAGAAACTACAATCCCTCATAAACTCATCCAAGTCTAGCTTCAAAAGAAAAATTGTCAAGGATTCTAAAGATAAGCACAAGGCATTTTTTAGTTTTGTCAAGAATCTAAGTGGCAATGCTCAGATCTGCTCGGAGTTAGTGCAGAATGGCACAAAATACACTGAACCAACTGATATTGCCAACATCCTGGCAGACAGGTTCAGTGCAAACTTCACCCCCCTCTCACCCCTAAAATGGCCCATAACCATACCAGAAGAATGTAGAGCCCCTGAAATCACAGACACTTGGGTTAGAACAGCCCTCTCTAAAGCCAAAAACACAGCATCAATGGGACCGGCAGTGTCCCAGGCTGCATCCTACATGAGCTCAAAGATGAACTAACCCCTCACCTAAACACACTGTTCAAACTCAGCCTCTCCACAGAGTGGTACACAGCAATGGTTATTCCACTCCACAAAGGTGGAGCCACAACAGACCCCAGGAACTATCGCCCTATAAGACTGACTAGCTTGGTCTACAAGGCTATGGAGTGCATCATCATGGAACTCATTTACAGAGACATTGAGAACCTTCAAACACTGGACCCTACCCAGTTCAGCTTTGTTAAGGGCAACTCATGCCTCCTAAACCTGGCGGACTTCTTGGAGATAGTTACCAAGGCTATAAATGAGGGAAAGGTGGTACACACAGCCTACCTAGACCTTGCAAAGGCCTTCAACACCATTCCCCATTCTGGTATTATTGACAAGCTCACCAGCCTGAACATAAACCCCACATCACAAGATCGGTTGCCAACTGGCTCACAGACAGAACCCACATGGTGAGAGTTGTGGGAGCTAGGTCTGACTCTAAACCGGTTACAAGTGGCGTTCCCCAGGGCTCAGTCCTAGGACCCCTCCTGTCCAGCATATACTTCTCAGAGGTACAGACAAGCACAGGAGGACTATGGCTGACCAATATCGCAGACAACTGCAAACTAGGGGCTATAATTGACTCTCCGGCTGACACAGACATCCTCCAAAAGGGTCTCACTGAGATGATACCTGGTGTCAAAATCATGGCCTCAAGCTAAATGCCAAAAAGTGCATAGTCATCCCCTTTGGAAAAAAAAGGACCCACAAACTACCACATAGGTGGTAGTCCTCTAAATACGGAAAATGTAATAAGGGATCTGGGGACCCAAGTAGATAGTAATCTCTCCTTTGATAATCACATTGCCAAAGTGGTTAGAAAATCCTTCTATGTGGCCCACCTAATCACAAAAGGGTTCACATCCAGATCAAAAGAGGTCATTGTGCCCTTCTACTCATCACTCATCAGACCCATCATAGAGTACAACGCCCCATTTGGGATGTACCTTACAAGACACCTGCAACAACTGGAAAGACCACAGAAGGACCTCACCAAGAGGATCACTGGCCTCAAACTGATGCCCTATGCAGCTCGACTAAAAAAACTCCAGCTATACTCAATTGCATATCGCCTACTCAGAGGTGATCTCTGCCTGACATACAAGGCCATGTCCAACCCAGAATTGATGGACATGCTCCACCTAAAGAAAACCTTATCCCTTCGATCCAAATGCTCTAGGGATCTAAACCTTACCACAACAATAAATAGGACGTGCTGGAGGGATACATTCCTGCCCCAGAGACCTCCCATGCTTTGGAACGAGATCCCAATCTACATTAGGCAGAGCTCCTCGCTAACACTCTTCAAGAGAATCCTTGATGAGTGGATGGGAAACAGAAAGTTTACCCCAGAGATCACTTCAGTGGCTCTGCTGGACAGAGGCACAGGGAACTAATCTAAGGGGGCGGTGAAAGCCAACAAATTCTTTCTAGGCTTATAAATGCCTTAGGGCAGATAGGCTAGTACCTACCTATGAGCCTATGAACTTAAGAAAATGCACGTTAATGTAAAACCTGTTATTATAGCAACTTTCTAAATTTATAGGAACAACATTTAAACTCTGCCCATGATTTTGAGCCTTTGACCCTCGTTATTTTGGCTTTGTCATTAATTCTTGTGCTTAGAGGTTGAGAGGTATGACATATATTTGTGGATGGCAAGTATGTGCTATGACCTCCAGTCCAGAAAAGCAGTCAGAAAAGCACTTGATATTGCATATGTGCATTAAACTATATGCAAACCTGCAAACAGTCTCCCACATATAACTTAGTGTAAAAAATTTAAAACATGGTTGCATGAATGTAATATACTTAAACTGCAAGAAATAAGGTAGAATGTATCTGAATTAGTTGGTAAGGTAATAGATCAGTTTAAGAACTGTTGGATTAAACATTTGCTGATGATGTAAGCAACCACCAAAGTAAATCTGTTAAATTCCTGTAGCAGAAATTTGTAAAATGTAAACAATCTCAACTCCAGAAAAGGCAGTAAATGAAAACATAGGTGCACTATCCTAGGATTTCAAACATAAAATACTCCCACAAGTCTGGGAATATATAAAGCTTCAAATGACAACAAAACAATCTAGAAAAAAATTACATGTCACAATCCTGGGCCAACAAATAAAATCTAGAAGTAAAATATCCCTTTCCAGTTATACATCGCTTTCCCAATGGCAACAGAACAGAGAAAAAATAAAATAGGCACACAATTGTTGGCAAAATATAATCTAGACCCCAAAGTCAAACTTCTTTCCATATAATTACTGCTACAAAATAACTTCCTCTACCTCCAACTGATATAAATATAAATCAATTCATGTGCACATCATAACCATCGAATGTGCAGATGAATGAACCTTGACAGTGATCCAAATTAGATTGAGGGATCAAAATAATGTTGTTGAATAAAGCCAGTTCATAATTCAGTTCACACACACAATAAATAAATAAAAAATAATAAAAAAATTCTAACAAATCAAATGGTACTTGTACAGGGTAAAATTATCCAATAGATGGGTATCATATCCAGAAATATATAATACAGCTAAATTTGCCCATCCATCACAATATCGGGAGAACCAGTAGTACCCAGAGGGAAGAAAAAGGAAGAAAGTGACATACAAAGGGCTACATCCCCCCCATAGCATTCCCCTACTACAACACTCCCAAAATGCAGTTAAATATGTTGACAAATGAAGTATGCACTGCTTTTCATCAAACATTTCTGAGTGCCAAGCAGCAGGGTACATACTCTGCATTCTGGGAGATGAGCAACTAGCAATAGGAAGGGTGCATTCATTAAGACAGGAAATCACCATATTCCATATAATGCATGTGAAGCCGGACGCATATTAAAAGCAGGTAGCAACAGATGGAATTAACACATACCCTAAATGCTGCAGGGCTACATTCACCAGTGGTGGGCAACAAAGCAAAGGTAGGCAGGAAATACTGTTCTCAACTGGACACAAGGTAGCCAGCTGGATACTTTTCATATGCCATCAACAACATTTTGTTGCCACTGGTAGTGATCATTTTTCTATCAAAACCTTGATCCAGCCATGCTCCACAGATTTAATTTGCAGACGTTCAGTGAATACAGTTACTAGCCAATGAGTAATGAGCCAGGGTGAAGAAGGCAAGCATCCATAAATAGTGTGCACGTCAAATCATACATTGTCAAGCTGTGCATTGAGTACTATATTGGGGTACAATGGGCTATGCCTAATTTCTGCTCTAAGTCTATTTCCTCATAATCTCATGTGTCCCAAGACATACCTGTCCCCAAGTCACTCAAACATGTGGCTGGAACATTTTAGTGCAGGTATTAGTGCAGGTACCCATCATCAGTGTCAGAGGGTGGCAAGAATAAAACTCTGAACTCTGTTCAATTTCCATTTAAAATATGGCACATATGGAATGCAGCAACCTCAGTCCTATCTGTTGGCCCTTCCTCAACAAAATCTGAGAGATATAAAAGAAATACCTTCTAACATTAGAAATTGATAGTTATGCCTGTGCAGCATTCACTGTGGCCATTTCAACTTCCTGGATGATATCATTACGTTCCAGGTCAATTAGCTTCTCCTTCACCAAGCCAATGATTGATGTAAACAGACAGTCTTATGCCAACTGCCCCATGCATGCTATCTTTGATAAATCAGTGACACAGACTTTACATTTCTTCCACACCCTGTGTGACCACATAGAAGTAGAGCCATGACAGATTGTAACACCAGTAGGAATTGAGACAGCTGTTAAACAAATGTCCAAGTCAAATAGGTCATACACAGTCTG
>NC_056741.1:962006193-962163693 GCF_019279795.1 Protopterus annectens
CACCTATAGCCACACCCCTGGTTTGCTTGAACAGTTCTCCTTCATAGTAAATAAAGTTGTTTTGCAATACTATGCTCATTAGCTCAGCCAATAGAGATATCCTATCCCAAGTCATATCAGTATGTTTTCTCAAACATCTAGTGAAAGCATCTATACCCAGCTCTATGGGTATACTACTAAATAAATCAATCACATCTATTGTACTGAATAAAATATCTCTGTGGTAGTCATTTATAGGGTAATTCTTTAAAAATTCCCACGAGTCCTTCACTAGGTGCTTGACCTCCTTATATAAAGGTTTTAATAAAGTATCAATTACCACCCCAATAGGAAAGGTCTTAGATTTACTCCCGGATATAATCGGGTGAAACGGGGGGTTCTGGATACCTTTATGTATCTTGGGAATCCCTACTATAGTTGCCAAAGTTGGGAATTCAACAGTCATAAATTTATATAAGTCCTCTGAAATTCTTTGTTCAATATAATATTCTTCAAGATACATATCTATTCTCCTATAAGCTATATTTATCTCATTCAGAGAAATAGTGTCATAATTGCCCGAGTTGTGTAATATATCAAGTATGACAGCACTGTACATGGTGGCGTCGTAGAATACGATACTGTCACCTTTGTCGGGCTTCATGATCCTGATGTTGTGATTGTTCTGCAGCTCATATAGAGCCTCATGTTCTTCCACCAACAAGTTGTATTTTGTCTTACGCTTTCTAATATAATGGTTAGCTTATTTCTCTAGTAACACTGTTGTCATACATTTGAACTTTGGGGTTGCTTAATGGGATAAAGCTACTTTTCCTTTTTAGGTTGTCTGAATTGTCACAAATCCCAGTTTCCTTGTTTCCAAAAGTTAAGGCCAAGTTCAGCTTCCTAGTAAATTTCTTAACTTCTAGTATATTATCTACTAAATGAAATTTAGGGGTCAGAATGAATTTCATCCTCTTCGATAATAGACTAAAATGGGCTTTCTCTAACCTAATATTGCTGTAATTATAGATATTAAAATTTTTGTAAGTACTTACTACATGATTTGTAATGATGATGTCATCATCAGAATTGTCCCTTAATTTCCCAGATGTATTGGGTGATTGAGATGTTAATACTTTGTTTTCCATTTTTCTCCTTTTCTCCAATTGCCATAATGCATTCCCTTGTATGTGCGAAAAAACTCTTCATTACATTCTCCTTTATCGGATTCATGTGGTTCCTGTACCTCTCTATTAAGTTTTGAACTGTCCCATTTGTAACTAATATGCCTTCTGTATTGATCTCTATCTCTGTTCAGTTTCCTTTGTTTATGTTCAAAGGCTTTATTAGCTCTACCCTCAGCTGTGCTAAACTGCTTATAAAATAAAGTCTCCCATTGTGAAAAAAGCAAATCCTGCATAATAGAATTGTTAAGTTTCTCTACTTCAATCAACATTTTACATAGCTTAGCATCATTGTGTTTTATAAGCATTCTCATGTATTCAAATCCAAACTTATCAAATAAAGCGTTAAATTCCATTTGAACATCAGTGTCAATATCTATGCCTAGGGGAAGCTTGTAAAATCTAAGGCCCATAGGTACAATGTTAATTGATAAACAGAAGTTGAGATAAGCATTGTCTAATTTTAAGCCATTAATAATATTTAATTTCTTGCCAAATTAATAAATCATGTCCTTAATAGTGCCTTTACCATACTGGTGGGAATCCATGTTGTTCCTAATTATATTACTATCAAATTTACATTCATGACCTAAAAAGTCCTGTAACGCATTGCATTTGTGATCATTGTTCATATTACTGACAGTACCTTTTTGGCGAGAATTCTCACCAGAAACATGTGCATATGTCCGGGTAGGTTGTGTGTATTTCAGTCTAGTTCCTACACGCTTCATTTCTTCTGAAAGATTTCCGAAAGAGAAATCGAAAGTAAAATCCGTTACTGCAGACCTGTTATTTTCGTTGGTAACGGCTGTACCAGGCAAATCTATACCACATCTGTGTGCTCGCTCCTGTTCCTGTCCATTAGGTAGTCCAGGAGATGAGGTGTTGGGTAGCCCATCGCTACTGTTGTTAAAAGTACTTTTATGAGGTGTTCCCTTGTGAGAGGGAACTGTTCTCAAGACATTCCTTCCATTTGTGGTAACAGGCGAATGAGAGCGTAATTCCGATAATCCAGGGATCTTGCTGAATAACTCCAATACTTTAGATACCTCACTACGTAAAGAAATAATTTTGGCCCGAAGCAGTTCAACTTCAGTACGATGACCTGGTGAGGTATTGGGAGTCAAACTGTGTGAGGAATCCATAACGCAACAATTGAATCAGCAAAGTACCGTTTGGATCAACACAATTCCTCTCCACATAAAATACCAAACGGAAAATACCTCCCACAGCTGAAATCAGCAAAATAAATCCACCGGTCGTAGGATAAAAACAAGATAAATTTAATATATATCCACAAGATTGTTTGTTGAGCGCTTTCACTCATCACAGCGAGCTTCTTCAGAACAATAGTAAAGTAAAATTGTATTCAATTTATATTTAAAAATGGCGCCAAAAAAGCTCATTCATTAAAGATACAATGTCCCCTAAGTTGAATACATAAAACGTACTGCATGTACTATGCATATTACAATTCAGTACTTAATACATGTATGTATATAAAATTAACGATATTATAAATAATATAAAAAATATAAAAATTCAATCAAGAAATGAATTAACTATTTAACATTAATAATGGCTTTATCGAAAGGGAATCATTAATGCCTGGAACTGTAGTAGTGTCAGTTAAGACCTGCCAGTATAGTTCCCTATATGCTAAATAATTTTTCACATTTCCTCCTTTCTATTCAGTACAATAGATGTGATTGATTTATTTAGTAGTATACCCATAGAGCTGGGTATAGATGCTTTCACTAGATGTTTGAGAAAACATACTGATATGACTTGGGATAGGATATCTCTATTGGCTGAGCTAATGAGCATAGTATTGCAAAACAACTTTATTTACTATGAAGGAGAACTGTTCAAGCAAACCAGGGGTGTGGCTATGGGTGCGGCATGCGCACCCATTTTTGCCAACCTGCTTATGTTGGATTGGGAGGAAAGCACTATATTCAATAGTCCATTTTATGAGTCTATAGCATACTATTCTCGATTTCTTGACGACATATACATCTTATGGAAAGGAGACAATACATCATACACTGCATTTTTAACGTATATCAATTCCAGCAGTGAATTTTTAAAATTTACATCTGAGGTCAACAATACAGGGGTGCCATATTTAGATACATTAGTAAGTGCAGAAAATGGCTGTTTAAAATCTAGAATATTCAGAAAAGCTACATTTACCAACTCATATTTGGACTTCAGCAGTTTTCATCCAACCAAAGTTAAAAGGAATATATTCAAAGGCCAATGTATAAGAGCCATTAGAATGACCTCTAACTATTTAGATACGATTAATGAAATTGAACACATTACAGCATTATTTTCAGTAAGGGGATATGATTATGAAACAATGAATGATATTTCTACGTATGTCATCAGTCAAAGGGGCAGTAGATATACATCATTGTTAGGAAGTAACAACACACTAGATGCACATGGTACTCATATCTCAGTTTCAGGACCCAATAGTCTGTTAGACAACAACAGAAATGAAGCTGTACCCATTAGTAGTAATAATTATAAAAAATTCAATAGAGCATGTATTATTGAATTTGGCCCATTTAGTCATATCATAAAGGACATAATGATAAAGAATTGGCATTTATTGACAGATGAACAAGCAGTAGCTGACATTGTTGGAGCAGGCCCTATTTTTATTAATAAAATGGGCAGGAATATTAAGAACTTGTTAGAATTGAATATCAGAACTAGGAATGGAGCTGATACACATACTGTTAAATGTGGGTCTTGCAATCAATGTTTTAGCATATATGAAAAAAGTCCTGTTATTTTGCAGAACAGTAGCAAGACTAACATATATTTACCTAAGGGTAATTGTAGAACTAATATGCTGGTATACATAGCACTTTGTACGGTCTGTCCCTCATTTTACATAGGGAAGACCGAGAGACAACTAAGACAAAGGATTTACTCACATTTATACAGTATCAAAAACAAAGAAGCAAAGAATGCCTTGGCTAGGCACATTGTAGAGAATGGATTGGAACATAAATTCAAGTTCGCCATAATAGAAGTAGTAAAAAATAACCCCAGAGGAGGAAATGTGAAAAATTATTTAGCATATAGGGAACTATACTGGCAGGTCTTAACTGACGCTACTACAGTTCCAGGCATTAATGATTCCCTTTCGATAAAGCCATTATTAATGTTAAATAGTTAATTCATTTCTTGATTGAATTTTTATATTTTTTTATATTATTTATAATATCATTAATTTTATATACATACATGTATTAAGTATTGAATTGTAATATGCATAGTACATGCAGTACGTTTTATGTATTCAACTTAGGGGACATTGTATCTTTAATGAATGAGCTTTTTTGGCGCCAATTTTAAATATAAATTGAATACAATTTCACTTTACTATTGTTCTGAAGAAGCTCGGTGTGACGAGTGAAAGCGCTCAACAAACAATCTTGTGGATATATATTAAATTTATCTTGTTTTTATCCTACGACCGGTGGATTAATTTTGCTGATTTTAGCTGTGGAAGGTATTTTCCGTTTGGTATTTTATGTGGAGAGGAATTGTGTTGATCCAAATGGTACTTTGCTGATTCAGATATTCCTGATTGTGTTTGTGACAAACATTTCTGTAGTGTGTTCTGCCTAAAATAGTTTAGGTAGTAGCTGTAATATTCTTCATATTCCTGATTGTGTTGTGGGCTTAATTGTTTGTTAGAGGCTGTTTTCTGAGCTAATTGCCCAGGCCATCTTAGTTAGCAAAGACCATCCCCCACTTCAGTGAGAGTTTAGTTTTTATGGTCATTGTCTAGTTGGGTTGCCAGGTATACGGCTTGGAGAAAGCACCTCATTGGGTCTTTTGAGCATTTTTTAAAGTTGCTTCAGGTTTCAACTTTCTGTTATATAAGAAGTTAAGTGTTTCAGCCATTACACACTGAGCTGTCTGAGGAGGAGCACTTGATCTGTGACATATAGCAATAAGTAGCCTGTTCCTTTTGCTTATTTTAGTATTTATTGCTTTTTCTATATATTTATAGCAATTTTATTGTATACTGCATACTTGTACTTTATTTCATAGCTATTGGTTCACTGCTGGTTTTTTGCTGTGCTGTGATAAACATTTCTGTAGTGTGTTCTGCCTAAAATAGTTTAGGTAGTAGCTGTAATATTCTTCATATTCCTGATTGTGTTGTGGACCTAGTTGTTTGTTAGAGGCTGTTTTCTGTGCTCATTGTCCAGGCCATCTTAGTGACCAAAGACCATCCCCCACTTCAGTGAGAGTTTAGTGTTTATGGTAATTGTCTAGTTGGGTTGCCAGGTCTACGGCTTGGAGAAAGCACCTCATTGGTCCTTTTGAGCTTTTTTTAAAGTTATTTCAGGTTTCAACTTTCTGTTACTTCAGAAGTTAACTTGAGTGTTTTAGCCATTACACACAGAGCTATCCGAGGAGGAGCGCCTGATCTGTGATATATAACAATAAGTAGCCTGTTTTTTTGCTTATTTTTAGTATTTATTGCTTATTCTAGATATTTATAGCAATTTTATTGTATACTGCATACTTGTTCTGTAACTCATAGCTATTGGCTCACTGGTGGTTTTCTGTTGTGCTGTGATAAGCATTTCTGTAGTATTTTCTGCCTAAAATAGCTTTCCACACCCCCTCCCTATTGGCATTTTGTCTTTATACCTGCTGGCCTTGCAGTTGCCGACCCCTACTTTAAATTTGATCTTGGACACTCCTCCCAGTCTAGTGTCATTAGCTCATTCTACCTAATACAGAGAGAACATCTGAAAAGGCCAACCCATTTAGTTTATTTCCTTCTGTTCCTACTTTCTCCCTTTCTAAAAAAAAGAACAAAACAAAAAAAAAACAAATTTCCTGAATCTCCTTGTGTTCTAACTGTGGTTCTCAAACATTTTGGAAATATAGAGTATATTTTAGTGCATTTATTAAAAGTGCATTTGCCTTAATATTGCTACAGCTCAAGTGCTCTCAGTTGCACTGCATCTAAATTGTTTTAGTGTTGTTTTAGCTGCTTTTCTGTATATATAGAGTTTTCTGTATATGTAAACTAGCTACTTATTCTACTGTATTACTACCTGTTAAATCATTTTTCAGTTGTGCACTTGCCTTGCTTCATTTAAAAAGTTTTTAATTGCCAATTTTGTAGAGTTTTAATTGCATTTACTGTTTAGGGCTACACACTCAAGTGTGTTAGCCTTTTCTGTGTTTACTTCTGTATTATTGCATTGTTTAGCCTGTTTTAACCAAAAAAAAAAATACAATCTTGTTTGCTCGTTTCCCACCTTTCCTAGCTAGTATAGTCCAGATCCCAGGCTTTGCTGGTTTCAGGACTTTATTTTCTGTGTTCAGAGCTATCCAGACCTTGCTGCGGTAGAGGGAAGTGCTACTGCTTACCAATGGGAGTGGTGAGCATTGTACTGCTTGTCTAACACTAGAGTGGTTTCCAGCTCTGAAATTGTATATTTATTAGCCATTTTGGGCTGATTTCTATCCCTTTCTAGTTTTTGGCTTAAAAACTCATGTGTTTGCACATTTTTTTGCATCATGCAGCACCGCAGGGCTATGGTTAAACTATTCCAGATGCCAGAAAGTCTGCTCTTTAAATTTTCCTTTAGAACAAGCTGGTTTCTCAGTAGTAGCACTAAAATCTGAAACCCTGTGAATAGCACTTGCTCTAGAATCTGCTGGAAAGCACTAGGAAGCCTTAAACTGATACAAGCACTCAGCTCTCCTTGTTAATAAGGAGAAATTAATCATAGGCACGAAACAGCCTATAATTGCAAAGTACCTTGCAAAGGTAAGGGAAACAGCTCTTGTACTTTACAAAAAAAAAGCACCTAAACAGGCATGTCCAAGGGTCAGCTTCTGGTGATTTCTCCTGTCCACCTGGTGAATCTGGGCATACTGGGGCAATGCAGCAACTGCCTCATTGTACACAGACAACCCTCTCCTCCTACCACCCAACACTACAACCTGCGAGAGATGCACTTACATAGCCAAAGTGGAAGCTAAGCTCTTTCCAGCCAAGATTGTGCTAGACAGTCAAGAGGAGAAGGTTAACATCTGCAATACACCTCAAGCAACACATAGCCCTTCAAAACCCACACCATCAACACCCACACATAGCAACACCAAACCCACATTTGCAGAGGCCGTTAACATTAACCTGCCCAAGCAACAAGGACCTCTGAAGCTGAAATGCAAACAAACACCAGTCACAACCAAAGTGACACATAGCTCACAACACCAGTGTGCCACCCAACAACAGCCCCTAAGGCAAGACAAGATACCCAACACTTTAGTCATAGGTGTCTCTATAGTCAGGCACACTGATGTCCCACTCAAAAGGCTGAACAAGGAGAAAATTACAGGCAGCAGTCTTTCGGGTGCCAGGATCCACCACATAACACATGCACTCAAGTCATTCCACAACAAGTACAAATATGACTCTGTCAATGTCCATGTTGGAGTGAATGACTTGAGACGTACCTCCCTGGACTACATGAAAAGAGACATAGAGGAGCTCTCGGAACATGTGGCCCAGGCAGGTATGACCCTTGCCCTGAGTAGCATCCTGCCTTCGCCCAGAATGATACCACATTATAAGGACAAAATGATTGACTTCAACAATTGGCTAAGCTTCTGGTGTCATTCAAAGGGGATCCAGTATCTGTCTGCCTGGGACAACATGATTGACAAACCAAAATGCTTTGCCAGAGATGGTCTGCACCTGTTGCCCCTGGGATTCAGGTTACTGGCTAAAGCTCTTGACACCCCTATAGTGCTTTTTTAGGCAAGGTTCAAACGACAAAACCACCACCGTAACAGATACAAGCATGCAAAATCTGAAGGTAATGCTACTCAATGCTAGAAGTCTAAACCTTAAAATGCACTCTCTCGAGGCACTCCTAAAAATGGAGAACATCGATATCTGTGCAGTAACTGAGACCTAGTTCAAGGCTCCAGAGAGCACCCCTGCAATACCAGGCTACAACTCTTACCACACTTTTCGGCCACCAAACCAAGACCAAAACACTAAAGGTGGAGGAGTGTCCATATTCACCAAGGATATTCACACCTCCAGGCTAGTTGCCCAACACAATGCATCTGAAATTCTCCAGGTGCAACTAACACTAGCTAAGACTGCAATCCAAATTGTAGCTTGCTACAGATACCCCATCATGCCCCAAGATTTTTACTACACCTTTCTAAACATACTGGAAAATATTAAGATACAACCAAACACCCTAATACTGGATGATTTCAATTACCCTGCCATTAACTGGGAAAACTACTTGGGTACCAATACCTTTTCCCAACAGTTCTTGGAATTCATAAATTCCAATGCCCTGGATCAACTAATCCACTGTCCCACCAGGGGCTCCAATATCCTAGACCTAGTCATTACCAACATGGGAGATAGATGCTCCACACCAGTGGTCACCCCCTCATTGGTCAGGTCTGACCATAAGCTAATCACCCTTGACATCCACATCCAACCCCCACCCCGCAGTAAGGAAAATTCCATAAAAAACTTCTCCAAAGCAAACTTCATGCTGCTCAATTCAGAAGTGACAAACTTCATGACACCCATGCAGAATGGAGCTAAAAGTTTGACTGCTGAATCCTACACTAAGGCATTGTACGAGCACATCCACTTGTGCATGGATCGTGCCATCCCAAACAGAACCAAGATGCTCTCTTCCACAAAAAGGAAGCCAATCTGGTGGTCCCCTGCCACAAACAAACTATACAACTGAAGGAAGAAACTATTGCATAAAAGTGGAAAATCCCAGGATGCAAAAATCTCCTTTACCAGCCTCAGTAAGAAGCTGAGATCCCTCATAAAATCCTCCAAAGCTAGTTACGAAAATAAAATTGCCAAATATTCCGAAGACAACCACAAGGCAGTCTATAGTCATATCAAAAATATAATGGGAATGCTCAGATCTGCTCTGAGCTAGAACAGAATGGCATTAAATATACTGATCTCAAGGATATTGCCAATATCCTGGCAGATCAATTTAGTGCCAGCTTCACCCCCTCTCACCCCCTAAAGGACCCATCTCAATACCAAAGGATTGCCAAATTCCAGTAATCATGGGCACACAGGTAGAAACCGCACTCTCTAAAGCTAAGAACACAACATCCATGGGACCAGATGACATCCCAGGCTGTGTACTCCATGAACTACAAAATGAATTGGCACCTCACCTAAGTGTCATGTTTAATCATAGCCTCACCTCAGTCTTCGTGCCCACTGAGTGGTGCACAGCTACAGTTATCCCACTCCACAAGGGGGGATCCACCTTGGATCCCGGGAACTACCATCCCATCAGTCTGCCTAGCCTGATCTGCAAGGGCATGGAACGCATTATCATGGAACTTATAAACAAAGATATTGGGACGCCACCCAATTTGGGTTCATGAAGGGTTGATCTTGTCTCCTGAACCTGATTGACTTCTTTGAATCAGTCTACAGAGCTGTGGACAAGGGTAAGGTGGTCCACACAGCCTATCTGGACCTCGCCAAGGCCTTCAACACCGTTCCCCCACTCTAGAATCATTGATAAACTTACTAAGCTGGGCATAAATCCCAACATCACTTGACGGGTTGTCAACTGGCTTTCTGACAGAACCCAGACTGCAAATGTAGCCTACTCCAAATCCAGCTCCAGACAAGTGACAAGTGGAGTACCTAAGGGTTCAGTCCTGGGACCGCTCTAGTTTGGCATCCACTTCTCTGAAGTACAGGCCAACACTAAGGGACTCTGGCTAACAAAGCTCGCAGATGACTTTAAATTGGGAGCCATTACTGAATCCCCAAATGATGTGTATATTCTACAATAGGGCCTTACAGAAACAGATGCTTGGTGCCAGAGCCATGGGCTCAAACTTAATGCCAAGAAATGTATAGTTATCCCCTTTGGGAAAAAACATGTATCCATGAATTACCACATAGGTGGCAGTACGCTAAAAACCAAAAGTATGATGAGATACTTAGGGACACAGGTGGAGAGTGGTCTCATCTTCGATAACCACATCGCCACAATAGTCAGGAAATCCTTCTATGTGGCACACCTCATCCCTAAGGCCTTTTCATCCAGAAAAAAAGGAGGTTATTGTCCCACTGTACTCATCCCTCATTAGACCCATTATAGAGTACAATGCCCCATTTGGTATGTACCTCACAAGACATCTGCAACAGCTGGAAAGGCCGCAGAAATACCTCACTAAGAGAAACACAGGCCTAAAGCAGATACCCTATGCTGACCATCTAAAAAAACTCCAGCTATACTCTGTAGCATATCGTCTACTCAGAGGTGATTTCTGCTTAACATACAAGGCCATGTCAAACCCTGAGCTGTTGGACATGCTCCACTTAAAGAAATCCCAGTCCCTCAGAGCCACATGCTCCAGGGATCTAAACCTTGTCATCACAATGAACAAAACATGCTGGAGAGATAGGTTCCTGACCCAGACACTCCCCATACTCTGGAATAGACTGCCCATACATGTCAAGCAGAATGCCTCCTTGGCCCTTTTCAAAAGGAATCTTGATAATTGGATGGGAGATGGGAAATTCCCCCTGGGAATCACGTCAGTTGCTCTGCTAGACAGGGGTCCAGGGAAGTAAATATTGTGAGAAGAAATACCCAGGGAATTGTTATGGTTAGTCTTGTATAGGCCTTAGGACCGATAGCCTAGTACCAAACTATGAACCTATGAACCTATATATACCAATATCTATATATATATATATGTCTACTTCACTTGACCTAAATTTCATTTGACTGACACCCATTTCACTGACACCCAATTGGCCTAAATTTAATTTGACCTAAAACTCATTTGACTGACTCCCATTTCAGTGACAGTTTACAATGCTGAATTGTAACTTATTAAATCTTAAACCATAGACAAGCACACTTAGGACACCAATAACTAACCCTTTTCAGAACTTGAAAACTACTTGCGAACCCTCTTAATAGAAACGGGACAATGTACAACCAAACTAGGTGGGAGGCAGTGCCACCCCATACCCCCTAATGTGAGGGGCTGTGCCCCCACACCCCCCTAATTATATATACTAACGTCAGGATTGCACTACAGTGGGGAAAAGGGCATATACCTTCAACTTGCCTTACAGTACTCTACACACTGCCACTACTGCTGGGAATGCACAAAACATTTGCCAAATTACTTTAAATACATCCCATAAAAATCTAAATAGAAAAACCCAGATTTAAAAACCCTACAACATTACTTTTTACATGACTATCAGAATTCTAAAAGTTAGCACTATAAATTACAGTAATTCCTTTTATCTCAAACAAGTCATAGGTGAAGGAAAATCCACAACAAGTCTATGTCTTACATGTTGGTGAAATGGAAGTCAGACAAATGAGTTTTAGGTCAAATGAAATTTAGGTCAATTGGGTGTCTGTCAAATGGGTGTCAGCCAAATGAAATTTAGGTCAAGTGAAGTAGACCCATATATATATATATATATATATATATATATATATATATATATATATATACATACACGCTGCATATATCTATCTATATACATATATATATATATATATATATATATATATATATATATATATATATATATATATATATATATATATATATATATATATATATATATATATATATATATATATACATATATATACATATATATTATATATATGTTTCAAGATGATTTTTAAAGATCAAGACTGACTTTTCCTAATTATATGGGCAAATAGATTCCATAATCTTGGAAGGCACTGTGATCGTGTAATGGAGCTGTCATGCATTTTTTACTACTGATATTCATTTTTAGAGCTAGATTTCCTAACTTAGTTGTAGCTCACCTAGTGGTGTATTGCAGGTAGAGAAATTCAATAAGTTGTGTATCAAACATTACATTACAGTCCAAGCAGGGGTAACCTCTAAGAAGATTATAAGAAACAGAGTGTGGAAACGTCTTTCTGAATAGTTTGAGTTTTTCATCTCTCTC
Source organism: Protopterus annectens (assembly GCF_019279795.1). Lineage (NCBI taxonomy): Eukaryota > Metazoa > Chordata > Ceratodontiformes > Protopteridae > Protopterus > Protopterus annectens. Next base: position 962,018,404 of record NC_056741.1, read on the forward strand.
ACTTTTCTTTTAAGGAATCATTGTGCAGTTTCAAGCTGTTTCAGATGGCTTATTCAAAGCCTATGTAACACAACATTGTATTCAATAACAAGCCAGATCAGTGAGATACAAAGTGGTACAATGCTCATTGGGATAATTGGACACATCCATTACAATTTAAAATGGCAGCAAAATAAGATTTTTTGATGCCAGATGCTTAGTAGTCAAAGTTTAAATTATCATCTATCACCATCTAGTATGTTTAGTAATGATGTTGTTTTTTTATAAGTTGGCATTTCTTTTATAATCAAAATTTACACAAATGTTCCCAGATCTCTTGACTCTAACAATAATAGTCCAAAAAAGAAGTGTAGCAAACACAGAGCCCTTAAAACAACTGCTAACAGCTACTACAATAGACAGGAAACACCCACACTCTGATCTGTCATACCCAGGTGCTTAATTAGTGTTTTACAATTTGAGTTGTTGCTTATCGTGTAGCATTTATTGCTTTTACTTTATCATTCACCCCTAAGTGGAAACATCATAGCCATACCAACACAAATAACATACCATGTAGTTCCACATCAGTTGCTTTTGTTAGCTATAAAAATAATGCAACAAGAAACTCTGGGCAACAGCTCCCCTTAACAACAGACATACTGATCCACATCCAACAGAAGTTGGCCTATTATACCATTTTGTTATGATTCATGATTTTCATCAAATTCAGCTCATTCTGATGGGTTTAAAATTACATGGGTCTGTCAAACATCCCTATGAACAAGTACCACTACAACCTGTCCTCATTGGTCTGGGCAGTAGCTACATAATAACATTCTTCATAAGGAATTTGTATGGGGTCAGGTCCTAATGAACTTGAGTTTTTTTTTTAGATTTTACGAATGGCAGCAATTATCACTTACGTAGACATATAATGCATATCAACCCTTATCTAGTGGCACTCTGACATATATGTTTTCTCATTTGTAATATCTGCATTTTTCTGCAGGTACCTTTGTTGTAACCTATAGCTACTTGATCAACTCATTGTTTATTAACATCATGCTGCTTTCATACTATGACATTCCTCCTCTGGTTTAATAATCAAGGAGCTTCAATCCTCACCACTGACACCAGTGAGGGACATTCACTTGGAGCAGAAATCAATATACACAGTATTGCCAGAAGTTGCAGGCACACACTGTTTGAGATTTGGTTTTCACACACACACACACACACACACACACACACACACACACACACACACACACACACACACACATGCACAAACCTGGGAAAGGCTGGCAGAGCTTTACCAGCTATAGTCTCTGCCCAGACTATAAGGTAGATACTCCCACCAGAACACTCCAAAAGCCAACTACTCTAAGGCTCTTACAAGGGTACTTAATTATACTGAGTAAAATGAATACTAATACAAATGGTAGTGTTTGAACAATGCAGCAAGGCTTGCCACAGTGTCGACAAACAATTTTAAGTACTCTCAAAGTTTAAAATATTGTCTAAAATACCAGCCACAGTAAAAAGATTAAATATGTTTAATAATAAATAATAAAAGTACATGAAAATACTAAATATCTATTTACACTATACACCAGAGTTTCAAACACAGGAAATATTAAAACTAACACCAATGGAAAAATTCACACAGATACATAAAAAAGCAATACTTAGCTAATCTCACTATATTTTCCTGACTGATCTAAAGAATTACTCTCCCCTAGTTCCCTTACTAGAGCAAGGCAAGATGTTGTGGATGAGTGGTCTTTCTTTTTCAGTTTTCACAAACAGCCTGCCCTGAGACTTCTGTCTCATTTAGTATTAAAACATGATTGTAGTGCTGCATTACATAATGACATTGCATATATCTGGTCATCTGACTCTGGTTCTAACACTACCCCCTTTACTAGAAACCGAACCAGAATCTAGCATATACTTGTCATAATACACACAAATAGAGCTTTGCTAAGATGTGGTATAGCATCTGGAAGCTATAAAACCATTTAAAAAAAACGTCCACCCTTCCAGAGAAGCAATTAGTTCACCCCTTAGGACAAGCAGTAGGATTCCTAGTCCTGGATTTCAGAGATTTTGTCTCTAGCTGAAGTCAGAACTGTAAGATACAATCTTTATGGCTTAAACCAGGTAATTTAATCAAAGACTATTTTCAAAGTTAGTTGGACTGAGATTATCCTCTTCTCTTCCAGTATCCTCTATTATAATATATTAATTTCAACAGTTACAATACAGTCTGACATACAGGTGTATTTCTTTTCTGTCCAGCAGGACCCACTGTTTGGTACATTTTTAACACAAGCAGCTTTGCAAATACATTTTCAAGACAAGCACCTGTAAAAATCAGTTTGATATACAATCGACATATAATTCTTTAGAAAACTCCAGCTAGCTATGGTGGCATATGTTACACATTCACTGCCCCACTTCTCCTGGTATAGCGGGCAATACTTCACATCATCACATATACATTTTTCCTTTCAATGTTTGATATAAATAAATGTCTTATATGTTTATTTAACTTTAGAGATCAAGCAATGTTCATCATTAGGTCTAGAATATTTCAAAACAGAAGCAAATAGTTTGCGCATTTTATTTAAACTATACTTGTTTTTATAACTAAGATACATGCTGAAAGCCAAGCAATATCTTCTTTTTTCCATTGTATAGTTTTTAATGATGTAATTCCAACAAAAGGGTACCTGTTGAATTTATTTGTGCTTCCTATTGAAATGTCAGCACTCAAAATATTAAGTACTGACAAACAGAAAAACAAAAGACTGAAAATGCTAGAGAACAATGAATATTGAACATGGCTCTTTACATACAAGCTTAATTTTTTTTGCAAGGGGACAAGCCCCTTTGCACATCCCATATACCCAAACTTATGTACCAATTTCAAGACTGCCATACCTCAGAGTAATGAGAATATTCTGAGAAATGTCAGTATCAAACTTGACATATGTAAGTCCACATTTTGGCCATTCAGTCTCAGCATTATGGACTCACTACAGCGGGTCCCTACATTTCAAATCGTTACTATTTGTTTATGCATTTGTGTTCCTGTTATGTGCGCATGAATGTAAAATTGTATGTAATCGCAGAACCAACTGAAAGTATCTTGAGTACATTTATTTGGCTCCCTGAGTATGAAATCCATGTCTGCTTTCAAATATATATCATTTACTGCATCACAGCTTCCACTGCCTAGATTTAGGAAGATTATGTATTTCTCTGTGTTTGAGTTTGATTTTATTCCTAGGTTAAAGCTCAAAGTATCATGATCTGAGTTAATTATAGAAATCATAACCGTGGGTGGGGAGCAAAAGGATCCTAGGTTTAACAGTGTGATAGCTATGAAATTGCCATCCTTAGCTGGATTTTCTACTTTTAGTTCCAAATTATTTTAATTAACATAAGTCAATTAATGTCTGGGCATATTCATTTACCACTAAAAAGATTACCTACTCAAAGGCTGGGTAGACAAAAATTCCCATAAAAAAATGGGCCAAATTCATCAATGCATATTTGTCATGCTAATCTCGTACATGTACCTAGCAGTAATAAGCAAGTATTTTGCAATTCAGGAAACAGCAGTATACATTACATCCCTCTGCAAAACAAGGCTTAGCAGGCAAATATGCTAATGAGTGTATAAATAGCTGAGGGACATGCTAATAAAGAAAAAAAATCATGGCATGGAGTGATTCAGACATGTATGAAATGAGCACTAACATGTCACGCTCACTTTAGCTCTGAATTTCAGCAGATGCTGGAATACTGCTACAGGAAAACTTTGAAAAATGTTAGGGGTTGCCCACCTATTATAAATTTGTATGTGCAACAGGCTCTCCTACAAGTTGCTGCTGCTGTAGCCAGACCTTAATCTACAAGACATAGGATGTTTAGGCCACTTTTGACCTACCAAGGACTACATGAAATAGAAATAATAGATCACTACATGGTGGTCAGGGATACTATAGAACAAATAGTGGGCATCTGCATTCCTCCCTGAGGTCACATGGGAATTGCGGAGAACTCATCTCAGTGGAAATGAAGGTATGTGTAGCTTTGCATATACTAGTGAAAGGCATCTTTATCAACCTACTGACCTACAGGGGAATACAATGGGGGTGCCACATGCCTATGCCTAAAGAATGCACCATCAGTTCCACAATGCAGTATTGTAACATATGTGTGAGAATATCTGGTTTCCATGTACACCAGAAGAGAGAGAAGCCGTGACAACTTCTGTGTCATAGTATATTTTCCTGAGGTACTGAGGGCCACAGACTGTACCCATAATGAAATCAAACCCCCACCTGGTGAACTAGGAAGGCAGTACATAAACAGAAAAGGGTATCACTCCAGCAATTGTCAGGTGGTCTGTAATGCAGGAGGTATCTTTTATAATGTGTGTGCAGGTCATCCTGGCATCCTGGCATTTGCCACAACTCTGATATTTGCCACAACTGTGACCTGCACCTAAGGTTTTCACAGAGTGGCTGTCCACAAGAATATCTAGTGGAGGATGCAGGATATGAACTAATACCTTGGTTCATGACTCCTGTAAGAAACCCACACAACCCCACTGATGCACAGATCACACAGAGACTAGAAATACCGTAGATTGTGTATTCAGTTGGTCAAGTCACAGTTGCACTGTCTAGTTATATCTGGAGGTGCCTTGCAGTATGCTCTGTCACCTCTGCCACAATACTGACTGTCTGTGTCATTTTACATATAACATTATACTCAGAAAGCTGTTGCAACAGGGGTTCCCCAGGACAGGTACCACAGTTCCCAGCACCACATGTAGGGTCATCAGACACAGATAAGGCTTCAACTGATTAACCTTCAATTGGGGATGATAATGGCAGAAGGAAGTATGCACTGACTTAGAGGCAGTGAACAGCACACACACTTTATCAATTAATAGAAAATAAGAGTTAAGTACATACAAACACTAACACAGATGCCTGCAAACATACCAGCCTTTGCTTACCCATGCAATGGGTGGCTACTGTGAGCATCAGACATGGGTAACCCCAGGCTATGACATTCTCAGCAGCAGTAACAAAGGTGAGTGATGAACCCATAATGAAAACATAAAGTTTACCTAAGTTTATGTACTGTACTTCAGTAAAATCTAGTTATGATCATCTATACAGGAATGCCAAAACTACTATTAGTGATACAGTCCAGACTAAACCAACTGTGTAACTTTTAAATGGAACAAAAACAATTCTGCCTACATTTTGTATTATGATTCCACCATGTGCATCAGACATAAGCAAGCCCATATCAAACACACCCACAGGAATAGGGCAAAATCAATGTCTTTTGCATAAGGAGTTAAGTATGTCTATACAGCTTTATGACTACAAATGAAAACAGAATTAGGTAAGACACGAATGACAAGCTGCAAATCCAGGAGTTGAAAGAAAATGGTTATGCCCCAAAAACAAGCATGACCTGTCTGTCGTGCATCAGATACAAGCAGCCCAAGTAAGACACCCCATCAAGGGTCTAGGCAATCCCAGTATCATCTGCTCATGGGGCTAAGCAAGCTGTACTATATGAGTAGTAATACTGTACTACTACTACCACCACTACTACTACTAATATTACTACTACTACTAGTACTACTATTACTGCTACTACCACTAGTACTATTGCTACTCCTATTAGTACTACTAATAATAATACTACTAGTACTACTACTAATAATACTACTACTACTGCTACTACCACTACTAATACTAATACTAATGCTACTACTGCTACTGCCGCTATTATAAACACTACAGTTAATAATACTATTGGATTTAAACCGACTAAAACAAACTGAAAATTATTACATATTTAAATGAAAATGTTAATTTGACTAAACCAGCATTAGATGACCACTCTGTGCGTCAGAAATAGGCAACCCTAAATCTTATAATTATGCAAAGATCAGGGTACAGTCATCCTCATTTGCACAGAGTGTCTGTGCGTGTGTGTGTGTGTGTGTGTGTGTGTGTGTGTGTGTGTGTGTGTGTGTGTGTGTGTGTGTGCCTGTGCGTGTGTGTGTTTTCAGAAAAGTTAAAGGAGGACATGGTTGACACAAAAGAATTCTGTGTGCATGTAATAGATGAGGTCAGAACTAGTACTTATTTTCAGAACCAGTATCTCCATATGTAAATAAATAAAGTTTGAAGAATATTATGATTGTGAATAAGCGGGCATGGTCTACATGAGTTGTATGGCTTGTGGGTCTGCAGGAACACAGCCACAGCATTAGCTTTAGCACTATGCCTTTGACTTCTGGGCAGGTGTGAGCCATGGATGGTATAGTATCCACGTCATCACTGACTCCGCCAACCATGTTTTCTACCTCAAATAGGAGTTGCACTGCTAGTTCCTTAACCCTGGCTAGAAGTCATGGTACTGCCTGAACATGAATGGACAGCATGCACAACCACATGGCTGACCATGACTGACTGTGGATATATTCACCAGTGATGGAGCAGTGGATGTAGTACCACTTTGAGAGCAGGATCTGGGATGGTCACAACCATGTTGGTTGACATTTGACAATGTATCAACTGTTTAGCTTCATGGATGCTGCTCTTCCCCCAACAGACATTCCATAACAGACATTGCATGGTCCAGTGTGTCATTCATCCTGTACAAGGAGTCACACAGAATATTCATGAAGTTTCATTTGTCAGAATGCATGGCATGCAGTAGTCTGACTATCTCTTCTGAAGCCCTGGTAGAACTTGTTTGTCCCTACATTGCAACTCTGCACACATGTTGGATGGTAGATAGTGACATGCCAGCATCAGGGGAGGACGCTAAACATGCGTCCTCCTCTGCGGACTTCTACTGACACACACATTTGCTACATCACCCTTGCAAAGACTAGGGGGTTATTTCACCAGTTCTACAATGGGGGTAACCACACTACCCTGACCAGTGATGTCCTTATTGATTTGTCCATTCTCATATGGTTCTGTGTCATGGGGTATGTGTAGGCATACTGTCTACTAACTGTGGGGAGGGGATGCAGGAACCACGCACTCCATGTCAGATATACCCAGAGCGAACCCAGACAGTGACTATTTATCATTCCCAGCTTCATTAGAAGCTACCAATCCTCCATTAACAGTTGGATGGAGCTCTACACTGCTACTGTCAGCCTTATCTGGCAATGTACCAAGAAAACGGAAAAATAGAAGAAATGTAAAAAGCTGATTACAATATACTACACACATGTGAATATAGCAGCAACACATGCAAGTGCAAATAACCTTTACAGTAATATATATTTAACAAAGTTATGCCCATGCCATGTAAAGGTGGTCATTGAACCACAATGCCAGATTTCCCTAGACACGCAAACTGCAGTTGATACAAGTATTATTATAACCATACAGCTTAAGAAAACCTAAGAAAAACCTTAAAGTTTAAATATTTGATATTTCAATTGCATACCTAGAACATCACTAGTTGAAATACATTGCCTGCTCTCCACCTCTGTCCCAACATTCATAACAGCACTGTGGAGCTCTTCTGAGCTGCCTGGATCCCTTACAGTTGTCAGGAACTCTTCCAGCTTGGTGTCTAGTGCTTGTTAAAATGGCCACCCCCAGCAGCTATTCACTTCCATGCCACAGCCTTGGCTCTGTTAGCCTTCTTATTCACATTAATGGCCCTGGGTCTGACACTCTTGTAGTCACATCCCTGGTCATTCACAGCATTAACATCCCTGGCCATTCACATCATTAACATCATCAAATACCTGCTGCTAGATACAGTCACAAAAAGATTTGTCTGCAAAATGAGGATCTAAAAAAATGTGCAGCATTGAGATGGAGGGCCTGGACTATGATCTCATTCTCAGCATCTGAAAATATGGGTTTCCACTGGGCTGACATCTTTTCTTGATTTTGTGCCATATCTCTATTGTGATATGAAAAAGTATATCAGACGCAACTAACACAGTGGTGGTAGTGAGGTAATTGCAAGCTGATCTAATACTGTGGATAAAGTATTCATCATGCAAGTATCACAGTTTAGAATGCAATAAACAGTTCTGAAGTATATCAATACAAGACCTGCAAAATCCCTATATGCACCCCAAAAATTGATATGATGTATGACTATAGAACTGAGCAAACAACTGGATGTATATAAAAGAATATTCAAATCTAGAAGTACTAGGCAGATAAAACAGGATCTCAAATAACAGTAACTTAATGTAACAAAAGCCTACATAAGATGTTGTAAGTCAGAACATTGTCAGAGGTTTGCCAGAACCACATACAATAGAAGCAAAGGAGAACTGTAATAAGAACTGTTAACCTGATTATCACAAAAACACAACATTACCAAGTTTAGTCAGCACTTGGGAAACCAAGCAGTCTTCCCTAGCATGATGGAAGTTCCATAGCTCCAGGGTCTCCTTATATCATTTAGATTAACCCCTCTGGGCAAATTGAATACGTTAATTAATGGTGCTAGTACCTACATGATGACGTGAACATGCCTGAGTAATACAAGAGAGAGTGTTAAGACCTTTGCTTTAGGTAATGCCTTACAGGTTTGGCTCATTAGCCATTCCAAATGTTTGATTACTTGTTTATTAATCCTGCTAATGTGAAATGCACTTACAGAGGGTGTGTCAGAGAAAAAAGCCTTGAAGGTTTCATTTACAGCTACTGATCAAGGAGTGAATGTTGATGCACACTGTAGTTAACATTCTGTAAGATGATTATGTGCTTGTAACGTTAAAAAAACTGTAACTTACAGCATGTGTACAATGCAGAAATACAGAAAAAATCATACTCATTTCAAAATGCAATGCATTCTTGGTACAAATTAATTATAATAAAGTAATGCGCAAAGAAGGAAATGAGACACTCTTATCTTCCAGACACAGACACTCTTATCTTGCAGGCATTTGTTTGTAATCACCCATTCTGTATTATTATCACTTCTACAAGGATCATATTCACAAATTATTTTACTGTGACAGGACAAATGTGTGACTGTACTGTGTAAATGTAAATATCAGAAGTACAATAGTGAGCAATTATGACTGAGTTTCTATAACCTAATTTGTAAATGTTCAGGTTTCAAAAATTGTTAATCATGTCAATATCTCATGATAATGCCATAGGTGTAGGGTTCACATCTAAAGAAGGTGACATCTCTGTCAAATTGAGGAATCGGATCCTTACTGTCAAAATGTTAATTGTACATGACAACAAAGTCAATAGATTATCAGGGCCTATATTATGATACTGCATGCTCAGAAGAGCGAAAGACACATAATCGACCCCATGTAAGTGAAACCTTACAACGTCGAAACCTCAGAACAGCGATTTTTTCCAAGTGAAAAAAATTGCTGTTCCAAAACAAAAAAAAACTGTAAAACATTACATAATTGGGGGGGGGGCTTCGCCCCCCACACCCACAGACATGGGGGCTGTACCCCCCAAATCCCCCCTACTTAAATATACCAACTCCGATATCGCACTACAGTGTTGAAAACGGCAAAGTAGCGAAAGCGGCCAAGCAAATTCTTTCCCAGGGAAAGAATTTACTGAAAAGCCGCTTCGCTATTTTGCCTTTTAACGCATTTCAGTTTGACAAAGACGCATTCGACAACCTGCGTCTGCGACAGCATAATAGGGAGCTGATTATCACACTTATTTAAGATTATTATTTTTTTTTTTTACTTCATCCTTTATGTGATGGTTGGCATTGTGCATTGGTGCCCATCAGTGATGCCCTCAAATGAATGGCAGTTCACTTCCTATGACAAAAGTTGAAAATGTAATTTCACATGCATAAAGAATTAGACATCAATTGTGCAAATGAGCTGGTGGCAGTGTGCCTTGTCAGTACTGCATGCAGAAAATACATTGGTTATGCGATTTTTCTCAGTGGCCCATTGTGCTAATGAAGTATGCTCTGTCTAACAGACCAAGCAATGTAGGGTTTGAATCCATATTAGGGAAGGTTTACCTCTATAGTGCAGCATTCATGTCTTTTTTTTTTTACTCTAACCAAACTAGACATACAATTTAAACATGAATGTTGCAATACAATTATGCATGATGTCTGCCAAATAAGAAAATGGGATTTGTGTCAACTGCAGAATTAATGTCACTTATTATATTTAAAATATACTTCTACATGCATGCATTAAAAATCGCACATGTGCAAACGTATGAGATAGTAAAATTAGTATGGTGCTGAATTAGGGAATTATGAAGGATACAGCACCACAACTTTCAAAATATCTGTGATCCTCGATTCAGTATGTTTCCTTATCCCAAGTATACATTTTACTGATATATGATGTGGAGAGCATTCTCTCTTGTAAATTCTGTATGGTCTTTTCCTCAATATGTGTTATAATGGGTCCATATCAAAATAATGAACTACCACATTATTGAACATTAAATCAACAAGACAGGAATGCTGAACATTAAAAATAACAAAACCTAAGAACAGCAAATTTCAGGCCATTTATCAAGGTGGGTGAGTAATTGTCATGCCCATTCCCAGCTGCGGTGCTGTCTCAGAGGTAGAATATATAATTATCAGGGTAAGTAATTGTGCAAGATTACAGTACAGCTGGATTTGAGGTCATGTCCATTCCCAGCTGTAGTGCGGTCTCGTAGATAGAATGTATAATTATTAGGGTGAGTAATTGTCTGAGATTGCTGTACAGTTGGGTTTGGGGTCATGCCCATTCCCAGCTGTGGTGTGGTCTCAGAGGTAGAATATATAATTATCAGGATAAGTAGTTGTGCAAGATTACAGTACAGCTACATTTGAGGTCATGTCCATTCCCAGCTGTAGTGCGGTCTCAGAGATAGAATGTATAATTATTAGGGTGAGTAATTGTGTGAGATTGCTGTACAGTTGGGTTTGGGATCATGCCCATTCCCAGCTGTGGTGTGGTCTCAGAGATAGAATATATAATTAGCAGGGTGAGCAATTATGCAAGATTGTGGTACAGCTAGATTTGGGTTCATGCCCATTCCCATCTGTGGTGTAGTCTTGGAAGTAGAACATATAATTAGTTGTCATGATCTTAAAAAATATATCATTGTGGCATTAATGGTAATATTGCAGAATAGTCTTTTTAGAATGTCTGAAGAGGAACAGCTTGCCGCCGTGTGTCCCAGTTCAACAGGAATGTTTTGTAGTCTGCTGCACATATGCTCAATATTCAGTTTACCTTTATAACCGCGATTTGCAGAAGGGCAAGTGCTCATATGAGCGACTCGAAACTACGAAACTAACAATGTCGACAAACCTACATGTTCGAAAACAGCAAATCAAACAGCAGATTCGCTGTTTTTCAAACATGAAAGTCGAAGGAAAAAAAAAAAAAACAAAGTGCCCCTACCCCCCTCACCCCACTTTATTATTCTAACTCTGAGATCGCACTACAGTGGGGAAAGGAACCATTTTCCAATCCTCACTATAGTGCAATCTGCCCCTAAATGTCGAATGTGCAATGAGCGAATCTCACTGTGTATTCTCTCATTGCACATTCAAACCTTTTTCCGTTTGGTGTTTACAGATCTTGCAGACTGCCTTTCAGATATGTGCAGTTCACCCTTCTGCAAATCGCGGTTATAAAGGTAAACCTCAATATTCATTTGTTATTTGTTACATATTGAGCAAACCTGTTTGATGTTGTGCAGTTTCATTACTTTGCATGTTCAGCATTCTGGAGATGCTGTTTCAACGTTTGATGATGTGGAAGTTCGTTATTTTGATTTAGACCTATTATAACATAAATGCATCATGATGTCAATGAAAACAACAGTTCATCACACAAATTCAACAACTCTAAAATATTTTCTTAAATCTTTTGTGCAACAGTTCATGTGCTAAGACATAGCCATCAGACATGCAAATAAGTTTGGCTTTGGCACTTGTCAGTTAGCAGTTAACATATTAGAAAAATCAATGCAAAGAAACTTTTTCCCCAATAATACATATATCCATAAAATTAATACTCCAATCAATGTGCAACATATACAGGATTGTCAGAAGTAGGTCTATGTCCAGTCGTGTTCAGAACTGAATACCTCGACTTACACCCTTGGAATGTCACTTCCCCTGTGATGTTGAGAATTAATACACAGAGTTTAGAAGGTCATGTTCCTTTTTGTCAATTCCAAGGTGACATCACTTACAGTTAATTAATTTTTTATGTGCCACCAAGGCATTGTGTACTACGTAAATAAAATGTACGTATGGACAGCAATGACTAAAAACAGCATAACAGAGATTTTGTCATATTTGTTTGTGACACTGTTCACATTATGAATTCTACAACCATCCCAAAGTACATGTCTCGAGGTGGCAATCTGCAATTAGAAATTTAACTGAGCTGTCAAAATTAACCAGCATTTTATTGAAGTCATGTGAGTATGTATGTATACACTGAACATGTATGGACAAATCTTACTGCCATATTTCTTTCCTAAAATGGACATTGAAGAAATAATACATACAGTTCATTCCAGCCCATTTCTGTGCTTTCACACAAATGCAGTTGTGTAGCTTGCCCGGCATTGCTTATAGGCTGGTACATGCAAAGTCTGAATTGGGTGCCAGTTTCCTGCCATTTTTCCAGATGTCTTTGAGAAGGCATGTCAGATGATGGTGAGGGTAGTGCTCTATGTAGAGCACAGACATGGTGTGAGACGGAGTCCAAGATTTTTGTCAGAATCCTTGTTAAGCATTACACTTGATGGCTTCTGCTGGGTGACTCTGCCAGGTCACAGTACAAGGCTTAGACTTGGAATAGCTTAGCCAAGGCTGTCATCAGTGAAACTGGCATTCCATGCATGGGTGAACAATGTTGCCACCACTATAGTGACTTAAACAGGTGAAATCAGGACTTCTTTTACTGATGGAAATAATATTATGGGACCCCAGGAACCACCTCTGTTGTGTTAGTATATGGACAATAACCTGGCAATGCAATATGAATGGCAGTACTCAGGTGGTCGCTATTTATGTGTAGCTTCTGCAGAAAATGAAAGAAATAGGAGGCATGTCAGAAGAGACTACAATGCCTAACAGAGGCATAGGGTATGTATGACTCAGATATGACTGATTACCATTTCATAATAGCAGTGATTGTAAAAATAGTTTATCAGTTCTCTGGACATCAGTCCATAATCGTTTAACACAGTAATAAATAAGCACGCATACTAAACAAACACAAACTGTACATATCTGATTGAATAGCTCTTACTACTTTGCATTAACCAATGATTCAGTAAATGCCGATGTCTGTTCCAGTCCAAGCAGAATCAAATTTTCTGTATTAGTCAGTACTTAATATTCTGCTGTCAGTAACTTAGAACAGCATTTTACTCAGTTCACAAATACACTGCATGACTTGGGATGCATAAAGCAGCTGTCCCAAAGTCATCCTATTTGCATAATGAATAATACTGAGAATATTTAAGTTTTACTTTAACATGAATGCATGACTTCACTTTCATATGTGGATGTGACAAATCTAAAATACTTAGGTGGGAATAAGCATTGTCTAGCATATATTACAACCAAATGCTATTTATATTTATTTTTATTTTTATTTATTTATTTTACATTTGTTAACCGGGCTAGTCTGACTGGATATATTTCCATTTTCAGCAGAGGCCCGGGGAGAAAAGCTCCACATAGAGACAAATAGTAATATAATACAAAAGAAGTAATATCAAGAGATAAATTAGTTTACATAACTACACTCTACGAGTCTAACTACATAATGTATACATGATCAAAAGTTGAATATAAACATTTTAGAGCAGTCAAATAAAGAAAAGATATTCAAATTAAAATTCCAGTAATTACTAGAAAAGAGTGGAGAAGGCAGGACAGCCTTTGTAGAGAGGTGTTAGGCTGGCAGTGAGGGGGAGTAGCATGAGAGGTGGTAGAGCAAGTTTAATCAGGGTTAAAGCAGGAGCATAGCCAATGTTTTTTAAGGTATATTTTGAGTTTTTGCTTAAAGAGAGCCAAGGATGGAATGGAAGTTAGTTCAGAAGGGAGATGATTCCAGTACTTACCAATGGAGTTAGAGAAAAGGGCAGCACCAGCACAGTTATTAGTTTTAGTTAAGGTTACAAGAAGTTTATTTGAGGAGCGAAGAGAATTGAGGTTGCTATATGGAGTAAAGAGGTTGGATAGTATAGGAGTATTATTGGGATGGTAGAAAAACCTGTGGACAAAAGTAAGTTGGGAAAGAAGCAATGAGTTTTCTAGTTCAAGCCAGTGAAGTTGTTGTAGGTTTAGACAGTGATGAGTCCTAAATTTGTTTCCGGTAACAAATCTGGCTATGTTGTTATACGTGTTGGACAGTTTAGATAGGTTAGTTTTCTTTAGGTTAGTGTAGACAGGCAATGCATAGAGAAGGGTAGAGGCCAGATGAGAGTGGGCAAGTGTAGCTTTGGCTGTAGGAGTTAGAAACGTTTTGATTCTGTATAAGGCGCCCAACTTTCTGTTTACAGTTTTAATAGTATTATTAATGTGATAATCAAAGGTGAGGCAGTTATCTATTGTGACACCTAGCAGCTTGGTAGTAGAATCAGGTGTTATAAGGGTGCCATTTCTGGAGGAAATAGAAAATTCTAAAGGGGGGGACCTAGTAGTTGGTTTAAATAGGAGGAGTTTGTTTTTTTTAGCATTCAAAAGTAGGCAACGTTTTAAGAACCAAGACTCTACATTGTTAAATACATTTTGTGTAGTAGTTTGTAGTTCAAAGATTGTTTTAGCAGAGCAAATAAGTGTGGAATCATCAGCGTATTGTATGCAAGTTGCCTGTGGTATAGCTACCTGAAGGTCATTTATGAAAAGGGAGAATAGAAGCGGACCAAGAATAGAGTCTTGGGGGCCACCAAGAGAGATTGGTAAGAGAGAAGAGAGTTTGTTGTCCCAGAGGGCTGCCTGTTTCCTGTTGTTGAGGTAAGAAGTAAACCAATGAATACACTTGGATTCTAGAGAAAGAGATTTCAGAATTTGTATGAGCAGGGAGTGATTGACCATATCAAAGGCTTTGGAGAGATCTAAAAATAGAGCTGATGATAAAATATTGTTATTACGGTTTTTATTTATGAAGTCAGTGAAGGAAAGGAGAGCGGTGGTAGTACTATGAGATGGTCTAAAGCCATGTTGACAATTAGTTAGTATGTTATGTTTAGTTAGATGGTTCATTAGCTGAAAGTGTACACATTTCTCCATGATTTTTGCAAGTGGTGACAAGAGTGCAATGGGCCTATAATTATTGTATTCAGTTGAGTTGCCTCCCTTGTGTAATGGGATAACATAAGAGATTTTCCAGATATCAGGGATGGTTTCTTCACTAATGGTTCTGTTAATAAGGATAGATATAGGATAGGCTATTTCATTTGCTGCTTTTTGAAGAAATTCGGATGGTAGTTGATCAGCAGAGGGAGTGCAAGGTTTAAGTTTTTGGATGCATTTTTGTATAAAGGTGGTAGGGATAGGTTGTAGTTTAAACATAGGACAATTAAGAGATGAGAGATCCTGGATACTAGAATAGTCAATGGAGAGGTGAGAGGCCAGAGAGTTGATAGTGTCAATAAAGAAGGAATTAAAGGTATTGGCAGTTTCATGGGCTGTGTTTTTGTCTGACCCTAAGGGGGGGGGGGGAGTTGTAGTCTGTCCAGGGTGCAGAAGTTTGTTTAAATAAGTCCAGAATTTCTGTGGATTGTTATGATTTATTTTCTGAAGATTACTATAGTAGTTTTTTTATCTGAAAGTATGTCTTTTTTGGTACTGTTTCTCAGGTATTTAAAGGTTTGATGATCTAAGGGAGATTTACTAGTTCTCCATTTTATCCAGGATTTGTTTCTAAGCAACACTTTTTGTCTAGTTTCCTCAGTTAGCCAGGGGGCTGGTTTAGTTTTTACTCTGATGGTTCGTTTTGGAGCATGATTGTCAAGGATTGTAAGAAATTTGTCATTGAAGTATTTAACAGCATCTTCAAGTGGGAGAGATTTTAGAGGATGCCAGTTACAGGCATTCAATTCAGTTTGAAATAGGAGAGGGCTAAAATGTTTCTGACTTCTTGAGATTCTAAAGATTGTGGTATTAGAAGTACTATTCTTATGTCTTATGATGTAGGTTAAGGTATGATCACTAATGTCATCAGGTAGGGTACCAGCCTGATATGTTTGTTGAGGTTTATTAATAAGAATCCAGTCCAATATACTTTCTTTATTATTAGGTTTATTAATCCTGGTTGTAGTGTTTATTGTCTGAGTAAAGCCATGGAGATTTATATGAGTAGCTGGGTTATCTGAGTTAACAGAGGACCAGTCAAGATTAAGGTCACCCAGGATGATAGTTTCTTGTGGGTATGTGGAAGATACCCAGTTAAGGATATTTTCTATAATAGTAGAGTTGTTTCCAGGAGGTAGATAAATACAAATGATATAGATTGACTTATTAGGGTTTAGTTGTAGTTTAGAAATAAGGAGTTCAGCTTTGGTGGGTTCTTGTGAAACATAAGGTACTAAGGATACTTGAAGTACCGTTTTAAATAGTAGAGCTACACCCCCACCCTTACGGGAATTACCGTCAAGTCTAAGGATATTATAGCCAGGAGGAATGACTTTGCTATCTTTAGTACAGGGTTTTAACCAGGTTTCTGTTAGACATAGAATATCAAAGGAATGATAGTCAATAAGAGAATGAAGGTGGGTAACCTTGTTGTTGATACTTCGGATATTAAGATGTCCTATAAGTAAAGAAGTAGAGTTGGAGATTGGTGATGGCAAAGTGGAGCTTATAAGAATGGGACTGGTTTCAAGAGAGGTATTTAAGGGCCCTGGGTTGGGATGTATATCACCATCCTTTAGGGTTGAGAGGATAAATGGTAAGGACGAATTAGTAGAGAAGCAAGAAAGGTATCTTAGTTGTCTTAGCACAAGGTGATTACATTTAATGTGGGTAAGTCGATGATATCTAGCAAGGAGGTAGGAAGAGGTAGATGTAATATTTAAATGAGTTAGTTTATGGGAGGAAAGATCTGAGTCTGTTTGTTTTAAACAATAATTAATGTCAAAATTAAGGTTTTGTTCATAGGATGTGAGGAGATGGGATAGAGAGAGAAGTAAAGAAAGAGTGAGTATGAGTAATGACTTAGCAAGGATAGGTTTGGTACGTGGGACCTTGGATACATTTATATTAGATTTGAATGACATATTGAGGGGATGGAAAGGAGCGTTTAAAGCAGGAAGGTATAAAAATATAGAAGGTAACTAGTAGTATAAAGGAGTGAGAGAAGGTGAGAGTTGAAGGAGAAAGTTAAGGCGTAGTGTGTAGACAAGGAAGCAAAAAGAGGGTGGTAAGGATAGTGAGGTAATCTAAGGGGAGGACTTTTACAAGAGGAAGGTTAGCTGGAATAGGTGTAATAGGGAGGAGGTGTGGTCACAGTATATTCTTATATTCTTCAACATTCTCACTTCCCCACACTGTATAATTTTGAAATTAAAATTAGACTACTATTCTTGCTGTAAAATGGCTATCAACATTTTGGGCTACACGAAGGATCCTGATGCTATCTCTCCACATGTGGCTTCTGTGGCACCACCACAGCTAGCACAGACACACTGAACTTCTGTGTCTCTATCTGGCAATGATGCTGCTATATCCCCTGCACTACTTGCACCCCTGCATCAGGCAGATCTACCTTGGGGTCTGGTGCATTGGTACCCATCGGTGGTAGCGCCAGTAGGTGGTGGTGACTGTATCACCCAACAAGAGCTGACAGAGGATGGTGGAGGAGGTAATGGAAAGGTGTAACTGTGACTGCATTGGCCAGATGGAAAGAATTCTGGAGTGAATTTCCATGTCACTGCCACATCTGGCAATTTTCCAGGTGTTTGGAAGAGATGACAGTGGTGACAGTTCAGAGGATGAGGGCTAGATTCCATCTGTATGCATGTTTGACAGGGATGAGCCTCCAAAATCCCATACGTGTCCCCAGTCATGGCATCCCCCAATGTCTTGTGTCCATAACCATCCTTGTCTGCCTTGTGGATTCTGTATGTCTGTGCCTGATACCTAACTTACCTTACATATCTACCCCTTTTATTCTCAACTACCTTCCCCAACATTCCCCTCTTTTATGAAAATGGAAAGGGTGCATGTTCCACAAAAAAGATTACATTCCATACATAGCTCTGTATATGTGTGTGTATGACACACTTGATTTGGTCCAATTGATTAAATGACATTATTAAGTTGTTGTCACACATCCCTTATGATGTGACTATCCAAATTTCTCAAATTATTTCAACAAATACAGTGTTAGCTTGTGAAGAAGTGGATAGCTATGGTACCTTCCCACCACGATCATATACTTCCCTTGATATCTTCCCAGTGTCCTAATCTCTGCTTGCTCCCCATTTGCACCACTGCACTATCAGCCCCATTTCACACCATTACCCTGGTTGAAAAATACATTCATGCAAAACACGCATGACCAGAAATAGCCCTTAAACAAAATATCAATATTTTTTGCCCTCTGCATTTGCCCGAAGCTTGGTATAATCCAGCATTGCTACCCATGGTTATCTATACTTATGTAACAGCAAGTGCCGCTTCCCATCCTAAGGCAAAAACTGATCTGATTACATGCATATGGTGTATCTAGTACTACTATGCTTCGTCCCACTCTGTGACTGAAAGTAATGCTAATAGCACTATGATGAGGCATTAATTTATGAGGAGTATAACAGGCTCCAGGGTATAACAGACACTATATAGTGATCCATACGTAGTCCCTTGCTTCATGCATTTGTCATGGTCACTTTGCATATTTGATTAGGTCTAACTGACATATGACTTTCTCTGTGGTGTGTTCTGAGGTAATGCACAGATCCAGATAATGCTGAATAAGACTGGAAAGCTTTTGAATCCAGTATTGTGTAAATTTGTGAATGTTTATTTTATCATTACATTTTACCTTATTAACTAATGGATACATACGTTTCTCCCCCATCACTATCTTGCTCATTCCTTAATTAGTCTACTAGTATCCTACCCTCTGCTTGCTACCTCTTTTGAACACTGTACTGTAAACAGCATTACAAGCTGTAATCATTTCTGACATTCCATTCACACACCACAGATACGGTTAGAAATGGCTCATATACCAAACTCTCTATTTCTGTCCTCAGCATTTGTGCAATGCTTGGTATCACATAGCAATATGAAGTAATGTAGATGACACTTCAAGTCCTATAGCAAAATCTGATGAGTTTTTGCCATCAGCTGCATTCATATTGTACTCCTCCCACTACTGTCCATAGCCTCACTGTGAGGCACAAAGCATTACTGATAATGCTATGATGATACAGTTATTTTGATATTTGTAACAGGTTCCAGGTGTTAATGTACACCATACAAGCTGTATCAATACTCATTGCTGTTGTGAAGGCTGATGCACACATACTTTCTTGCATCGTAATTTTCTCATTGTCTCTTCAACTCTGTGGTTTCCGGTAGCTGAAAGACATCTTTCCCTGTTGTGTGTTCAGATAATGCTCAGATCTAGAAAATGTTGTGTAAAATTGGCAGGTGATCAAACACAGTATTGTTTTTTTTCTTCCTATAACTTTACCTAGCGAAATAGTGGATACATATATTAATCCCCACCACTATCTTGCATGCATATTCCTTAATTAGTCTATATTACTCTAACCCTGCTTTCTCCCTGTTTTGAACACTGTTCTGTAAACAGTGTGATAGAATTTCAGTGATGACAAATGAAATATTAACTCAATATACATATGGGCAAGGAAGCATTATGAACAGAAAGGTATATATGGTTGTTCTCTTCCTTTCTGTGACGCTAGGCAGTGACCAGCAAGGACCACTGGTATTTCCCATTCTAAGTATAAAAAATTTACAAAATAATGCCTCATGTGCTAATACTTTGTCATTAAATGAGTTAATGGCAGTGCACTGCAGTAAGTGATTGCAGAAATCTGTCAGTGACTTCCATTACATGTGTATGGTTTAGTGGATTATTGTAATCAGATAACAGGAGTTCATTGTAATGCAGTACTATCTACCTTATAATGTACATCACTGTGATACTGACACACATTATCCTTCAAAGTGTGTTCCAATGAACTGGTACAATTACAAATATACTTGCAGAGTACTATTAATAAATGCAGTAAGTATGTTTTGCAGTATGACTTTTAGTTACCTTGCGCACTGAACACAAATCTGAAATACTTATCGATGAGTCACAAAAATCTTGAGATAAACAGTCAGGAATGCATGGGTGGCAGTCCACTGGTTGACTTATGTGACTATCACCTATCACATAACTGCTCAATACACATTAAAATGGCCCACATATATATCATTCATGACAAAACAATGGGTGTGACTGTTGTGATGTATGAGATATTCCTATAGCGTGCTGTGAGTTGTGATCAACACATTATGTGTTGTCAGTCTAGCTGTGAGACCATATTATTGTCCATTTCCCCAAATACCTGTCATGTAATAAACAAGTATGTGCTGTTTGACTCTCCCAACTCTTTCACTCCCATTTATGTCAAACATAGGACTTCCAAGACATTGATGAGGCTGGCCCTTCAACTATGTTTGTATGACACTTTTAAGACTTTTCTTGTGGCACCTGCAGTTAATACACAGCTCTATACCATATGGACTTAGACAAGCAGATATAAGCATCCAGTAATGTCTAACTAGTGTAAGTGTATTGACATGAAATACTGGTTTATTCAATAGTTCCTCCAAATCTTTCACTCCTTTTTTGTCAAACATAGGCCTCCCAACACAATGATGAGACCATCCTTTTGAATATGTGTTGTGTGACACTTACTGAAAGACTTTTCCTGCAGCATGTACAGTTAATACACAATTCTATAGCATGTGGACTTAGGCAGATGCTGAAATCCAGCAATGTCTAACCACTCTGGTTTTACTACAGATAATTAAAAATATGTAGGAATGGCTTAATCAACAAATAGTGTGTGATTACGTCAACCTAGAGGTAATACTTAGATGGCTACAGGATTTTGATCCCTCAACCCCTCTTTCAGGTGAGCCATGTGGATTCATGCACAACAGCGAAGTCATCCCTTCAAGTGTGTGTGCTTTCCAACACCTCTATGTATGACCCTTCCATGGCATATGCCATTAATATGAGGTTCTTTACATTGTGGGCTTAGGCAGGTGTTCTAATTTGGCAATGTATAAATAATGCATGCATGTAAGACAGGAGTGGCTTACTCAACAAATGGTGGTATGGCTAACTCACACTTGCATACATGTGTGAACACTGATATGGCTAAAGGATGTTGAGCCCTCAAACTACATTTTAGGGAAGTCATAGCCATTCCATCACCTGATGTAATCCCTTCAAGTGTGTGCTTTATGACACTTTGGACATGAATTGTTCTGAGGCATCAGTGTTTGATACACAGTTCTATAGACCATGCACTCAAATAAGTAGGTGTTGAAGTCTATCAAGGTTTAACTACAAAGTGGTTAAGGGAATGCTAACAAGCAGGCTTGGCTTCTTGAAGAGAATTGAAGTTTACAATTTCAAATAGTGGAAACATTAACAATTTGAGAGAGAAAAGCTAAATTGTACTCCCCTTTGATGAAAGCAGTATGTATTCTAACACAACACTCAGGTCATCCATTCAAATGTGTTGTTTTCTGACAAATGAGATATGAATGCTCAGTTGGCATCATCAATTAATGCACAGGTCAAGAAGAACTTAACATGTATTGCATATGTTTGAATCTAGCGGTGTCAACCTTTCATTATTTTGGTCAAAATCTAGTGGTAACAGGCAAGCATGCCTTATTCAATAGATCTTCTTTGTGACATGCTAAATAGTGGTCACAAAGTGTTATAAGACCTGTGTTATGATATGTGTTATGTTTTCAGGATGGGGGGGTGATGTTCATCCAGCAATCGCTGCACATTCTTACTGAACATGCACAGTGTAATGATGCATGTATTATTGCATTTTCCATTATGAAATAGCTAGTGCAAAGCAATATAAAAAATAAACTGTGGTGAAGACTTATTGTCATTTTTCATATTTTTGCAAAATTTACTGAGAATTTGCTTCCAGAAGCATGGCTCTGCTGACTTTCACACAATGGAGGCAGAGGCCAATTCATGGAGCATACCAACATTGTTATAGGCCAGTCTACACCTGTTGTATGAAATCTCTAGCAGTTTTCACAATTCACTTACAACCTGATGGTAATGTTGCAAATTTCTTTAAAGTTTGTTTCATTTTGTGATCCAGGTATTATGCTGTGCTGTATAATCCTCAATTTAATAGACACTGTATTTCCAACACGTTAGGAAAAATTCTTCAGAAGTATACTATTTCATACTATATTAACTGTGCATGTGCAGCAGAAGCAGTGTATATACATGTAATACTCTGATTACATAGGTACAAATGCTTTTCACTCCAATAACATAAATAAATTAAATTAGGGCATATAACAGTTGACCTTAAACAATAATAACATCAGGCACTCTTGTGTTGTGATTTCTTCTGAGGTAACTGTCGGTAGCATAGGTTTCAACCTCTTAAGAGGCCAATGTGGAACACAGACCCTAGCAATGTGTGACAAACAGTCAAAATGTGGAACACCCTATTTTCATACAGCACAAGCAAGTACCATTTCCATGGGGCCTGGTTGAAGTGGGCTTTATTTCAAAATTGAATACTGTACATCTGTAAAATTCAATAAAAAAACAGACCAATTGCCACCACACATTTAAACTTGCTTTCTATTAGCAACCAGCTGCAAAAAAAAAAAAAAAAAAAAAAAAGGAGTTGCTAGCCACTGTATAATACTTTTCAGATAGTTAATTTCATCATATGTCTATAAGTACTGTAAGAAATGTTTACCAAAACACATTGTTTGGCACAGTGAAATACTCACTAACTCATTTCTGTAGTTTGCACATAACTTATCTTACTTCAGGATAGACTTACTATGATGTTTTCACAAATAAAAATCCGATCCACTTTTTTTTTCCACCATTGACAAACTGTTCTGGGGTCAGGAATAAAAAAATCAGGAAGAATCAATCATGTCCACTTCCCACCACCAAATACAGTAAGAGTAGTTTGCAGACAGTCCCAAAAGAAGCAGTTGTTCGACAGCTCAGTAGTTCTACCACAACCTGCCTCCTTTGCTCAAACTCATCAAGAAAACTGGAAAAGAAAATCTTGCACAGCCCTTTTGAAAAATGTGACCACCACCACAGTCGGTCTACATCTCAGGTCAGGTCAGAGGGTACAGTACCCTAGCTGCTGCAATACATGACTGATAGTGCTGATTGAAAGCTCCAAGTCCAGCTGGTTGTTTCAGCTTGCTATCCTTACTCATAGGTAATAATCAAAATAAATCTACCCCCTCATTCATTGAAATCACGTCTGCTAATCCAGACTGCATGACAAGCACTCTTCAGCACCCTGTGATACCCTATTGCAGTGGTGCGAAAACTGTAGTGGCAAAGAATCTGATGACGTTGTATGCCTCGTCATTGTCTCCATTTACATTTAGAGAGATTATCAGAGTGGCTCATATACCTCTATGCCAATTGGCTGTAATTGCGGAATATGAGCCAATTAAAAAATACAAAGTGGAGCCAGGACAGTTCAGTGCGGTACAGTGGAACAGTAGTCTTGGACAATATTAAATGTGGAGCATTCCTCACAATCTGGAGCACTTGGTGGGTAAGGTCAGTAGTGGTCTTGCTATCACTCTTGTAATCATATATACATGCATATACTGACATACATACACACAAACACACACACACACACACACACACATGCACACACGCAGACACGCAAGCACGCACACACGCACACACACACACGCACACACACACACACACACACGCACACACACGCACACACACACACACACACACACACACACACACACACACACACACACACACACACACACACCACTGGTGGTGGGGAGTGGACATGATTGATTCTTCTTGATTTTTTTATTCCTGATCCCAGAACAGGCACACTCATGCGCACACACACATGCACACACACACACACACACACACACACACACACACACACACACACACACACACACACACACACACACACACACACACACACACACACACACACACACACACACACACACACACACACACACACACACACACACACACACACACACACACCAGATGTTAATGGACTGCATACACATGACTTATGTCCAGAACCAGATCATAGTCAAGTGGGGCCCTAGGCAGCATAATGGGCTGGGGCCCCCCAACACAGCCCACCCCACCCCCTGCAATCATTCCAGTGTCCCACTATATGGTTATTTCTACCCAGTTATCCTAAACACTATTTAAACCTCTCAGTTTGCTTACTGTTTTCAGCTTTACTTTTACAATGATTGCAGATATTTGGATTTAATGTAAAACTTTCATTTCAAATTTTATAACACAAACACTAATGGGCATTCAATAAACAAGGCAATACAATCTTCCAAAAAAAATAGACTTAGCATTAAAACGTCTCTGTCCTTAAAACTCACATTCATTGAAACAGCATTGAAACCCGCATTCAAAGAAAATGAATTTGGCCAGTGGCAGATAAAGTTTACCTTTGGGCTGTTTTCAAATTGTAGGCCCCTTGCATACATTTTTAAGACCATGCAAATATGCATGCGTTCTTTGATTCACCTTCAAGATTATATTAAATTATATTTCTTGTATAACACAGCATCACTTGTTAGAGCGTGTTTTCAATTTGTAGTTTTGAACTTTTTTCTGGGAA
This sequence comes from Protopterus annectens, assembly GCF_019279795.1. Taxonomy (NCBI): domain Eukaryota; kingdom Metazoa; phylum Chordata; order Ceratodontiformes; family Protopteridae; genus Protopterus; species Protopterus annectens. The sequence goes on from NC_056741.1 coordinate 962,043,330, forward strand.
CCAATAAAACAAAACATATGAACCATTAATGGCAAAACTGCCCAATTCAGATAATTCCAACTATAAAAGTCTACTCAAACTTCTGTCCTTATAATTCACCAATCCAAACTAAGAAAACCTCGTCAATATATCTGGTAACACCACAAACTATTGGTCAATAAATCCGGTAACACCACAAATCATGTCTTAATTGATATATATATATATATATATATATATATATATATATATATATATATATATATAGAGAGAGAGAGAGAGAGACAGAGAGAGATTTATTTCATTTGATGTCTGTTTTACAAGCCTGGTGAAGCAGTTTTAACTGTAAAATGAATGGCAAACTGACAACAGGTTCATAGTTACTAGGCATCTTATCCAAAGGAGGACATACTCAGGACTGCAGCACCCCAACCCACACCTAAAGTACAACATGATATCATCAGTCTACACGCTGTTGGAGTAGAACCCAAAGCTTTCTGCATCAAAACCAACTATGCTACATGTTGAGCTACCAACAATGCTGTGACATTCTCTCGCACAATAGTGATGACATTTGCATGTTTTAAACCGACAGCATGAGCAGCAGTAAACTTCTTTTCCCCTGAAACTCACAATTCCTTGAAAATGCACTTTAAACTCAATTCCTTGAAAATACACCTGAAAATCAGTTCCTTGAAAAAAATGCACCTGAAACTCAGTCTCTTGAAAATTAACTTGAAACTCATTTTTTAACAGTTTGGTATTTGGGATAGAGGATTCAGGATTTTGTTTCCTGTAACTAAGGTAGAGGGTTTGAGCATGCGCAAATTAACTAACCACCTGCTATCCCTAACTGTAGCATTACACATGCTTTATTTGTCTGTGTCTGTGCTGTAGAGGAATCAACATCTGTCCAGAGAGTGAGTCTACATTCCATGGAAGCAAGTAGCAGCACAGCACAGTAATGCCTTCTTGTATTCAAATTCTGTGAGCGCAGAATGCAGAAAGAAAGAAGTAAACAACAGGAGGTCTGCGTGACAGTGCCGCATGCACAGGCACAACAGGTGTGTGTGAAGAACACCTTAAAAATAAAACAAAAAACATAACTTTTTAAGAGCATTTTTAAAGAAGAAATTTTTTTTAATTAAAAAAGTAAATGCAACAGTACCCTGGTAAGGAGGCCAGTGGACCTTATGCAACTGTTTTGATCACCTAGTGCTGGATCCAGTTCTGCTTATCTCTGCCAAGAGTACCATCTTAGTACACTGTTTCTGACATGGCCCACATCTCTTGTGTACACACATGTCATCTGTTATACTTTACAATTGTGCCACAATATTTTGCACACTATAATTTTCTGTTTATTTCATGTTCAACATGTCCGTTGTGTTTCTGCACCATATCCTTATGGATTGCACTACATAATGATTTGGAAGAGTTCCATGTCTTGCTTCCTACCGTTCACAACTTGCATGTTCCTACTACAGCTGTTGCAGCATTCACTATCAGTGCTTCTATGGGCAGTATGTCTAGGTGTTCCTTAATTTTCTCTGTTTGTCCATACATTTTATGTTGTGCTTTTCCATTATTCTGCCTTATTACTTTGGTACATATTAGCCATGGGAATTTGAAAACTTCAAAAATGTTCATGTCTTTTCAAACACCATTTTTCCTGCTGAACATTTACTTCATCTGTTTTATTTGTTAATGTACATGACAATGCAAGTGAAATTCACACATGCCCACTACTACACTCAAAGCATTGTATAACTGTATCGACTGCTGTTGTACACTTGTATTGTTCGGTTTCCCCTTGCTCTTATGTATTCCTAATTGACCTGTCTGTTGTTGTGTCATGTGCACTCACTCACTCACTCACTCACTCACTCACTCACTCACTCACAAAGCTCAAGTTTTTGTACACTACTGCGTTTGCTTCATCTATATAAGGCTTGCCTTACCTCAACGCGGCCATGAGCCCAAGCCTCTTCTGTATCGTGAGCTTAGATCGCTTGACATATAGAGAAGCTTGGATTCTTGCATATTGGATTAGCAACGCAGTTCATCACACAAACAAGAATGATTGTGTTAGCTCCAGCATGACATATATCTAATATTAATGAATCCCCGGGTTTATTTTCATTGATGTTTACATTCTTGAAAACATTGTGGAAAGCATCACAATATTCCAGGACAGATGCTTGCAAAGAAAGTTTAATCCCTCTGTGTGTTATAGATTTTTTTGCAAAGTCCTATCAGAGTGTAAATTTTCCACAGTGGAACACTAAGGTTTGTCATGGTCTGAGCAAACTTGTCCAATAAAGGTAATCATTTTACCACAAAAAAAAATTCAGTCTCTCTCTTTTTCTATCCCTGTCTCAGTCTTTCTTTCACTCTATCTTTTTCGCTCGCTCTCTCTCCTCTCTCTATTGCTATCTTTGTATACCCTCTGTTTTTAATATTCATGCAAAAATATTCTGGATAGTTTCATTTTTTTACTAGTTTCAGCTGCACATTGATTAATGTAAACAGCTACAGCTTCCCAAAACTTTCATATATGTAGTCCAACAATCTAGCTAGAATGGGCTTGATGTATGTAGGTCCCTAAGTTCGCCAGTGTTGTTACCAGCCTGGCCTCCACACATAACTTGCGCACTCTGCTAACAGTTCAATAACATAACCTTAATGAACACAGATCTGGCATGTTATGATACATTTATTCATTTATTTATTCTCATTTGTTTACATCAAATAACCCCTTTTCAGTGGAGGCCTGAGCATAAAAGCTCCAGAAGACAAATCAAAACATATATGAAACGCAGTACCCATTTTGCAAACATATTCTATAACAATATTGAAAAATAAGAAAACTAGATGTATAGTTAAGCTTTCTGCATCAATTAAGTATAGGCAGTAGTAATATAATATTGCTCATTAGGTAAATTGAAGAAAAGATGAATGTAATCAAGTTAATATTTAGAATGACAAGTACATATTCAGATAGAATAAGACATAACCAGATACACTGGCAGTGACAGAAAGCAGCATCCCTGTACTGTAAAATGTGGTATAGCAAGAGAGAGATGAAAACAAACACTAACATGCTATGTAAGCATACTGGAAAATATAACTCAAGCACCACAAGGTGTGACGGGGGTGGACAGGATTAGGAATAGGTATATTAGAGGGTCAGCCCAGGTTGGAAGGTTTGGAGACAAAGCCAGTGAGGCAAGATTATGTTGGTTTGGACATGTGCTGAGGAGGGATGCAGAGTATATTGGGAAAAAGATGCTAAGGATGAAGCTGCCAGGTAACAGGAAAAGAGGAAGGCCTAAGATAAGGTTTATGGATGTGGTGAGAGAGGACATGCAGGTGGTTGGTGTGACAGAGCAAGATGCAGAAGACAGGAAGAAATGGAAACACATGATCTGCTATGGTGACTCCTAATGGGAGCAGCCGAAAGAAGAAGAAGACCACACACTGGAACTCATTATCTGCATTTGTCAGGTCAGTGTCCCTCCTAGCCTGCACAACTGCTCTGAATGACTTCCTAGCCAAAAGCTGTCACTGTTCTTGCTCAACACCAGGATAAACTATATCCCTAAATGTGAACAAATTCCTATGCATGCCTTATACCTCCTTACTCTCCCTTCTTCACTCACTTCCTTATTTCTATCAATGCCCTGGCATTCTGTCTAAATACACCATAAGCCTGCTTTTCTCTTACTCCATGTTGCAATTCACAATTGTGTTATACTGTCATACTTTTAATTTCTCTATAAACTGGCTAAAATTCCTCTAAATACTAAATTATTGTCATATAACTTTATTCTTAAGCAATGTTTTCATATTATGTCTAATTTGGTAAAGTTATTTAAACTGTAGGTTTTTTTGTATTATTTTTAAAGATTGTAAAATTATTGTTAGTAAAATGTTTTGTAATACTTTGAACCTTTTCTCCGCAGGCCTCTGCTGAAAATGGGCTTCTACCCAGTCAAACTTTGCCAGTAATCAAATGTCGCACACATATGCGTGCACACACACACACACACACACACACACACACACACACACACACACACACACACACACACACACACACACACACACGTGCACACACACACACACACACACACACACACACACACACACACACACACACACACACACACACACACACACACACACAAACACATAAACACTTTTGCACTCACCTACCTGCTGTGCTCTGGTGTTAATGATAAAGTGCGTAGCCATACAACTAGACAAACATGTCAAATTAACTTCCCTATACCCCTATAGATCAACTCTTGCCCATTCTGTATGCAGTGGGATATGCTTCCCACAAAGTCTATCACTTTGGAAGTACTGCTGATGTTATAAATGTTCAATAAACAGCCATGCCAAACATTAGTACCATAGAAACAAATTCAAAACAAAGCTATGTAATGAGAATACATTTCCTTGCATGGCTTTTGCCATTGCAAGATGTTTGGACCTACTGCGTTATTGTAGCAATGGAAAAGTACAATCGTAATTAATGGCTTTCTTCCTTGATCATCTTGAAAAGTCTAACTATAGATAATTCTACTGGCATTATACTCTGAAGAAAATAACAGGCTCTTTGCAATCAGTATGCAGTAGCAGAACCAAAGGGCAATAAAGGAAACCCATCTGTAATAAATGTCGCCATCATATCCCAGAAATCAGTGCTTAAAGATTAGCAAGATGGTTACAGATATTAAGCACTGGGTAGATTCAAGAGAAAGATATGGAAAGACTAAACAAGTGGATGAAAATGTGGTAGTTGTTTCAGTTCAAACAAGTAGCTACACTTAATCCTTAATAACCCTGGTGTGAAGTATCAGTTAGGTAAGCAGAACTGATGCAAACACAGCAGGAAAAGGAAATAGCAGTGCTGACTAAACTTGGACCACTGGGAGTAAAAGGACAGTGGCAGTAATAAAGAGAATGTTAGGGCCTTTCTAGAAGTTGATTCCAGAAGCAAAGACATAATAATTTCAGTCTACACATCCCTGGTCAAACCCTTCCTTCAGTACTGCATGTAACTCTGTAGGCCGTATAATGACATCAGTATCAGGCTGATGGGAGGAATCCAGAGTAATACTACCAGAACAATTCAGAGGAGGAAGGAACAGGGATGTGATCAGAAGCTATGTGGTGGTATGGTGGTAGCGTTGTTACCTCACAGCAAGAGGTTCTCCCGTTCGATTCTCAGCTTTTCTTGGGAGTGCCTTCTGTGTGGAGTCTGCATGTCCTCCCTGCGGTTGGGTAGCATTCGAAAGACATGCATGCGTAAATGAGTGCGCCTTTGTTGAAGGTTGGGCGTCGAAATGGCACCTCGGCGTTTCGTAAAAATCTACTGCCAATCATTAGCGGACCGGAGTTCCACCATGGCGACCCCTTACTGGGAAAAAAAATGAAAGACAAACAACAACAACAATACCAGAAGAAACAAAAGTGGTATGATGTTTCTGCAAAAGATCATGTTTGGACAGTATAACTGGTCCATTCTGAACAGAAAGGACAAATGGGAAAAGGGAAGTCACAGGCAGTGGACTGTAGGGATGATATATTCCCTGTATCTCTTCGCAGAGATGGCTGTCAGCCTGGAATGCACAAGAGTTGTGGAAAAAGAAGTCCAAAGAGGCATTCAAGAGGGCATGAGACAGATAGAAAAGTTATGGGGATGGAGGAGCTAGACTATTCAATCCAGTTAAAAGGGTAAACTAGATAGCCTTATTGTTTTCTCTGACAGTTATGAAAATGTAATGCAATGTGCCCTCAGGCCATCCAAAAGGTCATACAATCAATGTCTAATGAAGAGGCATTTGGCAGTATATTATGAGACACCAAATGTCCAGACTGCTGAACATCAAGATGCAGGACCATGAGATGTAAAAAAGAGCCACTGATGCCTTACCTCTTTAAAGATCCAATTTTATTAGTGAAATGATAAGCCTGCTGGAAGATATGATTACAGTCTTGACAATGACAATGATAATGATGATGAAGATGAAGATGATGATGATGGTGAAAAATGTTCAAGGCCTGCATAGAACACATTGCAGGAAATAGGATATCACCCATGCATGATCAAATTTATAATGCTTGATCCACACATGGATTGGAAAGACACATAAGAGCAGTACAGAATGCATTGTATATACTTTGATAACCAAAAATAAATATGTGAAGCTAAGAGTGCCCAATTTGCAAAGGTGAATGAGGTTGCAAGCTGATATGACATTAGTCTGGGTCTGGCAAGAATTTTGGCTTCCACAGAAAAAGCTTCAAGTTATAAAGTTAGGATGTGATTTCATTAGCAAAAGCAAATGGTTGCTGATTCCATTTTATGAAAATGGCTTGGAGGCAGATATACACTAGTGAATTCGCCAATGTATTTATTTATTATTTTGTTGACTAGGTTAGTTCTGCAAGGCTACTGTGTTTGCTTTTCAGGGAGACTCAAAGTGGTATTCATACTGACTTGGGGAACCTGGCCTGGGCACTTTCCATATTCTTTTTTTTTCTGTTAAGTGCTGCAGGATTTCTACATACACCTATGCTAACAACTCAGACAGATGAGACCTTGGTTCAAGGTCTCATCTGAAGGGCAGCACACTAAGAAGTGCAACATCCCCCTCTTGTGCTACACTACAGTGTCAGTATCAAGTACCTGGTGTGGGAATAGAAGTCACTACCTTTCAATTATCCAGAAGCAAAGGTAAAGGCAAGTGTCTGTTATGCCAGTGACTCTGATATCTGGAGGTTAATATCAAATATATTACCATTCTAGCCAATCTGGAAAACCAGAGGATCCTGTCAGCCTTCCCTAAGGATTGCGTCAATATGTCTGAAACTCTAGTTAGTCAATCTCATTGTTTTGCTATGAATATACTTCTAGGAATCAAAGTCACTACAGAATATCTTTTCCAAAGAGTAACACCTGCCACCACTCTTACATAAGTTCTTTTAACTTTTTGTGAAATTTATTGACTTGAAACTGTTCATCATGAGCAAGAAAGAAGAGTCTTGGTACAGCTGTCTCAGAACACTTCTCACCTTGATTTTTCAAAGGGAACTATTCCTTTAACTACAATAGGAAGGAAACAGATTTGTCAATTTATGGGGAGGACATAATACATGGGGTACCACCATCACCGAGGAAACCAACCACATTCAAGAATGTTCCTGGAATCCACCATGATAATATTCATGCAGTTAACTAACTGCTAAAAGCAAAATGCTGATATGTATTTTTCTTGTTTTCTATGTTTCTGGAAGATTTTCTCTGGGGTTCCCATCTATAAATGGGTACTACTCAACAAGACTAACCCTAAAGTCAGACAAATACAGAAAAACAAACAAACAAACAAACAAATAAATAAATAAAAGATTTTCTCACTGTTTGGTTACTTCAGATGTTGTCCATTATAGAGACGTATGAGCACAAGCAGTTGGGTTCTTTACTGGACCATTTCAAATTGTTAATAAGCACATACATGATATTGGGTTCGAACAGACAGTGCTAATTTCACTTTTACTGCAAAGCATGACTGTACACATGAAAGATGTTGCTAGAATATCTACCAAATATATACATTCTTTAGTGAATTCTGTGAAGGGATTCTGAGCTGACAGTTTTTGGGATGATGAAAAGGTATGGATGTACAACTGGCCTTAGGATGTGTAGGTTTTGGGAACATCTGCTATTTTAAAATGTACCACTAAGGCATTTATTTCAAGCAAGGAAGTTCGCACATTGTATTTTATTTTCTGTCTCTCTTTTTCTGTGAAGTACGCGATTTAAACAATCACTTCTCTTGTTTGATTAACTCCATACCAAATACATCATCCTTTTTTAGTATTTTTGCCTGTCAGTCTGTTACATGGTTGAGTCACTGTTCTACAAAATCCCTTATGATCATAATTTCAGCCAAAAGGCAATATCAGTAACATGCATCTGCAATAGCTTTCTGAAAGCACCCCACTAAGAATTTTTATCTTGCATTTTATCCAAACCATGATCTGCAATAACAACTAAATATTATTTAGCATTTATTAGTCTTGTTTGCCATTTCATTCTTTGCGAGCAGCTTGTAATTTTCTCTTTCATATCTCTGCAGTCTAAACATAGGTTCATAGGTTCATACTAGGCTATCTGCCCTGGGGCAATTATAAGCCTAGCCCGATTCTGTATGACTTACGCCACCCCTTGATTTGAGTATACTGTGCCCTTTTTAAGGTTTAGTTTACTGTGGCTCTGTCTAATAGTGACATGGGAGTAATCCCTGGGACAAACCTATGATCCCCCATCTACCTATCGAGATTCTTCTTGAAGAGATTCAGTGAGGTGCTCTGCCTCACATGAACTGGAATTCTATTCCAGAGCGAAGGGAGCCTCTGGGTTATGAACCTGTCCCTCCAGCAAGTTCTATTTATTTCTGTGCTGAGGTTCAAGTCCCTCGAGCGTGTGGCTCTAAGGGATTTAGATTTACTGAGGTGGAGCATGTCCATTAATTTTGGATTTGACATAGCTTTGTATGTCGGGCATAGATCGCCTCGAAGTAGGCGGTATGCAACTGAGTAGAGCTGGAGTTTTTTTAACCGAGCAGCATATGGCATCTGTTTGAGACCCTTGATCCTCTTGGTGAGATACTTTTGGGGTCTTTCTAATTGCTGCAGGTGTCGGGTAAGGTACATCCCAAAAGGGGCATTGTATTCTATGATGGGCCTGATGAGGGATGAATAAAGGGGCACGATTACCTCTCTTGATCTAGATGTGAAACCCTTCGTGATGAGGTGGGCTATGTAGAAGGTCTTTCTAACCACTTTGGCAATGTGGTTTTCAAAGGAGAGATTGCTATCAACTTGGGTCCCCAGGTCCCTAATAACTTTCTCTGTACTTAATGGGTTTCCGCCTATGTGGTAATTTGTGGGCACATTGTTTTTGCCAAAGGGTATGACTATACATTTTTTGGCATTTAGCCTTAAACCATAGCGCTGGCACCAGTTATCTGTCTCTGTAAGACCTTTTTGAAGGATGCTTATGTCAGCTGGAGAGTTGATTATGGCACTCAGTTTGCAGTCGTCTGCGAACTTGGTGAGCCATAGTCCTCTCACGTTTGCCTGTACCTCGGAAAAGTATATACCGAACAAGAGTGGTCCCAGGACAGAACCCTGTGGGATGCCACTTGTGACCGGTTTCGAGTCAGACATAGCTCCAGCAACTCTCACTCTGTGGGTTCTGTCTTTGAGCCAGTTTGTGACCAATCTTGTGACATAGGGGTTTATATTTAAGCTGGATAGCTTATCTATGATGCCCAAGTGGGGTATTGTGTCAAATGCCTTTGCAAGGTCCAGATAGGCTGTGTGGACTACCTTCCCTTCATCTATGGCTTTGGTGACTGTTTCGAAGAAGTCAACCAGGTTCAAAAGGCAGGCTCTGCCCTTGACAAAGCCGAACTGGGTAGGATCTAGTGTCTGTAGGTCCCCAATGTCTTTGTTTATGAGCTCCATGATGATCCTCTCCATAGCCTTGCAGACTAAGCTAGTCAGGCTTATGGGATGATAGTTTCCAGGGTCCGTAGAGGCTCCACCTTTGTGGAGTGGGACCACTGTTGCTGTACGCCATTCTGTGGGCACATATCCTGTAGTGAGGCTGAGATTGTTTAGCTGTTTTATTTGAAGGATTAGTTCCTCTTGGAGTTCATGTAGGACGCAACCTGGGACGCCATCTGGTCCCATGGAAGCAGTGTTTTTTGCTTTGGAGAGGGCAGCCTTCACCTGAGCATCAGAGATGTTTGGGAGGCAGCCCTCTGCCAGGATAGATACTTGCTCTTTTGGGGGGGAGGGGGTGGAGAAGTTTGCACTGAACCTGTCTGCCAGGATATTGGCGATGTCTGTGGGTTCAGTGTATTTTTTGTCATTTAGAATTAACTCAGAACAAGTCTAGGAGTTGAATCCCAGGTTTCTAACATAACTGAAAAAAGCCTTATGATTGTCTTTGGTGTCCTGTGCAATTTTTTTCTCGAAGCTGGCCTTGGAGGATTTTATGAGCGATCGTAATTTTTTGCTAGTACTGATCAGAGATGCCTTCCCTATTAGGGATTTTGCTCTATCATGTAGTAGCTTCCTCCTTCTGTTGTACAGTTTATTTATGGCAGGGGTCCACCAGACTGGACGCCTGCCTTTGGATGACTGGGTCTTGGTTTTGTTTGGGATAGCATGATCCATGCATTCCTGGAGATGTCCGTAGAATGCGTTTATATAGGATTCTGCAGTTTGGGCCGTAGTTTCCACTGGCCCTGGGGCCTTGAAGGATTCCACTTCGGTTTTGAGAAGTGAGAAGTTCGCTTTTGAGAAGTTTTTCACTGTGGTTTTCTGGGCTGGGGGTGAGGTCGGGATGTGAACATCCAGTGAAATTAATTTATGGTCTGATCTTACCAATGAGGGATATACTTTTGGTGTGGAGCATAGAGTCCCCATGTTGGTAATGATCAGGTCTAGTATGTTGTCCCCTCTTGTGGGAGTGGTGACTAGTTGTTCCATAGCATTTGAGTTTATAATTTCCAGGAACCTTTAGGCTAAGGTGCTGGGGCTTGAGTAGTGCTCCCAGTCAATGTTTGGGTAGTTGAATTCGCCCAATATAATGGTGTTCGGAGAGATCTTCATGTTCTCCAATGTTTTCAGGAAAGCCGAGTGTGATTCCTGACTTTGAGAGGGTGGTCTGTAGGATGCTATAAACTGAAAATTAGTCTTGCCCACTGTTAGTTGCACATGGATGGTCTCCGATACTTTGTGCAATGCCACTAACCTGGAGGTGTGGATATCCTTGATAAATATGGAAACTCCCCCTCCTTTTGCGGTTCGGTCCTGGTTTTGGGGCCGAAAAGCATGATATAAGGTATAGCCTGGTAGTGTTGGGGTGCTCTCTGGAGCCTTGAACCAGGTTTCTGTCACTGCACAGATATCGATGTTCTCCATACTGAGGAGAGCTTTGAGTGCGTGCATCTTGAGGTTAAGACTTCTGGCGTTTAGCAGCATTACCCTTAGTTTCTTTTTTCTTGTGCTGTCTATGGGGGTGGGTTTGACTTTTGAGCCTTGCCTAAAAAAGGCACTATGGGGGTGGCAAGAGCCTTTGCCAATATCTGAAAGCCCAGTGGTGACAGGTGCAAGCCGTCCCTAGTGAAGCAATGTGGCTTGTCGAGCATGTCATCCCAGGCTGACAGACACTTGGTCCCCTTTGAATGACACCAAAATTTTAGCCAATTGTTAAAATCGATCATTTTGTCTTTGTACTGTGGCATCATTCTAGGTGAGGGTAAGATGCTGCTCAAGGTCAGGGTCATACCAGCCTGGGCTACATGATCAGAGAGCTCCTCTATGTCTCTTTTCATGTAGTCCAGGGAGGTACATCTCAGGTCATTCACACCAGCATGTACAATGACTGAGTCATGTTTGTATTTGATTTGGAGTGACCTGAGTGCTTGCGTTATGTGGCGGATCCTAGCACCCAACAGGCAGCTCACCGTGACCTTCTCTTTATTCAGCCTGGTGAGCGGGACGTCAGTGTGTCTGACAATAGAGTCACCTATTACAAGAGTATCAGGTGTGTTATTTAGCCTTAAGGGCTGTGGCTGCTTGGTACACTGACTTTGTGCGTTATGTGTTGTGTGTGTTTTGTTTTGAGGTAGCGTTTGCTTGGATGTCTGCTCTGGAGGTCTCTGTTGCTTAGGTAGATTCTTATTTAGAGCCTCCGAGTATGTTTTTGTGTATTTATGTTTGGTTCGCTGATGTGGTGGGACTATGTGATACTGGAACTGTGTTGTGTGAGGTTACCTTCTCCTCCTGACTGGTTACACCAGTTTTGAGATGAGAGAGCTCAGCCTCCAGTTTGGCTAAATAGTTGCATCTCTCACATATATTTGAACCTGTTTGGAGAAGGAGAGGGTTGTTCATGTACATGAGACAGTTGTAACATTGCCTCAAAATTCCCAGATTCACCAGCTGGACTGGAGAGGAAACCATTGACTGACCTTTGGACATGCTAGAGTAATATAGGGAAATTGAATTTAAGATGGACGAATAGAGGACAGGGTAATCGTAGAGAGTATAAGAGTAAGTAGTGCTTATGGTTTAATAGTGCTAACTTGTAGGATTACTTAATTGGACCAGTGAAGGGCCTTAGAATGAGAATATGGTGTTTAAATTGAGAGATAGAGCAGTTCTAAGGGGAAAAAGTGAAGAGCAGACTTTGTGGAGCCAGGAATAGTTTAAACCCAATTAGGCGGCGCTGCCTGCTGTTGCGCTATGCTCAAAAATCATAAAACCGTGCAAAAGAGGGTTTTAAGAGAGGAAGATGAAGGAGTTTTGGAATTGACCCAAAATGGCCAATAAAACTACAGTTTCAAGTCAGTAACCACTCCCACAGGGGCAGGCAGGCTGCTCAATGTTTTTCACTGCCACTGATCAACAGAGAGACTTCCCTTTAGACCAAGCAAAAATGGCCTCACAGAAACTTACAAGCAGTTCAAGAACAGCAAGCCTGTAACTGAACTTTTAAATCTCAGAAAGGGAAAAAGCAAGATTTTTTTGTTTTTTTGTTTTTTCAGAGATAGCAGAGGTTCACAAGTATCAACAAGTTATAACAGTGCAGTAAATGACCCCACACAAGAGTGCTAGGCCAAAGACAGATAAAATGCAAGTTTTGAGAAAAAAAACGATTTTAAAAATAAGTGCAAACAGGAAATTCAGTAAACAGCTCTAGGTTGTGCTCTAAATACAGTTACTAATGCAGAAATCAAGTTTAACAACCCAGAAAATGCTCAAAAATAGGCGGCTATGCAGAAAAACTTAGCAAATAAACAGAGGAAAAATATTTAAAATCTCAAAAGTGGCTCCTTTCTTCTCTCAGCATTTTCTCCTCTTGGTGGGTGCTTGATTTACCGGCTCAAGCAGATTTACCTACAATGAATACTTGATTTACCGGCTCAAGCAGATTTACCTACAATATTGGCTCTGTTAATTTCACAACAATACAGATACATTATAAAAAGTTTTGCATAAGTGGCATTTTACATGCAAGCTATAATTTAGATCCAGCTGTACTTTATTACCCATGTTTCCACAACCAGTGTCATCAAAATTATCGTTAAGTTCATTAAGTACATATTTAGTCTTCATAAACATAATTATTTTAATTGGCTTAAAACAGCTTTCCACATGTATCATTACCAAGAATTAATAATAGTTTACTGTTCACAGAAATAAACATTAAAAGGTGTAATTAGCTGTTCCATTTCACGGTAGTCTGCATTACTCAGTAACATACAGCTTTTAAATGTATGATCAGATTCATCTCAACATTTTGACATTCATATTTTTCTGCGAAGTAAGAAACAATTAGTTATCTGTGTTCTAGTATTTGTCCAAATGAGACTGTTTCTGCATAAATCTGCAATTTAGAAAGCACTAATATTCTATGTTAAGCCCAATATCATTTGCATCTTCAGTAAATAAAGATGTCCAGTTGCACAAATACCATGCATCTGCTTTCTACCTGTGTCAGCTTACTGTAATACATGCATTTCTGAAAATATGTTCAAACCTGCTAAAATTCTTACATGGTTTTCAATATGCAGAAGATGACTTTCCTGATTAAATGAGAGGAGAATTGTTGAAATAGGGAAATACAATGGTTTTAATGATTAAGGATGTTACAATTCCTGCATCATTTCCCTTATGAAAATATGCTCCTAATAGAGGATAGCAAAAACTTTCATGCCAGTAACTAAAATGAAAATATTAAATAAGCAGATTGGTCAAATGATGAGATATGAAGTCAGAAGTGACAGATCTTGAAATGGAAATCATTGGTAGGCAACTGGTCTATGACAAGGTGTAGAAAATATGAAAACAATAAATGTGTGCTGGGACAATAATGTGGCTGAGAAATGTATGCTCCAAATGATATAATTGTAACAGCACAAGCAAGATTTAGTCAGAAATGTTGTGAAACATAGGTCATACTTAATATTGTTATACTAGTATTAAGGCAAATCAGGCTGCACCCAGAACCATGTGTTTCAGTATGCAGATGATTTCTGGTGTGCAACTAACTATACAACAATATACATCTGGTTAACAGTGAAGACAGACTAATACAAGGCCTTGTTAGCATGGGGCCATCCTAGCATCATTCCATGGGGCATCCTAAGATATCAGTGCAATGAGCCATGGTTTAAACCTCTGAGTGTTTTTTTTTATTTCCCACAGCCTACAAACCATCAGCCCTCTAGCAATCTGCTCAACCCATTTCTTGTCCTTTGAAGTATTAACCAATGAATGCATTTTTACTAAATGGATGGGTACAATGAATGCATTTCAATAAACAGATGGGTGCATGTCATTTATACAAGTACAGACTTTTTTCTTGCATATCTAACTGGCTGACAATAGCACTCGCAATTCTATATTCATGGTATGTAGAGAAGAAAGTAAGATAGTGGGGGTATAAAAATTAAATGTCTATCAGTATGGATGATTAAATCAGAACCTGACTTAGAAAATACATTTTCTTTTACTTTATATTTACTGTTTGGGATAATTATATATTACTACTGAGATTCTCTTATGTTTTATGGGCATACAGGCTAAAGTTGCATGAAACAATACAATAGCATGTTCTTTGGGAAGGAGATTAAATAAAAGAGTTTATAGGCCATTCCGAGGATTCAATAACATCCATGTAGGCTCCGTGAAGAGTCTACATGAAATGTATCCATGTACATGGCCATAGTTCCTCCTCAGAAGCTCACCATACATATTAATTATGGTACACTGCCGAGGGAGAGCATAGTAACTTGGATTTTTGAATCCATGTAAGGAACACTGTAGAGGCTGTGCCATACTTGTAGACTGTCCAGAAAACTTCTGGACAGTTGGTAAGCACAGCACAATACCTTTCGGACCATTAACCTGGTATGAAAGGTGATCAAGAAATATTACTTCATGAAACTGCAATTTTAATTTTTTTTTTTTTATATCTATGTGCTTGTTTGCTTTGTGTGGTGTGCTGCACAGCTATACTTAGCATTGCTCACATATACAGTAGACATCTGCTAGGCATCTAAAAATAGAAACCGGATGTATTCAATTTTAATAATTTTTTTAATGTATTTTTCCCCATGTGCTTGTTTCTGTGATGCAGCGTGCTGCTTGGTTATGCTTGTCTGTGTTGATATATACAGCAGACACCTGCTAGACATCTAAAAATAGAAACCAGATGTACTCAGTTGTGGTAGTTCTGCAGTGCTTAGTAATGCACAAACCCACTCAGTGAAGCTGCGCTATGCTTACAGGCACCTGGGTAATATATGTGAAGATATACGTGTTCCCTTCACTATCTCAGTAGCTAGCTAGGTTGAGATAGGTTGAATCATGACCTACAATGTAGTAGGTCCTGGGTTTGAGTCCTGAGCAGTTATACTTTTTACATTTATTGCTGTGAAAATGTGTCAGGTGACTGAAAATTGGTGTAGTTTAAAATTAAAAAAAAAAGTTGTTACATTTAGAAAAGCTGTGTAATGCTAAGCAGTGATTAAACATGGTCAATGGTCTATTCCTGTTTGTATGCTGTAATTATTCAGTAAATTACTTATAGAGTTTTCAGTCTTAACAGTCAGGTATGATATACCTGGGACATTCTACATCTTTATTAACGTGTCTCCCCTACCTGAAATGGTAAAGCAAATTAAAGCTAGTAAGCATGCAGTGATGTGTAGTATAGCTTCCAAACATCAGTTAATGTTGGGGTCTGCCCAGATTAAGAGTCACTCTTCAGGTCTGGTCATTGAAATATGCTGTAGGTTGCATGCAATAAATGAACAGGGTATATGGGTTAGTTAACAGAAGTCCTACACAGTTATCCATGGTCTACATGCCAGGGTTGAGGAAACATTAATCAATATATTTTAAAGGTTGATGGTGCCTTGATAACTAATGTTTTCAGATAAAGTGTTCACTATTCCTGCATTCACTGCATGTGTGTTCTAATCTGACACCAGTCAAGTGTTACATGTAACTCAGTAAAAAATGCAGCAAAAAATGTCAGAAAAAATGTAGTGCAATACCTACAGTAAGGTTCAAGCCTGTGTTCTGCTCTTTTTGTCTGAAATAATGCTGTATATTCCACTCAGTCATTGAACGTGGTATATGGATAAGTTAACTGAAGTCCTTCACAGCTACCATGTGTCTATATGCCACATTTTAAGGAACTTTACCAATAAAGTTTAAAATGAGATTGAGCTTTGATAAGTAATCTTTTCAAATAAGTATTCATTATTCCTGAATTCACTGCATGTGTGTTCTAATCCAAAACCACTCAATTGTTACATATTAAATAAAAAATAATGCAACAACAAATTTCACAAATAAATGTAGTGCAATACCCAAATTAAGTGTCAAGCTTCTGTTCTGATAATTTTCCCCAAAATATGCTGTAGTCAGTAAATGAATGGGGTATACAGTTAAGTTAACAGACATCCTACATACATACATGTGTGTAACTACCAGATTTCATGTAACATTAAACATTACAGTGCAAAAGGAGATGATGCTTTGACAAGTTATGTTTTCAAATAAAATGCTCATTATTCACGTAGTCACTGCATTTGATTTTATGTCTTATAACACATACATGTGTGTAACTGTATAATTTCATACAAAATATTATAAGAAAGTCTTAAAGGAGACGGTATTTTGGGAATTCATTATATTCAAATAAAGTGCACATTTTTCATATAGTCACTACTTGTGGGTTCTAATCCCATGGCAGCCAACTGACAAATGACCAGCTGTCTAGTGTAATTAGTGTACACAAACATAGCTCTCAACTGTCATGATTTTTGTGGGTCTATATCAGATAGTTGAAGTTCCGTAACTCCGAACACCTAATGATCAAACCATTATGTTCAAAGTTACAGAAATTCTACTACGTAAAAAAAAAATAAAAAATACAACGGCAAGACCCCCTGCACTCCCCACGTGGGGGGCTGCACCCCCCACACCCCCACTACTTAAAAATACCAACTCCGAGATCACACCACATTGAAGTGAATGGAAACCTCTACTTATGGAGATTTCCATTCAAACGCTCGAACTTTTACAAATTCGAACATATGGTAAAAGTTCGACTACGTGATAGGTACCCAATTTTTGCAGACTGTAAACACTACTGCCCCATATGTCTGGTCCTTGATTAGCAGATAGATAACATTACTTGGAATGCAATTTATTTGCCAAAACGTTAGAACACTTCACTACTAATGTATGAGTACACTATACCAATTTTCCCTGCAGCTGTGCCTTTGTAACACCATTTGGTAGGGTTTGGCCCGTAATATCTCATGCTAACAGGTTGAGAGCTATGTACATGCAATATCATCTATACAACATTTGCAGTCACTGTACTCACAACAGAAATTTTAGTTATGCAGAAGTATGTAGTAGTAGTCTGTGTAATAATATTACCATCAAAGTTACTACTGGTTTCTGTTTTCTCTCTCACCCCATCCCTTCTCTTCTTTAATTGATTAATTTATATTTATTATTATGATTTGATATTAATATGTTATTTGTAACTGTCGCTCATCTGGTCAAGATAAAACAAACAATTGTGGGTTCAGTTCAAGCAGCTTTATTACACACAAACACATCAGGAATGAGGCTATGTATCTTAAACTTAAATAAACATATAAACAGACTGACTACCACACTCATACATGTTAACACTCTGGCTCTTCTCTCAAAATGGCACTGCTGCCTGCACGTGTTCACTATTTATATGCATGTGCTACATCTGGAAATGTTTCTTAAAGGGACATATACACATTCTGATCTACAGCCTCCCTCTTTGAGAAATGAGCCATATATGAAATGACAGTATTCAATGACATGCAACTTACAGAAATGATCTTTTGACATGCAGTTATACAGAACTAATTATTTGACATGCAATCATACAAAATTAGACACATATAAAACAAACATGTCCAGGTTGTATTTTAAACTATGTCAGGAAATACAACCTGATTTTGTAACATAAAAGTCAGAATTGGATCTAGTAATGGGGACTGTCTTCAAGGAATTTTCAACTTTGGGGACAACTGGGACATCATCAGGAGCGGGAATGGATACTGCGACATGTTCTTCGGTATGAACATTGTCAGGGTTGCTCTGAGATCCATTGTCTGTATCACAAGTACGATGCTGCAATATCATTTCTGATACAGGAAGAAGATGTCTGTGAATTCTCCTGTATTGTATACCCTCAGATTCCAATAAGCAGGATCTTGGCTTGGCACATATACCTCTCACTTGACCAATTTGATCAAAGGCTTTCGCCATTTGCATCCTCACTGTCGCTCCTTCTTTTAATGGATGAAGAAATCTGTTCATTTTATCATAGCTGGACTTCTGAGAACACTTCTTAAAAAATCAGGCTTTGATTGCTCTGCTGTTGTTTTTAACATTAGACACCAACAAACTAGAACTGACAGGCAAGGTTGTTCTAGTTTGCCTAGATAGAAGTCTTTGAGCAAGTAGGTTGTCACGGGGTATATTTCTGAGATTAAGCAAATTCAAGAAGATAGTAGAAAGAAATCACTTGTTAAGGTGCTAGGTGTAAAACACAAAATAATAATACGAAAATCCAACCAAAGGCACCACATGGCAGACCATCTAAGATAAAAAATATTATTTTAATAAAACAGACACAGGTAAGAGCTTTCACACTCTAAGTGTTTCATCAGGCCATGAAAACAACTCAAAACACAACCATATATAGCCCTAACAATTAACAAATCAGTCCAATTAAACTAATAAGTGGTATAAACCTCTACATTTCAAGTGGGGTTTTAAAGAGACCTTCACATTAATGGCAGGTAGCTTATCAGCTTGTAGATTAATAATCCATTGTAATTCCCTGAGCTCTGTAAAGTTCCTTAAATCACCTTCGCATTCATTTTCATGAATCACTTCTATGGCTCTAAAAAGAAAAGTATGGACAGCACCACTTTCTAAAGTATGTTTAGCTATTTCACTTCTAATGTAACCCACTCTGGTGTTATAGAGATGTTCTCTTATTCTTTCATACAAAGAAACAATTGCATGCAACACAAGCAGCAAGATAAATTATATTACGGGTACGGCAATCTGCTAAAACCTTAAACCTATATGTATGACCAGTAAGGGGGTGAACAAGAGTGTCACTAAGCTCTATATGTTGACATAAATTACATCTAAGGCATCTTCTCATGCCTTGTTGTATAACAGGCCCTTTATTTAAAACCCGAAGTGTTGTATAACATACTTACTGGCCATACATAAGTTTTTGCATGACCATGTAATACTCAAACTGCCAATGAACAATTTGTTTCTGGCTGTGACACAGCTATTATTGGGAAGAATTAATTGGTTATTAGTAATCAGAATGAGGCCTTTACTATGCCCTGAGAAGCTCCAATGCAGTTCCCACAACTAATCTTCGTGGTTCCAATTCTGAAGGTGCAGCTATTCCACCTCCTGTTGTAAGGAGAAGAACGAATTTTGCCCCACAGATTGATACATCACAAGGGAGGACTCACAGGATTTTTCTTCTATGCCACTGAGGTGGTTGACCATGAGTTGCATACTGTCTACATTTGCTCTAGAGGCTGCTGAAACCATGTGTTTATCACTTGCAAGCATATTTGTGTGCCTTTCTGTGAGCTCATGGATTTGGCAAATCTCTATGGCTTTGCTTAACATTAAATCACTGCCACAAATCAAAATCTTTCTCACTGCAGCACTATTAACACCACATTCAAGCCTGTCCTTTATTAACTCATCTTTCAAATCACCAAATCTGCATGTTTTAGCCTTATTTCTCAAGTCAGTGATATAAGCTGCAAAAGTTTCACCTGGCTTTTGGTCTCTTGTATTGCCTCACTAATATAACATTTGTCTGGGGGCTGTAATTTCTCTAAATTTACATTTTAAGCACTCGGGGTCCTCCTTGGATTTAGCTGGTACCACAATATTGCAGTTTCCCCCCCCTCCTGCATATACTTCTGGAGCATACACAAATGAAAGCTCTCTTTCAATGGGTTCTGACCCAGCTAAGTTAAGCAAAATGAATCCCCTTGTACATGCATCTTTGTCAGTAAAAGCTGCATATATGAAAATATCATATTCCTACTCAAATACTCTCCAATTCTCTGCTATATTATGATCAAACACAAGTAGATCGGGTCTGCAAAATGCCTCTGCCATATCAACACACAGTAATGAAGGTGCTTGAAGTTATGTACAAATATACACACATAAATTTATATTCCAGAACTTTATGCCAGTACTTGTAACTATCGCAATAGTACAACAAACTCTTTGAAATAACTGCACTTTGCCAAATAAGTCTCCGTAGCACAAGAAAGCTTTGAAATCACTGCACTTTGTGAAACCACTCCTTATCAGTGTAAGAAATACTTCAAAATGACTGTACTTGGGGAATAAACTGTACACAGCAAAAAAAGTTCAGAGTAAGAAACATTTTAAGATGAATGCACTTTGCAAATAAAATGTACACGGCACAATAACCTTTTCAAAATGGCTGTACTCTGACTGCACTTTGCAATATAACAGTACTTTGCACACACTAAACTCTTTGAACTAATTGCACTGTAATAAAGCACACACTCTTCAAACACATTGCACACTGTGAGATAACTTCAAACAACACTAGTTTTGCTTTGAATGGCTTCAGTCAATGCAAAATAGTAGTTTGTGCCCAAACACAGTCTTTTACTAAAAAATATGCAGTTGCCTTTTTTTTAAGCTTAATTTTGCCCTTTGTCTTGTATTTATGTCCTTTTAATCTCTTATTATGCTTATTATACTTTTCTTGTGTCTGTTTTACTTTAAACATACTCGTTATGCAAACCAAAGGTAATTCTGAGCCCCATATGAATATCTCTGCTTGTTTAATCAAATATTGTGGTTTTGAACATTTTGTTTAATTAATGATGCAGTTTGTGCCTTTTGTTTGATTATTAATACATTTTGTGCTACTCATTTGATTACTAAAGCCTTTTGTGCCTTATAAATGCTCTGTTTTATTTTATGTGCCAAATAAATGCCTTTTAACTCATTTCTGGTCCCTTTTTGTTTGTCTGAGCTCCGTTTCACTCAACCAGTTCAATCTGCCTTCACCTTTAACTCTGCATCTCATGGCTTGAAGAAGTTGTTCTTTTAATCCCGGTTCTGACACAATGTCACTTGTCTGGTCAGGATAATACAGATGAACATTCGTGGGTTCAGTTCAAGCAGTTTTATTACACACAAACACACCAGGAATAAGACTGTGTAACTTAAACATAAAAAATGTATAAACAGACTGACTGCCACACTCATACATGTTAACACTCTGGCTGTTCTCTCAAATTGGCACTGCTGCCTGCACATGTTCATTATTTATATGCACGTGGTAAATCTAGAAATACTTCTTAAAGGTACATATACATTCTCTGATCTACAGTAACTACCTCTTATGTTGGCCTTATTCAGAATTTCATATTGCTTTGCTGTTAATATACTTTCATTTACAATATTTATTGTGGTATTCCTCATTATATTCATTTATATTTCTTTCAAGTAATCATTTATATCTTCTGTCATGTTAATACTAACATTTATTTGGTTATGTTTATTTTTACCTTATGTTTATATTTAATTTACTACAGCACAATAGGGTAGGTTGGTTCCAGATCATCCACCTATTTTGCCTCCCCCAGCCATGGCACTGGGGCCTAGCACATCTAGGCCACAGCCTGGTTGTGCACCCTCTACTGCCCCTGTATTACCTGGGCGATTGGGTTGATTTTCCCCACAGGCTGGGGTTGGTCCCCCTCTCGGAATGGAAGTGGATGGGGTGATTATGTCACCCATACAGAAATGCTAGGCATGGTGCATGGACTGCTGCACTGAACTCTCTGTGTACACCAACACAGATTGGAGATCATACTGTTCATCCTGCTGGGGTGTCCTCCCCCCAAGCATCTATATTGACCACTGCCTCCATGAGAGTAGTGAAGGTACAGTGCTGACAGTCCCATGGGTGAGGACTTGAGTCAAACTGCTACCATGTCTGATGTCCTTGGGACTGGGATTCCACAACACCCTCCCCAACCAAGGTGCTTACCCCCATCTTGTGTCACACACCAACCCTGTCTGCTGTCTTGTCTGTCTGCAAAAGCTTCCTCACCTTCCCAACTTACCTCCCCCACACATATTTATGTCCCTTCCCCAACATTCCACTCTCATCTTAAAAAAAATGGGCACCTGTCCCAAAAACAATATTGTTCCATACATAGCTTTCCATTTCACACACATGTCTACTGGACACACTTAATTTGGTCCAACTGGCTTGACAATGCGCTTATGTTGTCCTCACTCTTCTCTCTGGGGGGGTGACACTCCAAATTCATCTAAAAAATCTGTTACAGTGCACAGTGTTGCTGTACAAGAAATGGATAGCTATGATTCTTTCCTACACAATGTTTTTACCCCTGCTTGCACCCTACTTTCTTATCTTCCCATTTTAATTTCTTTAAAGACTTTTTGCACAAAGCTGCATGATTGCTCAGTATCGCTAAGATCAGCTAAATTGTGCTATACTGATATATGTGTGAGAAATAATAATAGTTACATTCAAAATGTACACCTGCACCCTGTTTCAGCCCAGGACCATCACATCTGCAGACCAGTATACAAACCCATCAAGCCTCACAGCTGTTTATTAACACAGGTCATTTAAGAAAATCATACCAATTGCCAAGTTGTCATTAAGTGTGTTTAGGCAAGGCTGCACATTGTGCCATGATGCACAAATTTGTTTAAAGAGTAATGGAAGAAATGTGAGTGTAATTTGGAGTATGGTACAGGAATACATCACTAGAAACCAGACACAGAATAATGGATGTAAGTGATGTCTCTAACAGCAGGTAACAGTGCATTTCTAGCTGCAACATTAAAAATACATTTGCTGAAACATTAATGGCAAAATAGGTGTTTAACTGGGACTTTGGTGGAGAAATACATCCCTATAAAGCCATGCACATAATAATAGATGTATATGAGGTATGTAACAGCCTATAAGTGTGAAATTATAAGTTGAAAAATAGAGCTTCTATAACAGTGACTCAGTAGCTCAGTCTGTTAAAAGCTTTAAAGACATAC
Source organism: Protopterus annectens (assembly GCF_019279795.1). Classification (NCBI taxonomy): domain Eukaryota; kingdom Metazoa; phylum Chordata; order Ceratodontiformes; family Protopteridae; genus Protopterus; species Protopterus annectens. Next base: position 962,066,607 of record NC_056741.1, read on the forward strand.
ATTTTTTTGTACAGATGATCCTGGGTTCAATTCCAGTGGTCTGTAGCATTTAAAATACATGTATGTGTACATCACCATTGTAAATTCTGGAATAAATGACTGTTTCATTAACTATTTCTCCACCCAATGCATTTCAGATGGAATGCCTGCTGTTCAATGATGGAAGTCAAAGGCCTGCAGATAGGAACACAGTTGACATATTCCTATTGCAACACTAGAAAGTGCATAGAGTGTCAGGTCATAAATTACTATGCATTCACAGAGGATTTTAAGTCACATAATACAAAGGAAGCTCAGTAATATCAGACTGCAGCACACAATCATTTGCTACTGATATTACAGATAAGCACAGCTGCACAAGTAATGTACACACGCTAGCAACAAGGATTGCCAGCACACATGTTCCAGACAACTACCATAATGTAACACATGACTTGGCCATTGTCCAAATGGTTGACATAAAGGTGAATTTACCCCATACATTGTTCAAGGACACAACAAACATGTCGCCTTTTACTTGATTAATGATATCTTGGCTACTATACTTATCTTAAACACATACCTCAATATCCTGTGGGATGCGTTCCCCCAGTCATACTCTGGCTGCATACCACGGCTGCCACTGGTCACAACTTTACTCATAAGTGTTGTCCTCCACATTCTGAGCCTCTCTCACTATGTTTATTGCCTGCATCAGCTGCAGCCTGTATCATACACATATGTGTATGTAATAAGTATCTACTACAAACATCATCTCTGTGCTGATGTAGTACTTCTACCCAGCATTTCCACCCCATTATATGAGAAAGGGGATGGATTCTACAATGCACCCATATACCTCCTTCAACAGTTGCATGGGATTGCCTGATTATGCTGCAAATCAGCTGTGTATGCTTTAGTTAGCATTACTCAACCACTGATTGATTCAGTGGCAATCACCTGCTAATGAGAACCATCTTAAAAAGGAAATCTCCTAGTCAGGGAAACCATTGTGTATGAGAGTTACTTTCTATGCTGAACTCATTGTCACAACGCATATATATCTGTATCTTTAAAAAGAGGAGTATTGTACTCCATAAGGTATGTAACCATTTTCTTTTCAACATGATGCATATATTTTAATATACTTAGAAATTAAGCCTTTCTTAGAACTGTACTGGTGACATGCCATTGATCTGCAGCTGTGTAATACCTACAAAGGATGTAGACTACAGCAAGGGTTTAATGTTGTCTGTTAACTAGGGGCACAGGTCTCCTGGATACTGCCTTTGTTGGCAGTTGTAATACTACACAAGTATGTTTTGGCATTGAACTAAAGAAGTGTTATGGCAGGGGCTTTTATGCAATGGGACACACTGCAAGTGGACTACTGTATTGGGTGCATGATCATATGTCACTATCTGTCATGGTACAAGCAGGTGTAGTTCACTGTTGCCACTATCCTAGTTGCCTCCACACCCTTTGCATGATTGCCACACTGTTGCATATGAGATGTATAATTAAGAGGGAAATATGATAACCTTCATTAACTACTGTATCTGTACATCCTGTACACCCACATATGTGATTCTGACATGTCTTCTCATTATTTTGTATTTCAGGTGATAACATGCACCCCAGACATCACCCACCTTTCTCTGAGGTGGAAAACAACCTCATAATTGAGTCACTATGACAACACTGCCAAGTCTTGCTGTTCAGAGGGAGGGAGGGAAAATAGGCAGGAGCAACAAGCCTTGTAGGATGAACTGGTCCATAATATAAACACTGTGGGGCATCAGAATCACACATATGTGTAGGTGTGACACCATGACACAGATATGATCTACTCAGCATGCAGAAGGGCAGCAGACGTGGCCAGAGATCAGCAGGTCACTGGTGGAGGGCCTGCAGAGGAACAACCTTTGACAGCCACTGAGGAATTCCTGGTGAACCTTGCAAGACAGGACAGCTGCCAAGCTTCCATCACACCATATGTTATGGATGTGGGTGCCACCATTTCCACCCAATAGGAGAGTCCAGGTATGTTTAGTTGAATCAGCATCAGAATACTGCAGCATGTAGTATCTCAGGCTGTACATAGTTTTACGTGGATGTCAGGTGTTTTATGGGGGGGGGGGGGTAGTAGGTTACCTGCAGTTTTAAGCTCATGCAGAGATTGTGACCCATGTTATCATATCAGCTACTGTAATTGAGGGATATTTGGTCATACAACCAGTGCTACACTGTAAAGTGGTGCTGTATATATTACCTCTCCTTCAATTGTTTTTTAGGACTGTCAGGAATAGGAAGAGGCTGTACCCCTGCCACTGGTAAGCACAAAACATTTTTGTCACAGATGTAGATTTACTTCATGGTATTAGCTAAAGTGTCATCCCAAGCCTGCTGGCTGGATGCATGTACTGTCTGCATGATAGAAAAATGTGGAGATATGCTCTGACTATACACACTGAGTGATACCTAGGCCTTGTAGGGGTGACCACAGTGATTGATTTTACAGTATTGACAGGACTTATCAGATGGCCATACTTGTAAACTGGTCAGGTTCTGCAAAATGTCAGCAGTGCGTATAATTTATGTATTGCTCATGAGAGTCTGGTTTAACGAGCTGTTATTCTGAAATGTTTACAACTGTGGCTTAGAAATTACTAACTCATGTCCTACTATCTCAGATTGTGGGTTGTACAAGTCTGTAATAGTGACAGCAGTGTATACAGCTTAACATATATTGAAACATAGTACTGCAGAGCATAGTAGTGCAGTTATTAATGTGATGCTTTCCCCTTTATATCACAGATGACCTGGGAGTTGATCGTTGTCCCGTTCACAAATTGAAGTCAGTGTCTCTTCACACTCTGATGATGATGGTGGCCAAAGTGAGGCACAGCTGGGGGTTGCAGGGGCTACATCTGTTACAGAGGTTGACATCCCTTGTCCGCCCTTATTATCACTGTGCACAGCCAATATGCCTACGCATACCCAGTCCCCTGCGGCCACAAATTTTGGTCAGTTGGAGGGAAGGGATATTTAACAGGGAAATGTGTGATCTGTACTCTCCTGCAAAACCATATAACTGGGAAAAAGTACAAACACTTTCTTGACTAAATTTACATTTATCATTACACTTTACAAGTCAAGTAATATGAGGTAAGGCAAATAAATATGGGAATACATTCTTTTGTCTAGCAGACAAGTCTTAATGGTAGACTTATAAGTCTCATCCGTGCCTTCTGATTGTACCTTCTATATTCTGAGTAAAACACTGTAGAAAGCATTATGTTGTTGTTGTAATAAAGAAATGAAAATATACAAATAAAAATCAGTACTTGATAATTATCAATTTGTTCATTCTTCAATTACCCATTTAATCCAATGAAAAGTCTTAGGGAAGCCAGATCCTATTGTAGTGCTCACTGGTTAAAAGACATAGCAACTTATTCCAAACTGGGTGCTAAGACATGAAAGTATGCACACAGGCACAGTCATACAGACACACACACACACACACACACACACACACACACACACACACACACACACACACACACACACACACACACACACACACACTCTATCACATGGCTGCCACAAGAAAGTTGGTTAGTGAGTATCAGTTCACCTACAGCACATCTTTGGGATGTGGTAGAAAACATGAGGATCCAGATACACACACACACACACACACACACACACACACACACACACACACACACACACACACACACACACACACACTCACATACTGACACACATACACTATGACATGGTAGGAAACAGGAGCACCCAGTAAATACACAGACCCAGGTTCCATGCATAAGACACCCCAACTAGGGGCATAACTGGAAAATCAAGTGCTTTAAGGTAGTAATGTGACACTCTGCCTCCCATTTCTATCTTTACTTTCTGCAGTGGCTCATATCCCAGTTGTTGGTCTAAAGGGGAACAGATGACCTTTAAAATGTTATATGTCAAACCTAATCTCTGTATGATTGAGGAAAAAATATGACAAATACTTAATAACTGTACATATACAGCAAGATGACCCTTACCTTTAGCCTCATTTAATCTTCCCAAATAAAAAAATATTGGAGATTCAATAAATTCCATGTAGGCTTAGCGCAAAACCTACTTGGAGTTTAGGTTTTTGCTTGATGAGCAGCAGTGCTAATTGCATATGCATGCCACAAATCGCACTTAAATGTAAACAAGCATAGATTCATGGCCATATAAAGAGGCACAAACACCTGCAAACATGCAGACATGTTTACCTATGGAAAACTATTTCTGCGTGATTTTACGGACAGCCACAGTGTCTACCAGAGTTTATTATAAGGCAATACATAAAGGTCTAACACATTATAGGAAGGTGCAGACTGTGCAGAGTACTGTGTAGACCTGTTTTAGGCATACAAGATAAATGTATTGGTGGTGATCAGCAAGGGTACATAGATTGAATTATAAATAATTATTCTGGTGAAGTGGGTGTATTGAAAAGGGCCAAACACATGAAGGAAAGCTCAATGCGAAAAAGTGCAGTGTCATCCCCTTTGGTAAAAACTCTGTACCCATGAACTACCACATAGGCAGCAATCTACTTAACACCAAATGTGTGATAAGAGACCTTGGGACCCAGGTGGACAGTAGTCTCTCCTTTGATAGTCACATCGCCACAGTAGTCAGGAAGTCCTTCTACGTGGCACACCTCATCATAAAAGGGTTCTCATACAGGAAAAAAGAGGTCATTGTTCCCCTTTACTCGACACTCATTAGACCCACTATTAGAGTACAACACCCCTTTTGGAATGTACCTCATAAGACATCTGCAGCAGCTGGAAAGGCCACAGAAGTACCTCACAAAGAGGATTACTGGCCTCAAACAAATGCCTACACTGACTGTCTCAAAAAAACCCAGCTTTACACCATAGCATATCACCTACTCCGAGGTGATCTCTGCCTAACATATAAAGCTATGTCAAACCCAGAGCTGTTGGACATGCTACACCTAAAGAAATCCCAATACGTCTGAGCTACACACTCTAGGGACCTAAACCTTGTCATCACAATAAACAGGACATGCTGGAGGGATATATTCCTGTCCCAGAGACTTCCCATACTCTGGAACAGGCTAGCCATCTATGTCAAGCAAAGTTCTTCATTAGCACTCTTCAAGAAAAATCTTGATGAGTGGATGGGAAATAGGAAAAATACCCCGGGGATCACTTCTGTGTCTCTGCTTGACAGTGGCACAGGAAAGTAACTTTTTTGGGTGGTGTAAGCCAGGGAACCTTGTTGGCTAGGCTTACATAGGCCCTTAGGCCAATAGCCTAGTACCTTCCTATGAACTTATGAATGGCAAGAATGAACAGAGGGGAGGAGGACAAGTGAAACATGATGATTTACAGCAGATAAGGGCATGTCAATATGCGTACACCACAAGGATAAGAAAGTTGTAGCATGAACAGTAATCACATGTGTACATGATACAGTAGATACTGCTGTGTACACCTCCTGTGTAGGTAGAAGTCATATCATCACACAGTTATTGTATATTATGTGACTGTCACACAAGGTCACATATCATTGCAGATGAGTGATTGTGATATAAACACCTTGACATGATCACTGGTGAGGACATTTAGCAAGGACAGTATATACAATAGGGGGTAGGTGCATTTTGTGAAGATGTGCAGAATGAGTTGCCTGAATACAGATGTAATGTCAGCATAGGTCCCAACCATGTAGCATGCATAGCAACAGGCTCATGGACAACAGTAGACAGAAGCACACACAATCATAGACAATATCAGAATACTACCATTAATCTGTGTGTGTCATTCACATAAAATATGTGATTCCAAGTTATTATACACGGTTCTGCATGACAACACTTGTACAACTGTCATGATTTGGCAGTGATCTATGAGGAGAATCAAGTACACTTGCCTCACTCAAAAATTACAGCTTTTGGAGGTGCTAAGAGGGACACTGTTACACCCGTAGTTTAAATTATGAGCAATCCTGGCTAGTTGCAAGTTATGCGTGGCATATATATGCCACAATCCACACTTGCACGAATGTAACCCATACCATCACTGTTGTCAATCAGTTATGTATTTACTTTGGGCATGACAGGAGCAGTTATCACACATACATCTTGCATAACACCTTGAAGGGAGTTCTGCACTGTCAACTCTTAATGGTTGTGCATCAAAAAGAATTCTTATGTATGGCCAATAAGATGTGTGGGAACTCACAGTGGCAAATGTGATGCACTTGAGTAAAGCATCCCTGGAAGATGCGTTGGGAGGTACATGCAAAAGGGTGCATTATACTCAATTCTTTGTGTGATGAGGGTTGAGAACAATGGGACATATGATGCCCTCTGATGTGGCTGTCCTGCACATACTCAGGAGTTGTGCTACATACAATGGATTAGTCACCACTCTGGGCATTTGCAGGTGGATTTTTCTGCATACCATCTACCTGAGTACACAGGTCACATACCAGTTTGTCTGCTCCTAGGGGTGTGCTGTCTGTATTGTAATTAGCTTGTGTATTTTCTTTCATAAAGGAACTAATGCCTACTTGATTTTCATCTACATCTAGGGTTGCCAGCTTTCTTTGTGGCTAAAACCGAACTAAGGTCACACCCCTCGCATCACCCATAACTCCTTGCATTCCCACACCCATTCCCATCCATGCTCTTCCCATTTTGTGACATCACAGTGAAAACACTGTTCAAAACTCTCAGTGTGCATACTGTCTTCTGCTTTACTTCTGCAGTGATTACAGCTGTTTGGATTTAATTTAAAGCATTTATTTCAAATTTTATAGCACAAACCACTGATACACATTTGCTAAACAAAGCAATACAGTCTCACAATGAAAACAGAATTAGCATTAAAACTGCTCTGCTTTTAAATCTCACATTCACCGAAACAGCATTGCACATTGTTTTCCCAAGTTTAGGATAATAACATTTTAAAATGTTCTAAGAAATGACACAGTATTAACAACAATCATATCTTACATCAACAACACAGACCTGAAAATGTATAGCATGGTCTGAAAATACATGTTTAGTATAAATCAATGCATAATGACACAACTGGTTTTGCAGCTTTTGAAAAATAAACCTATGTCTTTTATAGAAAGCTGCAGAGCACATGCGTAATGTGGACAACTAGTGGATGGTCAGAAAACTAGCAGATGCCCTATGCAGACCGTCTCAAAAAACTCCAACTTTACTCCTTCGTATATCGCATACTCAGAGGCGATCTCTGCCTAACATACAAAGCTACGTCAAACCCAGAGCTGCTGGACATGCTCCACTTAAAGAAATCCAAATCCCTCTGAGCTACATACTCTAGGGACCTAAACCTTGTCACCACAATAAACAGAGCATGCTGGAGAGATAGATTCCTGTCCCACAGACTTCCCATACTATGGAACAGACTACCTATCTATACCAAACAAAGCTCCTCATTAGCACTCTTCAAGAAAAATCTTGATGATTGGATGGGAAATAGGAAATTCACCCAGGGATCACCTATGTGGCTCTGCTCGACAAGGGCAGAGGAAAATAATTTTCTTGGGTGGCGAAAGCCAGGGTACCTTTTTGGCTAGGCTTGTATAGGCCCTAAGGCAAATAGCCTAGTACCTACCTATGAACCTATGAACTAGAAAATGGAAATCAAAAGCTAAAGCAAATGAAGTTGAAGTACTGAAAATTATAAAGGAAATAAAAGAAATGGAAGTGGACTCTTTAGAAATGGGAAGGAGACAATTATAAAGAAATAAATGGAATTTGTGGGAATAACACATGTAGAACAAAGTTCAGCAAGAGGATTGAGATTTAAGGAAAGAATAAATTAAGTAATGTATATAATGTTGGACTGAATAATAATTGCAAGAAAGAAAACACGTGTTCTGCATGAAAAAATGTTGCATTAATAGAAAAGAAAATAACAATAGTATGTACCCACACCACAGTTTAAAATCTGATTTAATAAAGATATTAAAAAAAATTAAGATGCATTCATTCTAAGTTTCACATCCTTCATCTGCATCAGCAGGGGTGCACTTACACTGGGTGGTGCAGTATAGCACAGTCTTGACCATCTAAAGAATATTTTAGGGCTTATCTAAATTTTGCTTGGATGGTAGTGTCTAAATGAGTGACTGCCCATATTTTGTGATGCCTCAAAGGAAAAACAACTCACGCCTCTGTGCATTTTATAAACAGTGTGAATGTATGATAATATGTGACATTCCAAACAGAAAAAATCCAGTCTATCAACACTCTATAATATTACCAAAGCAAGTCTGACTATACAAAAATACTACACAAGCAGTATTAGCAATGCATATATGATACATAAAAACATAATTACTCAAGTTCAGTGTAAATATTATGTGCAAATACTATTAAACAAAATTCCTTTGCTAATTCACAATATCAGACAATGGATTTTACACAAGTAGTTACAGACTGGAGCAGAGAGTCAAGGCTGCAAGTGGTAGTTCTCGTGGTATAGGGTTTGATTTCCTCAGTCCTCACTCGCCTACTGTGTCAACTTAAACAAGTCACTTAACCACACATTGCAACTGGTCACTCCTGAAAAGGAACTGTGGGCCTACCTGGGTAAAAATGGACATGACTATTACTTCTCTTTGAAGATAATGTAAATGTGGCAACTACAGGTGAGCAATGTACTGCTGCTTTACATTAATGCTACTTCTAGTAGTTGATACTGAGGTCTGAAAATATAGGTGGGATTGAACTGGAAGAGAAGGTTTGGGGGAATGAGGAGTTAACAGGTGCAATATGTGAAATGGGACAATAAGCAGAGTGGAGGTTGTTAAAATATGTTTAAGGGTGAAAAAGAATATGTGGTGAAATATACAATAATTCTACAAGCACAGTATTCCATGAACAACCAAACCAATGCCTCATAAAATTGTTATACTTCATTTTATGCTATACCAATGAACAGTCACTGCATTTCAAAATATCTGCCTTTAAATATAAAATACTGCAGTTTTTTTGTTGTCTTTTTAGGGCAGAGAAGTTACTTTTCTCTTACACTCCGACTTCCGTACATCTAAACAAACTTCAAACAGCTATCAATATCCCAAGTTACATTTAACATAATCAGGCATGTTCAGGAGCATTTAAGAGCAAACAAACATTGTGATTATCCTGAAAGAAGCTGTCAAAATTGGTCATGCAGCTCAAAGTTCTTCAACAAGAAGCTGAAGGAGGACAACAGCTGCTGTCTTTTGCAAGAAACTGTTTCCAGCAAAAAGAATACTGTCTCTTGTTACAGGTCCAGCATGTCTTGCCTCAGACTTCCCAGTACATGACGCCCAATGTTTCTGTACACTAAACAGAATATTTAAACTCATCATAGAGTTTAAAATCCCTTAATGCAGTTTCCTAACCTTTTCTAGAACACTTCTGTCAAACGCAGAACTTGGGGCAGGAAAATATGCATATCAAATATCTAGGTGCATTGCTATTACTGCTTACTTTTTTCTGTTCAAGTAAACAAACTTAAGGATCACTAATGGACCACCCTAATCCAGGTAGATGCCTTGCCCCTAAAATATTTTCATGTCCTGTAAATACTTATCTCATCTCCACAATGTTTGTTAATGGTCTGTTCACCTTGCGGTCCACGAGCATACTTTTAGATTAAATGCTGAGACAAATGCAGCACGCAAAAACAAGACACTAGGAAGCTGCACTCCCTACAGAAACAAATGTGTTTACATCTGATGAACAGCTAGCCTCTTTGTTCTACCGCACAAAAAGACATGTATACCATTTGGCTGGTATAGGGACATCATATCTATCGCCACGCTAAAATATTTAAGACTAAGAAATAAAACAGACTCATTCTAGCTACAGCTTGCCTGCCTGCATCCATCCCCGTTAATGTGTACAGTGGATTCTTTTCAAAACCCCCAAGCTTTCAAGCTTCCAAATCCACACTGTCACCCTGGGCTGACACAAAGAGGAGCAAAAGGCAGTGGTTGTCAGGGAACCGGCAAAGACGCTAACCAATGGCCCTGGTCGTATTCCAATTCCAGAAAGGGGAGGGGCTAATCATGTCCGCTAGTGTCACATATCTCCGGACAGTTCGGAGTCAGGTAATGGCTCTAATTATAGCCAAAAAGCACACCAGGACCACAGGCAATAAGGAGGGGAGAGAGAGAGAGAGAGAGAGAGAGAGAGAGAGAGAGTAAAGATGGTGTGGGAGAAACGCTTGAGACCATAGCAGTGGCACAGAACCCAGACTTCATGTGTCCGGTTTTGATTGAAATTTGTAACCGGACAATTTGTTAGAAAACTGGACAGTCCGGTCAAAAAACAGACAGCTGGCAACCCTACCTACATCTCCATGGCTCTGGCAACAATCTTTTGTGTGTGTTAATACTGTCAGAATTATAACAGTACAAATCTTGTATTTAATGATTGCCCACAGTTTGCAGTCCTCCACAAAGCTGGTTAGACTAAGCCTGTGTAAGTTAGTCTTGAGTTCTGAGACATCAATAATGAACAGGAAAGGGCGTAGTACAGAATGGACTCTTCATAGAGCTAACGTCACACATTTCAACATTATCTGTCCTTTATGTGATCATTTGTCTAACCACTTGGTGATGCAGGTGTTGGTGTCAACTTGAGACAATTTATCTGTAGTACCTGGGTGTGGATTTGTGTCAGATGCCTAGGACATGTCAAGCTGCACAGGATGAGAGCATTTTCCTCATATATGCCCTTGGTGACCTTCTTAAAAACATCAACCAGATGTAATAGACATGAATTAGCCTTAATAAAACAAACATGGGTGTGGTACACACTAGGGAGATTACCTGTGTCCTTTTTAAGAAGTCCATGATGAATGACTCATTGGTCTGTCTCACAGATGAGGAGAGTCAGATGTATGGGGTCTATAACTCCATGTGTTAGGTGATGGTTCCCCCCAATCAGATGGATGACTGTTGCTGTGCACCCTTCTACAAAAACATGGGCTATTTGGAGGCTGTGCTGAAGTAGGGATCCAGCTGTGTCTGCTAGGTCAGGTTTTAAGTCATGCTATAGGCAACCTGAGATGTTGTTAGGGCCCATTGATTCTGTGTGTTATTAGCCTTAGACAATACACAGATGAGCTGCTCTCCTGAGATGAAAAATTGAGAAATATTTGCTTATATACTTTGGTAGTCAGTTGCTAAAGGGGAGTGTAGTGTGAGGCAAACTGTCAGCTAGCAGATTGTCTATTTTGTGTGGCTGAGTATGGCTGGTGGCATCTACAAACAGCTCTGCCCTTAATTGTGTATTCACCTTAACATGACACATTTATTGAAATACATGAATTGTGAAAATACCTCCAAATACAGCCTTGGTCATGCATCACATGCCACACACTGGTACTGTTCACACAGTTATACAACTGTACTAATGTCACATAATTACATGAAATGTACAATATATGCCTATAAGTACTCGACTGTAAAGCTGTGTTTAAGGGGCCTATTACCATATAAGGATGCATTACATATAAGTTGTTTGTGGTTCATGCAGAATATTTCCTGACACAAATGCTAGTCACACAGTGGTGCTGCAGACCACATCAATGATCCTTGGGACTAGCAACACAACTGCCCATACAATGAATTCCAGAAGGCTCCAACTGAATCAAAACATGTGATATTTCTGTGTATATCACAGCATTACAACACGTGGATGAAGCAACACCTATGTGCCCATGTAATCAGTATGCATCTATACTGATGTTTGTCACAGAGCATTTAATGATGGAAGGTAGACACATGCACACCTGTGCCACACTATAAGTGTCTCTGTGATGGTGGAATGAGAATTGTGTAGAATGTTGATTTGCCCCACTACAACAACACATATCTTAATAAGTCAACAATATACATAAAAGTTTATCATACCATGTCAACAGTTCTCGGGAGGCATATTACTACAGCTGTTATAGAAGGAGCATGTAATGAAATGGCAGCAATGGCCATCAATACATTAGCTCACATCACAGATTTTAATAACCTCCTGTAGGCATACTGTACATCCACACCTCACCATAGCCTGTGGCATTGACATGTCTAGTATTCATAGGGTCATAGGACATTATCAAGCTTACAGCCAACATCACATAAAATCCTATCCATTACTATATAATTGAAAACAAACTCCCTATATCTATATGATGGAAGATAGTAAGAGTATTGTGTGTATTTGTTGGATTGCACTACGTGCACCACACCATGACAGAATTAGAAATCACACATGCAGAGGTCTGGAGACAGCTTGCAGAGACTCATGGAAGTACACTGCTACAGGAAATGTATATGCATATTTGACATGAGGACATCCTCTACTCCACTGCAGAAAGAATGTGATGTGGCCACAGGAAAAAAAAGGATGGTGAATGCATGGGCCATGATAAAGGTTCTACTAAGTGGTAGTGTAATGGAGAGTGATTCAAAAGTTGATGGCCATAATGTACCATCAACCATACATACAGAAGTAGACTGGGCTTAATATGAGCATTACATCTGTGTAGGTATAGAAGATAACTTCCATACAAAGTAACACTAGCACCACCATGTATGTTTGACTTTAACACTGTCACATTGCACTTTATGAAGTATGATAGTGTGATGATATGAGTAAGTGCCAGAATAACCAGCTGGAATTTTATATAGACTGGTATGTCCTTTGAATATCAAACTGATTTATACAAGATGCATGTGTTACAGATGTATTAGGATTGTATGTCATTTGTATATTAAACTGATATGTACAGATGCTTGTGCTGAAAATTTATTTGTGAGCTTTGCTTGCATTGATTCTGTTAAAATTTATCAACAGTAGACCCTGCTGGAATAAAAAGAAATGTACATGTATTATTGCAACTGAATTAAATGTACAACCTATCTTACTTTAAGAAAAATAAGGGAAATGTAAATGAGCTGTGAAACCATTAAAATTGCACACCACAATGCTGAATAGGACTGGAGAGGCTAGGTCTGGTACTAAAGCCTTTGTTCTTTAGCTCAGTAAAAAGAGGGGAAGCCAAAGGCACTGCCATAAACATTTAGATGTGTATTGTAGCCATCTATGCCATCTGTGCTAAATTCCTGTCTCAGCTTCATAGAGGAATACTGTGAGAACTTAGAGTCAGGTGACCAGATAAGGTTATTCTGCCAGCCCTTTTGGAAATTATATTTTAGATATTACAAAGAGAAATCTCAGAGTACTGAGTATTCTGTTTGGGGGCCTGACTAGAAAGACTGCTCAAGTATTTCATCTTGCCTTACCCAAGTATGTTATTGGGGAACAGTACATTTTCTTAGATATAGTAAGGAATATAGTGAAGCTTAGTTTAGAGAGTGGTTTTCTTCATTTGTATGAGTCTGTCCATCAATGCTAATTTCAATATTTTCTGTTATTTGAACTCTGTGGTTTACTGTAAATATATGTTCAATATTTTCATGTTCTTTTATTATTTATTATCAAATATATTTAAAGTTTTTATTATGGCTGGTCCTTGTAGAAAGTATCTAACCTTCAAGAGTATTTGCTTCTATTTGGTGACACTGTGTGGGCCACTCTTAGTCAACTACCATCATTTGTATTAATATTAACTTCACTCAGCATTATTGGATACCCATTTAAGAGCTTTATAGTAACTGACTTGTGGTAGTGAATCTACCTTATAGTATGGGCAAAGTTGGTAGAGTGGGTAATCTGTGCCAGTCTGTCCCAGGTGTGTGTGAAAATTAAATCTTAAAGAGTGTGTGTGCCAGCTACTTGAGGCAAGGACACGAAGCACTGGGTTCTCAGAGAGACTGCTAGAGGACTTGGCTTGCACTCAGCTGAAGACCTAACCCTACAGCTGCATCAGTGGGAAGTCTTATTGGGGACCTGGAGGGAGACAGATATAGAGAAATCCCAGGCTGAGTGTGTTCCCTGTGTGCTCTTCAGGGAAATTGTACTTGATGTAGGAAGGTCTGCATCTGCAACTACTGAGTTTATCCATTTGTATTCTAAGCGCATGTCCCTCTCCAGTGTCAGTGGTGAGGATTCAGGCTCCTTGATTACTGGACCAGCATGGATACATCACATATTGGTTGGCAGTGATGGGATCATCACATGCTCACATATTGGAGAGCAGTGGTGTGGATATTAATTGAACTCATGTAACTTAAAAGCAGTTGTCACTAAAAATGGTGTACTCTCTAGCAGCCAAAAAGCAGACATTCAAAATTGTGTATCACACTAGTTTTATTTATTTACTTTGTGTTAGCTTAGTTAGTTAGGGAGGGCAGGCAAAGATGTCAGCAGAGGATTATGGCAAGCTGACAAGGAAACAGTTGGCTGAGATGTGCCAAGCCAGTGGACTGGGGAATGCCAACTTGACTGAAGGGGAAATGATTGCAGCCTTAATCACAGCTGCAGTACAGACCAATAACCAGGAAGATAACCAATTTGGAGATAGGAATTTGCATCCCTCAGGAACAGGACAATTCAACCTTTCCACAGAGGACTTAAAAATCCATCTGGAGTTAAAGAGACTTGAACTGAAAGCCAAATGTTTGGAACTAGAATCATCATAGAGACTACGGTGTCTGGAGGCTGAAGAAAATGAAAAACTGCTGCATTTGGAGGCCAAATAATATGAGAGATTGTGGCATTTGGAGGCCAAAGAAAAGGAAAACCAGCATAAACGTGAGAGGGAGATGCTGACTCTTTGCCAGGGTCATGGAGGTAATGGGGAAGGGTTTTGATAGTTTTATTCATATATTTGAAAGGGTATATAAACAGTATAATGTTGACCAAGAGCTCTGAGTACTATTCCTGACCCTCTTACTCCATGGCAAAGCTGTAACTGCTGTTTCTATATTGCCTGATACTGGTTGTTTAGATTATGATCACGTTAAGCACTGTTTGTTACAATGTTTTAAGTTAACACCTGAGGCTTACAGAAAAAAAATTGTGAGCATAGACACAAGGCAGATGAAAGTGTATGTGATTATATTGCTGAACTAAGCACTTATTTTTATAGGTGAGTGAGTGGGTATCAGGTCACCACTTTTCAAGGGCTGACAGACTTTCTGGTGAGGGAACAAGCCCTTAGCACTTTACTGAGGACATGAGAATCTGGTTGGCAGACAGGGAATACAACTAGACAGATGAGCTGGAGAAAAAAGGAGATCTATACCTAGCAAGCAAGCCATCACCACATAGGAAAGGGATACCTAGTGCTGCACATGGATGTAGTGGAACCCATGGTGGATAGCCTAAATCACCTCAACAGAGCCTGCCAGTAACAGGGGAAGCCACTAGTTCAGGTACACTGCCAGGATCAAGGGTTTATTTTATTTATTTTACATTTGTTTACCAGGATAGTCTGACTGGATACATGTCCATTTTCAGTGGAGGCCCGGGGAGAAAAGCTCACATAGACAAACTTACATAGATTACACAGAAGTTAGCAAACAATTATAAAAACAAAGTGATTATATACAATGGCTTAGTAGTGTTCCCTAGTAGGGACTCACAATTCTCATGGACAGACACAATTAAAAGTAAGAGGCATCCGATTGGAAGCAGAGCTTGGTGACATTGTTACAAGTTATGATAATTACAGAATATGCTTTCAGTTTATAACTTAATCAGGGTTGGTACATGGGCATAGCCAATTCACTTTGAGATACTGTTTGAGATTTTTTTTAAGAGACGTTTGGAGGATTGTAGGGTTATGTAGTTTGGTAATGAATTCCAGGTTTTGCCAACAAAGTTGGCAAACAGGGATTCACCAGCAGAGTTATTAGCTTTGTGGGTTTGGACCAGTAGTTTGTCAGCTGACCGTAGGGATTTCAGGTTGCTATATGGCTTAATAATATTTTTAAGTGATGGGGTATCCTCAGGGTGGTACAAAATTTTGTGTGCTATTAAGAGTTGATTGAATTGAATTAAGCTGGGCAGTTCTAGCCACTCTAGTTGTTTAAGGTTCTGGCGGTGGTGGGTTCTATAGGTGGAGCCAGTGACGAATCTGGCAATATGATTGTAGCTGTGGGGCAGCTTACCTAGTTTGGATTTGTTGAGGTTTGAGAGTACAGGTGAGACATATAAAAGAGTAGAGAGTAGTTGTGATCGGGAGATTGCAGTCCTAGCCAGTGGGGTTAAAAATGTCTTGTTTCTATACAGTGATCCAAGCTTCTTATTCATGGTCTGTATGGTTTTGTTGACCTGTAGGTCAAATTTGAGATTATTGTCTATGATAAACCCTAGCAGTTTGGTGTGATGATCTGGGGAAATAGTTATATCATTGTTAGATGTGACAGAGAATGAAAGTATGGTAGATCTACTAGTGGGGGAGAAGAGTAGAAGTTTTGTTTTATTGGGGTTCAGAAGTAGGCATTGGTTGGTGAGCCAGTTCTCGATAGAGTTAAATGTATTTTGGGTTAAGGTTTGTAGTTCGGATGGGGAGGTGGCTGAGCAGATCAGAGTGGAATCATCTGCATATTGAATGCAGGTAACTTTAGGGATAGCAGTGTGAAGGTTGTTGATAAAAATAGAGAAGAGTAATGAACCTAGTATGGACCCCTGAGGGACACCAAGTGTGAGAGGTAGCTGGCTGGGGAGTTTGCCCTGCCATAGTACCGCCTGTTGTCTACCAGTCAGGTAGGACTGGAACCACTGGATAGCGGGCTTGTTGAGTGAAATAGATTTTCGTGAAAGAATGAGAAGTTCATGGTTGACCATGTCAAAGCCTTTTGATAGGTCAAGAAAGAGGGCGGAGGTTAACATATTGTCATTCTTGTTTTGGTTTATGGCAGTAGTAAAGGAAAGGAGGGCTGAGGCGGTGCTGTGGTATGGCCTAAAACCATGCTGGGAGTTGGGTAGTAAGTTATTCTGTGTAAGGTATTGCATTAGTTGCTTGTGTACACATTTCTCCATTATTTTGGCTAGTGGGGAAAGAATGACAATGGGTCTGCAGTTGGATATGTCTGAGGAGCTACCACCTTTATGGAGTGGGATGACGTGAGATATGTTTCAGAGGGATGGGATAGCGTTTTTGGATAAGGTTCTGTTGATGAGGATATATATGGGATATGCAATGGCATCTGCAGCTATTTGTAGGTACTCTAAAGGGAGGGGGTCAGCAGCGAGTGTGGTAGGTTTTAGTTTTTTTAGAAATGTTTTTATAAAACTAGTGGATATTGGTTGGAAGCTAAATTCGGGGTGATTATTGGGTAGATTAGGCATGTGGTTTAAGTTAGAGGGGGTTAATTGATTTGCTAGGGATTAAACTGTTTCAGTTTAAAAGTTGTTAAAGGCGCTGTCTATGGTCTCTGGGGAACTATGGGTGTAGTTAGCCGGGGTTGGGGTGGTGGAATGACCTGGACGAAGTAGTTGATTTAAGCCTGCCCAGAACTTTTGAGGGTTGTTATGGTGTTTTTGTAGGAAATTTTGGTAGAAGCTTTTTTTACCCATGATATTTTAGATGGTCAAGTGGGGGTTTAGTTGTTCTCCAGATGGCCCAGGATCTATTTCTAGTTTTGATTTTAGCTTTGGTATTTTTGTGAGCTATGATGCTGTATTTGATCTAGGTTTTATTGTACGTGCTGGAGCATGGGAATCAAGGATACTTAGGAATTTAGTTTTAAAGTGATCTATGGACTCTTCTAATGTTAGATTTTTTAGTTTTAACCAGTCAACTGCTTTTAATTTGTTTTGGAATATAGCAGTATCAAAGGTTTTCCTTTTTCTAACTGTTTTATATTTGGGCTGGTGAGGGTTTCCTGACTTATGATTTATGATATAAGTTAGACAATGGTCATTGAGGTCATCAGGGAGAGTACCAGCTGTGTACAGTTGGGGATGGTTATTAACTAGGAATGCAGTCTAGGATACTTTCCCTGTTGGTTGGTTTGTTTACCCTAGTGAGAGAGGTTATGGTCTGTTTAAACAAAGATACGTTTATTTGGGTGAGGGGGGGGGGTCAGAGGAGCAGGGGTGCCAGTCGGTGTTAAAGTCACCAAGAACTATGGTTTCTTGGGGATAGGTAGTGGATAACCAGTAAAGGATATCTTCTAGGGTATTTAGGTTGTTGCCTGGCAGAATGTATGCACATACGATGTTACAATGTTTAAGTGCTTGTTTTGGTTAATCTGTAGCTTGGTTATAAGGAGTTCCGCGTTATTGAATTGGGGAGGTTGAATGGTGTCTCTATTAATGGTTAGAGTATTTTTGTAAAGGACTGTTATCCAACCTCCTTTCCTTGTAGCACGGTCTAACTGGTGAATATTGTATCCTGGAAGTAGTATCTCATTGTCAGTAGTACTGGGTTTTAGCCAGGTTTCCGTAAGATACATAATGTCTGGGGAGTGAGTTGATAGGAGGGAATGTAGGTTGGGAATCTTATTGTTAATACTTCTAATATTTAGGTGAAATGCTAGGAGAGAACTAGTGAGAATATACATGGGTAGCTTGACTGTGGGGGGTTGTGGTAGGGGAGTGGAGGTTATTGGGTGTGGGTGGGCCAGGGTTGGGATGAATGTCTCCATGTGTTATAAGGTTAGAGTGACAGGATTTTCTGAGCTTTAGGAGTTTGTTTATAAGTTTTATATAGTCTTTGTCTTTAGGATTATGTTTTGTGTCTGTACAGGGGTGGTATTTTATAGAGGGTGGTATATTCAGTGTGCTGGGGATGGTAAAGTGTTTGGTGTTATGTGTGTCTGTTTGACCATTTGGATAGTGAATACCATGGTCAAGTGTTTGTTCGTAGGCTGTGAGATGGTAAAATAGAAACAGTATAGGCATTAGGGTAATTAGTATTTTTCTGCTTGTTTGCATTTTGTTAGGGCAGTGGGCCAAATTTTGATGGCTGACTGTGCTAACAGGTAGGGTTACCACCTGTCCCTCTTTGCGAGGGACAGTCCCACTTTTGGCAGTTGTGTCCTCTGCAAAAAACTAAAAAATGACAAATGTTCTGAGATTTTAAGGCAAAATATATTTCTTAAGTTTCCTTAATAGTTACATAAAACAGTTATTTTGTATCTGAAAGACATAACATTATATGAAAAAGTATAAGCAGCACAAATGCTACAAAAATAAGCTTTCATTTTAGCAAAAAAGTGAAGTTCTGTCCTTTGTACTAGCCGTGGATATGTTTTGTCCCACAAAACCTCACATTTCTACAAAAAATGTCCCACTTTTGGCATTTGAAAATGTGGCAACCCTACTAACAGGGTGTGGAAGAATGGGAGAGAAGGAAATGGGTTCAAGGGGAGGGTTGTTCAATGATGTGTGAGGTGCTGATTGGTACTTAGCACGAGGGGAGTGACAACAGAGTGGCAAAGTCTGGTTTAAATTTAGCACTAGTGGGGTGGATGGGATTTGTGGGAGGGTTGTTCAATGATATGTGAGGTGCTGATTGGTACTTAGCAGGACGGGAGTGGCAAGGGAGTGGCAAAGTATGGTTTAACTTTAGCACTAGTGGGGTCGGGTGAGATTTGGGGGCAGGGAGGGGAGTGGACCGGGGCTAATACTGACTCCAAGAGTTACCTTGGGCTTTTGGTTTGTATAATTGTATGTAAGCAATGTTTTTGGCTGTACTTTAAATTCTTTTATTTATTGTTTTATTTTTACACCAATTTTCAGGCTATGTTTAATAGGATCCTAGGGGTAAACTAGCAAATTTAGTCAATATGGAGGGAGCCAAATTACTGTAGGGACAGCCTACAAGCAAAACTTTACCAAATTAAAAAGTAAATGCTTGGGACTGGAACACTCTGTGAGTGTAAGTCTGATTCAAGGTATTACAGCCCAATCTAGTGGCAATTGGCTGGACCCCTTCACTGTTGTTGTGCATACACCTTTAAGCCTCAACAGTTTATAAAACCTAAATTGTAATTCACCTATTACAATAGAAAAACTGGAGGGAGTCGGGTTCTTGCTTCCCAGAGGTATTACTTAGTTAAGATAGCCAGCTTCAGTGGAGAAAGTAGAAATTGCGTTATGCAGTTAATCCCTTGTGGGGGTGGGGTCACGCAGGAAAGAAACCCGTGCAAATTGCTGTATAGGCACAATGAACAAAGGAGTAGGGAAGGAACAACAGCTACAGGATGAAATGAATGTCTAATGGGTTAAATGCTTTAAATGTAACCAGTGAGGTCATGTAGCATATAGATGTCCACAGAGGCAAGGTGGGGAACAAAAGGTATGTGGGTGTGGTAGCCTGGGGGAGACCTAGACAGACCACACACCTGAGGCAAGGACTGGTGATGTAGCTACTTCAGGGAGGGAGCTACCCTGTAGCAGTGAAACTGAAGGTGAGCCACAGCTGCTGGTGGCTACTGATGTTCTCTTGGACAGAGTGACTGCACAGGCAGAGGTGAGAAGTAGTACCCAGGCTGATAGTGAGGCACCACTATCAGAGGATACCAGACTTCCTGTGCAAGGGGAGCTGGGAAGGGGTACAAAGAGAGATCTGAGACAGGCTCAGTTCTCAGACCTTACATTGCAAGGCTTGAGGGAGGTTGCTAGGGAGGCACCTGATTCTCAAGGAAAAGACAATTCTGTATACTGGCACAAAAGTTTACTGTATAGAGAGTGGATGCGTGAGGGAGGGCTGGAAGGTGAGGTAATACAGCAGTTGGCAGTTCCCAGAGCCTACTGTCTGGCACTTCTAGTCATAGCCTATGGCATTTCTTTTGCAGATCATATGGGCATAAAGAGTACAAAGTGACGTATTATATATAATTTTTATTGGCCTTGGTTTGCCAGGGATATAACAGGGTACTGCAGGACCTGTGAGTAGTGCCAAAATGTAGGCAAGGCAGGAGACAAGGTCAAAGCTCCTTTGATGCCTTTGCCTGTGATTGAGGAGCCATTTCTGAGGGTAACTATGGATATTATGGGGCCTCTGGGTACCGCAAGTTCCATAGTGAAGAAGTATATCCTCGTGGTAGTAGATTATGCTACTAGATACCCTGAGGCAGTGACTATGTCCTCCATTGAAACAGAGAAGGTAGCAAGTGCTTTGCTAGAGATTTTCAGCAGGGTAGGTTTCCCAAAAGAAATACTGACTGATAGAGGTGCCAATTTCATGTCAGACCTACTGGCTTGTCTGTGGGACTGCTGTGGGATGAGGCAACTAAAACAACCCCCTACCACCCCTAGACTAATGGTCTTGCAGAGAGGATAAACTAAAGACTATGCTACAGACATTTGCAGACAAGTTTAAGAGAGAGTGGGACAAATAGTTGCCCCATCTATTGTTCGTTTACCCAGAAGTACCCCAAGAATCCACAGGTTTTTCACCCTTTAAATTGCTGTATGGGCATAGGGTGAGGAGGCTTTTAGGTTTGATTTGTGATGAGTGGGTGCGTGTGTGTGAATCCCACAAGGAGTCTGCTGTGGCATATGTCCAGCACCTCAGGACAAGGCATAGGGAGCTCATGAGCTTGGCCCAGGAGAACCTGGCTGGAGCCCAACAGCAATAAAAGATCTGGTATGACAAGAATGCATCAGCCAGAGAGTAACCTGTGGGATAACAGGTGATAGTTCTCATTCCTGTCAAACACAATAAGCTGCAGGCAGCTTAGGAGGGATTCTTCAAGGTGGTAAGGAAGGTCAGTGATGTTAACTACATCGTAGAACTGCTAAGCAGGAGGCAAGGGTGCAAACTGTACCATGTTAACATGATGAAGCCTTATCATGACAGAGAGGCCCTTGTGCTGAGTATTTGCCGTGGATGGCAGGAGGAGTCTGAGGGGCATCTGGTGACTGATCTCCTCAATGAGGATCAAACTGACACCTCGGTAGAAGAGGTTGCAATGTCCCAGTGGCTATCCCCTACCCAGGTTCAAGAAATCTGAGCAGTGTCACAGGAGTTTGGGGATGTGTTCACTGGGAAACCAGGCTGCACTCACATGGTGTAGCACCATGTGGATATAGGGCCCCTAAAGTAGGCCCCTTACAGGGTGCCTGAACTAGTCAGACAGATTTTGATGGATGAGACACAGGAGATGTGGGAGCTAGGAGTAATCCAGGAGTCCAGCAGTCCCTGGGCCTCCCTAGTGGTGCTTGTACCAAAGAAGGATGGGAGCACCAGGTTCTGTGTGGACTACAGGAAACTAAATAGTCACATAGAGTCAGTTGCTTACCCCATGTTGAGGACAGATGAAGCCCTAGAGCAGTTGGATGGGGCTAATTATCTGACCACTATTGATCTTACCAAGAGCTACTGGCAGGTGCCTTTGACTCCTAACGATGCTAGGGACAGGTCAGCCCTTGTGACTCCTTTCTGCTTGTATGAGTTCATGAAGATGCCCTTTGGGATGAAAAATGCCTCAGTGACTTTCCAAAGGCTGTTAGATCATATCCTAGCAAAAGCAGGAGATTATGCCCTTGCTTACCTGGATGATATTGCCATCTACAGTCATTCCTAGCAAGAGCACCTTCAGCATGTCAAGGAGGTGCTGGGCAGACTGCAGAGGGCAGAGCTTACCATTAAGCCCAGTAAGTGTCAGGTGGGTGTGGCAGAGGTCTCCTACCTGGGACATAGAGTGGGGAGTGTTAAGATCAGGGCAGAACCTGCCAAAGCAGAAGCCATTCAGACATGGCTTGCCCCTCTTACCAAAAAGCAAGCAAAGGAATTCCTAAGGACAGTGGGGTACAATAGAAAGTTTGCCCCCAATTATAGTACTATAGCTGCTCCATTCACAGACCTGACAAGGAAAAATAGACTAGATAAGGTAGTGTGGACCACAAGATGTGAGCAGGCATTCCAGAAGCTTAAAGGAGCTTTGGGAGGACATCTTGTGCTAGGCAGTCCAGATTACAGCAAAAACATTTGTTGTGCGGGTGGATACTTTTAACCATGCAGTGGGTGTTGTATTTAGCCAGGTTTTCTCAGAGAGTGAAAAGCACTCAGTGGTATATCTCAGCCATAGACTCCACCCCAGGGAGGAATGTTATGCAGCTGTAGAAAAGGAATGTCTAGCCATAGTATGGGCATTTCAGAAACGTCAGTCTAATCTGCATGGAATGATATTCACTGTCATTACAGACCACAATCCCTTAACATGGCTACATAGAGAAAGACAACAAAATGCCAAGTTATTAAGGTGGAGCTTAGGATTGCAAGCATGTGATATGACTGTACACCACTGTAGTGGGATTAGCAATGCCAACACACATGGACTCTCAAGGCAGGGAATGGGGTAACATATTTCCATATAGGCTTATTTCTCTCAAGCCACATTTCTCAAAGGTCACTTGAAAAACTAGCTTGAGTCCTCAAGGGGGGAGAGATGTGACGAAACTGGCAAGTGCCAGCATAGCCAGCTGGAGTTTTGTAAAGACTGATATGTCCTTTCAATATGAAACTGATTTATGCAAGATGCTTCTATTACAAATGTATTAGAACTGTATGCCATTTATATATCAAACTGATTTCTACAGATGTTTGTGCTGAAAATGTATTTGTGAGGTTTGCTTGTGTTAATTGTGTTAAAATGTATCAACAGTGTAGCCTGCTGGAATGAAAAGAAATGTACACATATTATTGCAACTAAATTAAATGTACCAGCTAGCTTACTTTAAGAAAAATAAGGGAAATGTAAATGAGTTGTTAACCATTAAAATTATATTCAGCAGTGTTGAATATGGCCAGACATGCTAGGTCTGGACAAAAAACCTTTGTTCATTAGCTCAGTAAAAAGAGGGGAAGCCTCTGGCACTGCCATAAACATTAAGAGATGTATCGCAGCCATCTATGCTAAATTCCTGTTTCAGCTTCAGAGGAGAATACTGTGAGAAGTTAGAGTCAGGTGACTAGATGAGGTCATTCTGCCAGCCCTCTTGAAAATTATATTTTAGATATTACAAAGAGAAATCTCAAAGTATTGAGTATTATGTTTGGGGGACTGTCTAGAAAGACTGCTCATGTATTTCATCTTGCTTTGCACAAGTATGTTATTAGGGAACAGTAAATTCTTTTACATTCAGTCAGGAATATAGTGAAGCTTAGTTTAGAGGGTGTTTTTCTTTATTTGTATGAATCTGTCCATCAATGTTAATTTCAATATTTTCTGTGATTTGAACTCTGTGGTTTACTGTAAATATATATTCAATATATTTATGTTCTTGTATTATTTATTATTAAATATATTTAAAACTTTTATTTGTCCTTGTAGAAAGCATCTAACCTTTGAGAGTACTTATATATATATTTGGTGAAACTGTGTGGGCACTCCAGAAGGCCTAGCTGTCTTGGTCATCTACTATAATTTTTTATTAATATTAACTTCACTCAGCATAATTGGATACCCTTTAAGAACCTTATAGTAACTGCTGGTGGCAGTGAATCTAACTTAGAATATGGGCAAAGTTGGTAGAGTGGGTAATCTGTGCCAGCCTTTCCCAGGTGTGTGTGTGAAAATTAAATCTTAAAGAGTGTGTGTGTCAGATACCTGAGGCAAGGAGAAAAAGCACTGGGTTCTCAGTGAGACTGCTGAAGGACTTGGCTTGGGCACTCAGCTGAGGACCTAACCCTACAGTTGTACCAATGAGGAGTCTTACTGGGGACCTGGAGGGAAACAGATATAGAGAAATCCACACCCTCGGACTGAGTGTGTTCTCTGTGTGCTCTTAAGGGAAATTGTACTTGATGCAGAGAGGTCTGCAACTGGAAATACTGAGTGTATCAATTCGTATTCAATGTGTACATCCCTCTCCAGTGTCAGTGGTGAGGATTCAAGTTCCTTGATTACTGGCCAGCATGGAGACATCACATATTGGTGGCAGTGGTGGCCATCACAGATAGCATCAATGTATGCTGATAAGAACATATCAGGTGGAGTGTCTGAAATGAATGTGGAGTCACATTTATATGTAAAATTGTCTCAGAAGTAATATTTTGATATATATATATATATATATATATATATATATATATATATATATATATATATATATATATATACTCAAGTTGCCCACTTTCAGATTAGAACCCCTATTTATCTAGGGAAAATATCTTGAGAAGACAGTACTTAATGCTACTGTCACAGCACAGGTTTGTCTTGAGTGCTATCACAGGATGACATAATCAGCGTATGTTACAAGAAGATGTTCAGGTGAGTGCCTTTCTAAAATTGTCATAATACTGATTGTTGGATGCACAAACAAACCAGTTGACTACAGTGAGTGTACAACCACTACCTAACTATTGATAGAGTACAGTACTTATCACAAGCCCCACATCACAAGCCTGGCTTTTATACTATCAGACAACTCTTTATAGCTGATGACAGCAGTAGTGTCTGGTGAGAAGCAGATGGTAGTAGGAGTGTGTCACATGCTGGTCTAAAATTGTCTCTTGAATGTCAAGCATGTGAACACACACACACACACACACACACACACACACACACACACACACACACAGTGAACACACACACACACACACACACACACACACACACACACACACACACACACACACACATGTTGACTACAGTGAGAGTAGAACACCTAACTACAGAGCACATTTACTTAACGCAAGTGCCACAGCACAAGTCTGACTTTTACACTGCTGCTGGACAGTTCATATTGGATGATATCCTCATTGGATGTTGGGGTGCCTGTATGACATTGTTGGGTAGCCATGTATGACTGTCAAAATATTTGTTATCCATGGGATGGAATGGATGACATTAGGATAAAAACTTACACTCTTCTGACTACACACACACACACACACACACACACACACACACACACACACACACACACACACACACTCCAGTTGATTGCAGTGAGATTATAACTCCCACCTAACTAGGTACACCAACTAGACAAGTCAGTAGTTTGACTTTTACACTGCTGCTGGACAATTTATAGTGGGTGAAATCCTCAATGGTCATTTGAGAGAAGATGTTGGGGGCCTGTATGAAATGGCTAGGTAGGCATGTACGACTGTCGAGATATCATTTCTTTTTGTGACTGGATTGATGATAGTAGGATACAGATGAATGCTCATTTGACTATGCACACACACTTACACATACATAGACACACATACATAGACACACACACACACGCACACACACGCACACACTTACACATACATAGACACACACACACACACACACACACACACACACACACACACACACACACACACACACACACATATATAATGTGGCTGCTGTGGTAATTTCACACACATGTAAGTATTTAGTTCCCATCTTCTAAATACAGTGGATAATGACTGCAACACCCCTGAAGTATGTTGTTACCTTGTAATAGTGGTCTTTATATATGATTCTATCATTATTATATGATGTGGGTAACAAGTTCTGTTATGAAATTGATGTGCAAAGTATGGATTTTGTATTTCCTGTTTTGTTTCCAATGTGCAGGTATAAAACTAGATGCAAAGGGTCTATATTAGATATTCAAATGCTTAAAAGTTCGAATCACTAAAGAACGAACTTTAGTGATCAAACACTTAAAAGTTTGAATATCTATAAAAAGAATATTTAAAAAAAAAAGAAAAAGTAAAGGGTTTAAGCAGAGGGACAAACATCCCTGCACTCCCCACACCCCCGCTACTTAAATATACCAACTCCGAGATCGCACTTCAGTGTGCTACAGTGAGGAAATGGAAAATTTCCCATTTCCTACACTGTAGCGCGATCTTGGAGTTTGTATATTTAAGGTGCGGGGGGTGTGGGGGGTGCAGGGGTCTTGCCCCCCTGCTTACACCCTTTAGTTTTTCTTTTTTTTTTTTTTTTTTTTTAATTTTTATGTATATTCGAACATTTAAGCGTTTGATCACTAAAGTTCGTTCTTTAGTGATTCAAACTTTTAAGCATTCGAATATATAATATAGACTCAATGCAAAAAGCTTTCAGGAATGCATGTAGCAGAACTAAGATATATGCAGTTGTTTCTCAGTATGGCTGTGTACATTGCACACTTATTGTCACATACAGACACACACATTTTTTGTGATCAGCATGGATGCAAATGTGTATATACAGTGTTCATATTTGTGAAGAACTGCTATCCACATTAATACATGTATAAGACAATCTGAATGTCTATTTTCAGTATAAAGGTTTAGATGATGTAACAATGCAGTTGTGCTACTTATTCATGTAGTGTAGTGGACATCTGGGAATTAGTACTGGCATGCCAAGTTTCTAGTGCATGGGTGCAGGGCACACATGACTCAGTGTAAATATGTGTTCAGTCAGTAAAAAGTGTTTTTACATGGGTTTTAATGGGATGAAGATTAACTGGACAATACACTTCAGTAATACATGTTAATCAGCACTTTCCGTAGTGTACCACTGAGCAGCTGGTTTGCACAATCGATGGCAAAGTGTTAGCATGTGCGAGATACACATTTAATGACTACTACTTGAACTTGAGAAATACCTATCCATAATGGCTGTGGTACAAATAGCTAACAGATACTATGGTGGTCATAAGTAATTGATATCAGAAATGTTCTGTCATAAATTTTAGGACATTAAAAAAGTATTTATACAGATTTCACCATTTATGTTAAGTGATGAACAAATGTCTATTCTTCACTGAAAAAATTATAAAAGTTGTATTAGTTCACTTTCCTCCATGCGAACAAGCAAAGTGGAGAGGCATAACAGTCAGCATTTTGGACAGTACTGAGCAGAAGAAAAACATCTTCTGCTTAGCTGTCTCTGTGGTAGGAGGTGTAACAGCAGTGAGCTCTTATTTTGAGCATAAATGATACATGGTTCAACTTCAGCTCAATCTATTTTTTTTACACATGTATTTATGATTTAATGAAATAATTGCAAGTGATAATTTTTGCACATGTGGGAGGGACTGACTACAGTGACATACTGTATAAAAATGAACACTACTTGATTTATGTCAACAGTTCACATATGTATTTGTATATTTATGCATTCAATGGTCTAAATGAATTTATGTGAAAGTTTTAATATGAGTGCCTTTATTCTACATTAACTGTGTTTCCTTAGCACAGTGGGTTTAAGCAGCATTGCACACAAGTAACTGCATCATGCCATAGGACATGCAGAACCATTCAATGTTGCTTGTCATTGGTGCGAGATGAAAAACACCAAGCAAACACAGAGGATAACAAGAAGGGCTTCATTTGGGATTTATTATTTATGTGTGTGGTGTGTGATTCTATTTTTTCACCAGATGTAAGGTGGAAAATGGGGTAGGTAGAAAGGTGGTGAAATGGGGGGGCAAGCAGGGGAAAGAACAAAGGGAAAGCAGTGTAGGAATGTACAGGAAGGAATTAAGAAAGAACCATAGCCATCCACTTCTTCAGCGGTGTAAAATGAACATGGATAGAATATTAGATAAATTGGGATTTTCACCTCAACAACAATGGGTGACTACAACGCAGTAATGTTCTATAGCCAAATGGACCAAATCAAGTGTGTTGAGAAGACATGTGTGTGAAGTGGACAGCTTTGTATGGCACAACAATTTTTTTGGGGGGGGCAATTTTTTAGTTTTTATTTCAGTAAGGGAGGAATGTTGGGTATGGGATGTGGGTTTGCCAGGGTCAGGTAAGGTGGGTAGGTGAGGAAGCAAATGCAGACAAACAGGAAAAACAAGGACAGGACAAACAAGAAAAGAGACAGGGATGGTGAAGAACAAAACGGGCTGGGGGATACCATGATTGGTTATAGGGAGGAGACATTGGATGCTCATGCCTACCAAGCATGGGGACAGTGAGAATCTAGTCTTCACCCTCTGAACTGTCATCACTGTCCCCTTCCTGTTTCCTGATCTTGCTGCTGGAGTGCTTGATGTTTTTTTTTTTTTGCCAGCACTCCAGTGAGCATCTTCTCCATATGGCTGAAGCATACATCAGTAGTACTTCCCATGACCTCATGGACAATGCCTGGCATCTCCTGGCGGGTGACAAAACCATGTACCTCTACTATGGTAAGGATGAAAAAAACACCTATGTGGAAAAATATTTTGGTTTATTGTGCATAGGTCTGAATCCCACAGTGTACAAATTATTTTTATGTGTGTAAAGCCACACCAAACATGTGTCAGGCCATAAATGTATGTCCCTAGTACATGTCTGCAACGTTAAATGAACTAACAGTTACAGCAGCATCCAAACCAAAAGCTAATGCCAACTGTCACATTACCCTTCTGAGTTCATAAACTGCCTTCCTCTCTGTTTAGTACTGTTTCTCTCTGCTTAAACAGTGCAAACATGATTGGCATGGCTGTTCAGGTTTGCACACTAGTCATAAAACTGGATAAAATGAATTGGCAGGAAAATGTTCTAACTGTTGCTGTTTGACCTGTATGGACATGGCAGGAGCTAGAAGGGGAGGTGCCCAATTTATGGCTCAAAGATGGGGTGTAATGGAGTCCAGAATATTCATTGTAATCCTCGTAAAGTGCCACAGCTGTAGGCTAATGAAGAGGGACTATACCAGGTCTCACTACAAGTCAGTGGCTTGGAATAGTCTGGTCAAGGCTGCCTCTGGTATTCTATGCATGGGAGAACAATCCAGGCACCACTACAATGACCTGAAAAAGTGCAGTCAGTCGCAACTCAACCAGTGGCTGGATGTGTTTAGGACTGCTGACATCCCACAGACTGGTATGCATAATGCTCTTCTCTTTTTATCCTCTTTCTCTTTCACAGCCACCTAGGAGATATCAGTGAAGAGGGATGCCCATGCTGGGCATTTGGAAAGATTTAGAGAAGCAAGGGGTATGTATGCATAACAAAAGAATATTACTTTAACAAAAGTATTGCCCTTTTATACATAAGTACAAATTAAGCATGCATATCTTAGCTGTAAAATCAAGCATGCATACTTCACGATGTAGCTCAAGCCACCTGTAGTAATCAATTATAATAGTGTATTCAGAAGCTGTGGGTTCAGATTCCACAGGTTACAAATATATTGTAAAACAATTAAAAAATGTTATGTACTAATTTCACCAAAATTGGCATACATGCTATGCTGTTAACTTAATCTGTATTATTTTATACAGCATATGTGCAATACAGGCATATTGTAAGGATTACTTGGAACAATTATCAGTCATAGTTTGTAGTTATTAAAATGTATAGTTAACGTAAAAGTAAATGTATTATTTATATGGTATTAAATCATTGTACGTGACATATTATGATTCTAATTATCTTTTAGTTTTTTGTTTTTCTTTTTCCCACACTTTATCTCTCTTTTTTATTTTTACATATGTGGTCACAATGTTCAGATGTCATCAAATTCTGATAAATGACAAAAAGATTTCCAGCACAGAGAGGTAGGCCAACAAGTGTGGCTCAGCCTCCCACCCCTCCATCGGCTGCAGTACCAGTGCCCTGCACATCTGGGACCTAACTTGGCAGTACCGCCTTTGTAGCCCCTGCAATACCTAGTCCTTCAACATGAATTGGTGCAGTTGGTGCAGTGGTACCCTATGGGAGTATTGGCGGAGGAGTAATGTGGATCAACTTTTATGCTTTGTGGATAAGCTCAATACTAGCAGTAATTTTCTCAGGTTCTCTGTTAAATACTCAACCTCAAGAATTGAGTTCTTGAATGTAGAGATTATCATGGGGTTGGATGGTAAGCTGTCCACCAAGTTATATAGGAAGGACTGTTATCATCCTTCATATTTACATAGGGACAGCATGCATCCTCAGCAGGTGTTCACTAATGTAGTGAGGGGACAGACTATGTGGATGTCACGGCTGTCCATGGAGACTTTTGATCTTGAGAATGGTCTAGAACAGTTGAGATTGGATTTTATGGTAAGAGGATATGGGAAGACAGAGGTTGAAGGGGCATGCTCTATGGTGTGCAAGTATAGATCTACTCAGGCCAAACCCTATTTTTCTTCTCCAACCAACAGTCAACGGACTAGGTTTCAGAGGAGTAGTGGTCTCCCTGTTACTTTGACATATAGTAGGGATACAGGTAGGATAAAGTATATTATCAAGCATAATTGACATATGTTACAAGTATATGAGAAGGTTGCGGGAATTGTTAGACATAAGCCTAGTTTTTGTCATAAGAATAAGAAATCCCTTAAACGGAGACTCTGTTATCCAACAGTACTTGGATTAGTTAATAATGGGGTAACAGCTGGGACAAGGAAGTGTAATGCTTGTTCCTT
The DNA here is from genome assembly GCF_019279795.1 of Protopterus annectens. Lineage (NCBI taxonomy): Eukaryota > Metazoa > Chordata > Ceratodontiformes > Protopteridae > Protopterus > Protopterus annectens. The sequence goes on from NC_056741.1 coordinate 962,097,847, forward strand.
ATGTGTTTATATAGATGAAGGAGTGACATTTAAACATCTTCACAATGGGCACCTCTTTCATTTGAGAGCCACAGCAGATTGTAACAGCAAGAACTTGGTTAATTTGGCTCACTGCAGAAAATGCTTTGTTTTCTACATTGGCAAAACCAATAGACATCTTAGAGAACATATTAGGGATCATTGTTATTGTGCCCGTAGGGGCTTAGAGCAAGAGAGCCTGCAGGATTTTTTGCAGGGGGGTGCAAACCCAGAGCTCCGCCCACCCCCAACCCCCACCTACGCAGCCATTCCAGTGTCCCATTACTTGCCTATTTCTCCCCATTTGCCTTAGACACTGTTCAAATCTCTCAGTGCATACTGTTTATGCTTTAATTCTACAATGATTACAGATAATTGGATTTAATCTACAACTTTTATTTCAAAAGTTATAGTCCAAACACTGATAAACATTTACTAAACCTAAAAAAAGCAATAGTCTTACAATGAAAACAGACTTAGCATTAAAGCTTCTCTGCCTTTGAAACTCACATTCACTGAAACAGCAGTGAAGCCCATATTCAAAAAATGCATCTGGCCAGTGGCAGGTTGTTTACCTTTTAGCTGTTTTTAAGCAATAGCCTCCTTGCACACCTTGTTAGGGCCATGCAAAAGTTTACTCCAAGGCACAGTTATTCTTTTGCTTTATTTTTGAGGGTAGATGAGCCAAAACCAATAAGTGCTATCCATAATTATGTCAGTAACATTCCCTTTAAATTAAATGAAATTTAAAAAAAAGTTATTATTTTTTTTAAGGACAGATACTTAAAATAAACTCAGCAAAAACAGCTCAAAACAATCATTTGGAAAATGGTCAGTAATCTTCTACTTCTTCTTCTTCTTTCGGCTTTTCCCGGTTAGGGGTCGCCACAGCGGAACTCCAGTCTGCTAATGATTGGCAGTAGATTTTTATGGTGCCGAGGTGCCAGCTCGACGCCCAACCTTCAACGAAGGCATGCCCATTTACGCATGTCTTTCGAACGCCAATCGACCACAGGGAGGACATGCAGACTCCACACAGAAGGCGCTCCAGCTGAGAATCGAATGGGAGAACCTCTTGCTGTGAGAGTTTAATTTGTACAACTGATCTTCCTCATGTAATTCTTCCTCCTCTTCCCTTCATTTCACCACAGACTACTCAATTTTTAAAGAAGTTTCTGCTTCATGCTCTGCATTTTTTCTGTATTTGCATATCGATTTTAAAGCAACTGGCCAAATCTCTCTCTGCTCTACTATATGAAGTCAACGGAAGTTATATTCCATTTCTTTTGCTTACAATAGCAGTTTATATTTTTGTTATATATACTCACATACACACGTATTATTACAGCATTTTAACACATTGACTGTGGCTTTCTCTAAGCTAGCCACAAAAATTTATGTTGGTTTATTTCAGATGAATTTTTAAACTGCAAACTACTAACTGAATTAAAGAATTACTGCCAACATAAATCAAATAGGTAGACTGATCTATCCATTAGGCATGTATCAGCTACGAAAAGGATCAACAAAAGCAAAGAACAGCAGTCAGAATATGCATGGCCTATATAAAGGAATAAACATAACACAGTATTAGATTAAACAAATGCAGCAAAACAAAATCTAAGTACAGAATTCAGTTCTGCTCTCAGAAACAATACTACTACACCATGATTTTAGTCAAATGTGTTACACTCTACAAAGGACTGAGACATTCAAGAGACATGAATTGCTAACATCTAATCAGCATATCAGGTGTTCCCGTTCTGTTCAAAGAAATATTCAGTCCTACCATACCTACAGATATTTTTTGCAACAGACTCATGCAGAATTGTCAACGTCTGTGGCCAGAAAGCAGATTATTGCAACAGTATTTTTGGTGACATAGTGCATTGTGAGTGGACTTATGGAATCACTGAATATACTGTAAAAAGCACTTTCCATACCTTGATAATCACTTTATTCAGTACACTACTTTTATCTTTAAGTATTTCCTTGCACAATTTATTTAAATAAAATTCAATGTGTGGCAAAACATCTGCTCTGTATAAATCAAAGAGTAATGCAAATGCTGAAAACACATGACAAAAACAACAAGGTAGGTAGAATTGCCAATGATTCAAAGGGTGAAACCCATCACTGCCAAACTCTGAAGTACATAGTGTGGAAAAAATCTTACCAAAAAACTGTTAACCATGCAAATTCTGTTTACCCGTAAGCTTACTTAAAGCAATCTCTACTCAGATCAAGCGAAAACTTCCTTCCTAGCACACTTCTGCCAACAAAAATAATTATGAAGACTGGTGGCAAATTATTTCTAAAGCATCATCTAAGTATGATGATAGGCACTAAGCCATATGATCCCTTAAAATGGAACAGTTTAGCCAATGTCATTAGAAGCATAATGTGTGCATAAGCAACAATTACATTTCTTACTTTTATAGCAATAACTTCTCAGTTTTAAAAAACGAAAGCCAGATGACTGCACATAAGCATCTAGTTGTCAATGCCATACAAACTGTTCAACATGACTAACTGTATTCTACCATGCTGTACATCTCTCAACACACCTTGCTTTCCCCTCTCTCCCTACTATTTCCTCACAATTTCTTAATTTCATCTTCCACTATTCCTTGTTTCTCTTCACTCATTTCTCAGTATATCGCAACCTTAGCAGATCATCTACAATATATCTGTGCCCTTTATTAGACTGTATTACCCAACACTCAATTGATCAGCTCTGTTTTAAACATTTAGCTTCATACTCCTGAAATTCTTCAAATACTGCCCTCATTCAAGACTCTTCTATTCTACTTGTAAGGAAACAGGCTACCTAAAATCCCATACCTACTACCATGAAGACACAGAAAATAAAGTCAAAAGTGCAATTTAAAAACAGTTTTGTGCATGTAACACCTCTGCTTTTTAAGTTTGTTAAGCTGTTTCCATGCTGTTAAGTGCTTAATGTTTCTCTCCCTGTCAAGTGATAGTGTCTTTTTTTCTAACTCAGACTCCAAAAGTTCTAGACCTCACTGTACTGTCACTCTTTTATAACACAGATAAAACAATCTTCAAAGTGCAATATGGGACAGTCCAATTAAAACATCCCGTGCATGCCTACCGCAAAACCACTGCTATGTCACATTTTAACACAAGTAATACTTCCCATTCATTTATCTAAGGGTCATCACAAAACAAACCATACAAAATTTCTTGCACTTTGCCACAACATGAAACACATCTCGGAAGTCAGAAGTAAAACACAAACCAATGTTAATGCAGCACTCTGAATTAGAAAGTGTCCAACATATTTTTAATAACAGATTAATGTACACACCCACTCTGCTATAAAGACACTTTATAAAAAGAAATCTGAAAAACAGCATGATTATTTTTACAACTAATCACTGTGACTAAGCATACTCTACACACTTAAAACACACATACATACACCTACATACACACATGCACACTCCTACCTACTTCTTAAATCCACAGACTCCTACCTATCTATTTCTTACACACACACATCTCTTAAACACTTAAACACACAAACACACACACACACACAACTACCTCTCACTTCTACATTCATCCGCACAGTCCGAACGTCCTCTGGAATTCAAATTCCCAGTAGGCGGGAAAGATGAAGATGTAAACCATCGGTTGCACAGGCACAGAAGACGAAAACAGGTTGCAAACACCTGTTGCGTCTGTGCGACTAGATGGGATGCAAAGGGTTTCTTAAAGAGGAACGCCCTTTAAAAAAATGTTTTTTTAAAATTAAAATAAAATTAATTTCTCAGCCAGCCAATTCCAGGGGGGTGCAAATGCACCCACTTGCACCTGCCTGTGGGCGCCCTTGGCTTAGAGTATAGTGCACTAGCAAAACACATTAAACAAGAGGGTGGTGGGCATACTTTTGTGTTCCAGGTTTTGGAGGTGGTGCATGAGAGTGTTATGATGGGGAATTTAATTAATGAAATGGAAAGAAATGAGCTTCACTGGATCTTTAGGTTGGCTGCTCATAGAGGGCATGGGCTGAATGATTTTATTTCTTTGAAGCCCATCCTAATGTCCAGGAAACTTAAAAGGTAGAACTTGTTTGTTTTATTTACAGTGCTATTAGGTTTTATCTTTTACTTATTGTTTTAAGTATATGGTTGTTGCTCCTTTAAGGTTTATAAGCTGAAGTTCAGTGACCATCTCCCACTTTTCTCCTATACAAACGCATCAACATACCCAAGCCCATAACCTTTAAACAAATTAGAGATGACCATAAACTAAACATACAGGAGCTAAACTCTACTCTAAAACAAACTAACTGGAAAAAACTACTAATGCTAGATTTAGACCAAGCAGTCGATTACTTTAATAGTACTCTCTTAAATGTCCTCAACAAAGTTGCACCCATTAGAAAAATCAGAGTTAAGGCGAACTATGCACCGTGGTAGAGTAGGGACACAAGAGCCTTACTAAAGTCTAGAGATAAAGGGTGGAAAATCTGGAAAAGAGATAACACTAGCATAGCCAAACAAAATTTCCAACAACTCAGAAATCTGGCCAAGAAACAGACCAAACTAGACAAAAAGAACTATTTCCTCGGGGCCCAAAAGAAACATTCAAAAGACCCCCAAAAGTTTTGGCATGCTATCAACTCCCCTTTAAAACCAGGAAAAATTACCACTCCAGCCCCCTCCTCAGACAACAATACAAGAGACATAGCATCCCAATTAATCACTATTTTAAAGAATCCATCCTAACTCTATCCTCCCAGCTATCCAGTAACAACCATACACATATGCCTATCAAATACAACAACACTATCTCCTCCTTTGCTCTCTCACCAGTTCCCATTTCTACTATTAAAAAACTCTTCCTAAAACTAAAGCCAACCAACCTTGCAGCTGACAGTCTACCAGCCAACTTCCTAAAAATTGCTGCTGAATCCCTCTATCTTACCCAGTTTCTATCCTCATCAAGCACTCAATACAGGAAGCCTACATCCCCCAACTCTGGAAAATTTCATATATTATACCACTTCATAAAGGTGGCAATTCTTATGAATTCTCAAACTACCATCCTATTGCCAGGGCCAGCCTTAGCTGAACTGGTGCCCTAGGCGAAGTAGTACTCTGGCGCCCCTTAAGCCCCACCCATACCGTGCTCATGAAACACCCCTATAAGCCACACCCGCAGGTCGGTCACTCCCCAGGAAAGCCACTCCAGCCATTTCCTTCATTTAAATGCATATGAAGAAAAGATACCTTGTGATGCAGTTAAACTGAAAGTGAAGGACAGTGGAATTTTCCTTTAATAAACCTGCTTTATCAGTTGCCCCTTCACATATATTTTAGTATAAAAGTCACGTCCTCATAAAATTGAAGCTCACATGCCTTATTTCAAAGAGATGCTTAAGTTAATCTAAACATTTTAATTTACTTTGGGGTAGGCGAGTGAACCTTACAGCTCAGTGAAAGTAGAATAGCAACCTCCCTCCTCCATATGTACAGTAGCTTAAGCTTGAATAGCACAAACATAGATATTTGCTAAACAATACAGTCTCACAATGAAAACAGACTTAGCATGAGCAATAAACTTCTCTGCCATTGAAACGGCATGAAAATCCACATTCATAAAAAATGCATCTGGCCAGTGGAAGCTTAAGTTTACCTTTGGGCTATTTTCAAAACGGCCTCCTTGCACACATTTTTAGGGCCATGCATACATGTTTATGTTCTTTGATTCACCTTCCTGATTGTATTAAATTACATTCCTTGTATAATAAAGCACCACTTGTTAGTGTGTTTTTTTAATTTGTAGTTTTGAACATTTTTCCAGTAAGCAATAAAACAAAATGCATGACCCAGTAATGACAAACTTGCCCATTTCAAAACATTTTAACTATGAAGAGGGGATGGGAGTGTGGCCTCATGGTTATGGTGTTTGCCTTACAAACACAAGATGCAGGGTTTGAGTCTTACAAGAGATAATTGGCTAGGCTTAAAATGGCTCACAAGGACAGTTAGCTTAGTACTAATCTATGAACCTATAAAAGGCCACTCAAAGTTCTGTCATTACAATCCACAAGTCAATAAGCACAATCTCTGCAGAAATAAAGTTCATCCGAATAATTCTACATTAAAGAGATTTTTTTAATAATGAACAGTCTGCTACTGGCAAACAATTTTACATTCCAGTGCTTCATCTACCAATTCACTGCCTGCCACCCTTGAAGAATTACTTTCCTACGTTACACAAAAAAATGGTAAGCTGGTAAAATTGCAATAGGGAATAACTGAGAAACTGACAACAAGTTCATAGTTACTAGGCATCTTATAAAAAGAGGACACACTCAGGAATGCAAAACCCCTTTCCCGTTTAAAATACACCAAATAATCAGCAAGCAGAGCATTACATACATGCCTCCATACCTCTCAATCTCTTAGTACAAGAATGCTGGAAAAAGCCTGAAACAGTGGGGGGTGGCAAAAGAGGGACAGATTATAAATATTGCTCTTGTAGACTTAGAAAGTTGCTAAAATAACACCATTTTCTTAGCAGGCATTTTCTGAAGGGCATGAAGACAAACTCAAATGTATGACATTTAGTTAATTCAATCCTGAATGATTTGCCAGAAAACCACAAATTGTATGAAGAATAGGTCAAAAATATGAGGCAAAAATCTGGACAGTTGAGAGGTATGCTCATTATCATATGGGCATTTGCTAAAATTATCATAGATCTCCCAGGAGAACTGGATTTTCCAAGATGGCTGCCGACTAGTCTAGTCCTTACTCTCTGAGCTCCTCACAGCTATTTAACTTTTGGTTTTTTTTACAACTTTACATCAACCTTTTTCCTCAAATTTTTATACTAAAAGATTTTATAAATCTTTTTCTACGCATTTGGATTATTTTTTCTTCTGGAATTATTATCCTGGGATTTATTTTACCTCAGAACATTCTTGGTCTCTCTGCTGCTGGGACTCCTACTGCTCCAGTCTGTTCCTGGTTCCTGGTATCCTGTTAACTGCATTCCATTTCTGGGCATGGCTACAAAATCTGACTCCATGGAGACTCAGCCTACAAAGGCCAAATATACTTCAATGCTCTCTCCTGAAAAGATTCAGGTTCAAAAGACTGAAATCATCTAGACAACCTACAGAAACTTTTAATGTAAGTAATAAAGATTTAAATGGCTCAAATTTCCTTTTAGAAGAACTAAAAATAGCATTAAAACCAATCCAAAGTGCTATACAAAACTTTTCAGAACAGTTTACAGACTTTAGTAAATCTTTAAAGCAAATAAACGATAGTATTGTTACTATTGAAAATAAAATATTAGCTTTGGAGGTTAAAACAGACTTATTGGAAAGTGACTTTAAATCTAGAGATAAAACTGTTTCAGATTTACAAGCTAAAATATTGGATCTGGAAGCCAGGAGTCAAGAAATAACATCATTATTCGTGGTTTACCTGAATCTTATGACAATAAAAACTTGTTATCTGTGACTAAAAATATCTTTGAAACACTGTTAAATTGTGAAGCTTCTTCAAAATCTATAATTGTAGAGAGAGCACACAGAGCACTGCGTACAAAGCAAGATTATTCCACACCAAGGTTAATTTATACTAAGTTACTAAACTTTCAAGACACTTTCCAGATCCTAGAAACTGCTAAAACAAAGAAACAATTTATATGGAAGTCTCACAAACTATCATTTTCCCAAGATCTTCCTGCACAGATCAAATTAAATAGACAAAAACTATCCCCCTATTGTGCTGACTTGATAAAAAGAGGGATTAGATTTCGAATGGCATATCCTAATACCTTGTCTTTCACAGCTAATGACAAAAGATTTGTATGTTCAGATCCTAAAGATGCAAAAGACATTTTTCTTAAAACATTTAAAAAGCTTCCTGACACTGTATCTCAATATTCTACTGTTAAAGAACTACAATAAGGTTTGATCTTTTCTTTTCTTTAATCTGACAGTATTTGTGTTACATGATTTGTAATTCTGGTGTGACATAATTATATTACCTTAAGAACTTGTCGTGTAATTTACACATGATGGATTTGGTGTGACAGTGTGCAGTGACAGGATATATGCTTGTTAGATTTGTGTGGATTAATAGAAGCATTTAAATTCCTGTATTTACTTTTTTCTCTTTCTCTCACATATGCTTGCTGTGTAAATAGATAATATGTTAATTTTACTACAAGCTTTGGAGTTACAGCCTTCTGTGTAAGCTAAATGATATTTGGAGGGAAAAACATTCCATCTCAACATTCTAGCAAGAAAATCTTCCCCTCAGAGTTCCAGCTGATGCTCTGCATGAACATGTGCACACTACAGTCTCTCTGAGATGGATGGTGATGTCATCATTTGTGAGGAAAGAAGGACAGTTTCAAATACACAAGTCTGCTTGTTTTCAACAAGTATTCAATAGCACTAACTTTTTAATAGATCTGGGTATTATTTAAAGTGTTTTCTCTTCATAAATGAAGGTTGCTTTTTAAATTTAAACAGATTCATGTCACATAATATATTCAGTGACTTTTAGTGTGTCTGCATGACTTCAAAGCAAGCTGCTACTTTCATAAAGCAGAGTGAAAATGTTTCTGGAAACAAATGAACAGGTTAGTTTTATATATTAAAATTCTAAAGGATGTGTAAAGAAATGAACATATTTTCCTATTCAGAATATTTTTCATACAATATTTTATATTATACTGAAGTGTTTAATTTGACAAATGTTACAAAGTATACCTGTTCATATGAAAGTTTCATGTTCTTTCTATTCTCTGCTCTCTCTCTTCTCAGAGGCTGGATGTGATATTTATGATTAGTAGTTTATGTTTAAGAAAGCCTTTACTTATTTGAAAGGTTTGAAATAACTATCTTTAATATGATTAGCTGAATCTACATGTATATATTTAAGCCCTTAGATTTACTGCATTTAGCTTGCTTGTTTCTGTTTTAATTAGATTTTCAAAATGTTTACTTTAAAAGCCTTGTCTTTTCATGCTGTTTTGCTATGTTACATTTATAGCTTAGAAGAATAGTATGGCTATATAACCTAACAGAGTCATTAGTAAAATATTCAAAAAGTAGATTTAAAATTATATGTATGCACATTGTTGTACATTCAGTCCAATATATATGATGCTGTTTAAGTTACTATTTAATAATATAATTATACTTTATTCATGTATATTAACTAGTGTTAAAACCTTACAGCTTATAATATTTCATTTTGAATAGTTTCTGTACTATTATTATCTAGTTAATAGATGCATCTCCAGACTGAATTGTTTTTCATTTTGAGATATGGTTGCTTGGTAGTTGTTTTTGCTTTATTTGAACTATAACTAAATACTCATTCTACAGGTATTAGTGCTTTTATCATACTAATGGTCATGTTGATTAATGAAATTATCACTAAAGTACTAAAGAAGGTTCAGTAGATAGTGCATGACTATTATCTTTAGTTCAGTAATGCTATGCTTATTTACTTATATTATAATGTTACCAGTTGGTTTTGTTATACTTATATATGTTATCTTACATATCTTTCAGTTTTTATTGTATTACTTCTTATGATAGAGTGTTCTAGTTAAGCAGAGTGTGATTTATTTATTATTTACTTGTTTCTCTTTCTCTTGAAATACTTGAGGAAATACATTTAATCACTATAAATTTCAATTTAAGGATAGGAGCTTTAGATTAGTATTAGAAGTAGGGATTAAGCATGTTGGACGTCTTGAAATTAGTTAATTTTGTATATATTTTTAGTAGTATTACTCGGACTTTATGTTATGTTAGGCTTCCTTTGAGTAATTTGTATTCTAACTTGAGGTTATTATTATCTATAATTACAATGTTTTTTCATGTTCCTCTGCTCTTCCTTTATCACAGGGGGATTGGTGGGTAGGCACTAGGGTTAGGATAAAGGTTATTATTATACATTTCATGGTTCTTAAAAAACTTTTTCTTTTTTCAACAAATGTTATTTGATGACTTGCTTGAATACTTAAAGACTGTTTTTCTTTTATTTTTTCTTCTTCTTTTTAATGTTGTGTTGGATTTGCACCTTGAGTTCACTTTTATAGCATCAATAATGATTATACTTGTAGAATATGCCTGTTGACATAATTTTAGATTCTTGGAATGTTAGAGGCATTCAAGATAAAGCGAAAAAGTCACTATTATTTCATATTATCTTTAAATCACAGGCTAACATTTGTTTTATTCAAGAGACCCATATTTCACGTATTGATTGGAATAAAGAGTTAAAAAAAAAATGGATCAAAAAGATTATAGCTTCAGGTGACTCATCTAACTCCAGAGGTGTAGCTATAATCATTAAACAAAAATTAATTGGGAATATTATTGATGAGAAATTTGATGATGAGGGGAGGTGGTGCTTATTTACCGCTTCTATTGCTGGTTTGGACAAACCCTTATTAATTTTAAAAATCTATATGGCCCATGTAATTCACAACATTTGTTCATTTTAAAAATTTACAATATTCTTGCATCCTATAAGGATCATCATATTATAGTGGGTGGTGACTGGAATGCAGTTATAAACCCTGTAATTGATCGTTCAGCTCCACTGTCACCTATAATCTTCAATCTACTCTGGCTATAAATGATTTGATGACAGAATATAATTTAATAGATCCCCTCCGCACTGTTAAAAATATAAACAAGAATGATATATATACTTATTATTCTAAGTGCTATCATTCGTGGTCCAGATTAGACTTCTTTCTAATTTCAGATTATATTTCAAAATATATTGTGGACTTTACTACAGAACCCAGATTCTTTTCGGATCACTCAAGAATTTCACTAAAATTGAACATAAAACCCAATATCAAAAATAAAACTATGTTTAATAAGTGGACCTTAAATAATAACTTATTGTCAAATGAAGATATTTGCAAACAAGCTTCAGAAATCCTAAATGAAGTGGTGAATAGTCTTGAATCATCAGACATTCCTTATGACATACAATGGGCTGCATGTAAAGCAAGATTAAGAGGTTTATTTATTAGTAAAGCTGCTTTTTCAAAAACAATACTTTAAGAAAGAGGAATTCTTAAAATCAAGAATTTCTTCGTTGGAAAATCATCTTAGTCTGAACTATGATGCTACTTTAGAAAAACAAATTTTTGATTGTCAGAAAGATTGAATTCTGCTTCACCAAAATAACCTCTCCTTAGCTGAACAAAAGCTACTTGCTTCATATTCAGAGTGGGCCCAGGTTCCATCTAAATTGTTAGTGAGAATTATTAAAGTTAACTTCAGAAATCCAAATATTACATCTTTATCTTATAATAACAGATTATATAATACTGATGAAGAGATTATTCAACTTTTCACCTCTCTTTACACAGAGTTATATTCAGGTTCTTCTAATTCTGTTAAAGATAATCACTCAAAACTCTTTTTAGACTCTTTGCAGTTCCCTAAACTTAATGATAATCAACAAAAACTACTTTCTACCCTATATCGGTACAAGAAATCTCGGATTCAATAGATAATCTTAAATTGGGTAAATCTCCGGGACCTGATGGTTTTACTCCAGAATTTTTCAAAACTTTCAAATTGGTAGTTCTTCCCTTTCTATTTAAAGTTTACAATCATATAAGAGTTAATGATATCTCAGATATTCATTGGAACACATCCAAAACCATTCTAATTCTAAAAATAATAAAGATAAATCTGACCCAGTAAATTATAGACCCATTTCTTTAATTAACGTGGATATTAAGATTCTGTCATCTATTCTGGCTAACAGATTGAAACGGATTTTACCCTCAATTATCTCGTCAGATCAATCAGGTTTTATGTCTCAGAGACATGCTTGGGATAATACTCTATCTTTAGAGACTATACTTCATCTCATTAAGAAAAATCCAAACCCTATATATGCTTTGATTATAGATGCATCAAATGCCTTTGACAGAGTATGTTGGAACTTTCTATTTCAAACTATGTTATGTTTTAATATTCCCTTATTTTTTATAAATTTTTTAAAAGTTTTATACAAGAATATGTTTACTAGACTATACATTAATGGTCAATTTTCTGCTCCGATAAAGATCACTAAAGGAACAAGACAGGGTTGTCCATTGTCCCCTTTTCTTTTCAACATTTACTTAGAACCTTTGCTATTGTTTATTACTCAAAATACTTTTCATAACATCCCTAGAATTCTTAATACTAATATTCATTTCTCTGCTTTTGCGGATGATTTAGTAATCTACTTTCAAACTCCATTATCTGATTACAGAAAAATAATGAATTCTATTGATTATTTTTCTTTGGTTTCCAACTATCTTTTAAATTCTACAAAACTCATATTTTTCCCTTAAATCATTTAGCACACAAATCTTTTTTGTTTCCAGACGATCATTTTCAGTTTACTTATAATATAAAATATTTAGGAATCAATTTAGAACACAATAATAAATCTTCCTTTCAAAATAATATTAATAAATTATGGAACTCTATATTGTCTGATATGGACAGATGGAAGCATCTAAACCTTTCATTTCTTTCAAGGGTGGCCATTATTAAAATGAATATTCTGCCTACATTTCTTTACCAATTCTCATCATCTGATCAGATAATTTCAAAAATGTTTTGAGTCTGTAAATAAAGCTTTGGCAAAATTCATATGGTTCCCTAAATCTGTTAGAATTTCCTATTCTAGATTGGCATTTTTGAAGGACAAGGGAGGTTTGGGTTTACCTAATCTTTATCTCTATTATTTGATTGTCTCATCCAATAAACTTCTTACTATCTCTAAATTCAATAACACTTCTTATCCAAATCACTCTTTATGGATAAAATGATGGTATAATTATGTCATTTCTAATAATTTAAATCCTGAAGCTATTCCCTTTATCTCTCTGGATAGTTTATTTATTAAAATATATCTACAGTATTTAAACAAAAGATTAGAGATTTCCAAACCTTACTCAAAATGTGTAAACTAGAAAAGATCTCGCACCATGTTCAGCCAATTCATCTAAACCCAAATATATTATTGGACAATAAACTTTTGAACTTAACAAACTATCCTTTAATTAAAAATCTAAAAGTAGGAGATGTTTTGAAATATCTTGACTTGCCTTTATCTGACTGGCGTAAGTTATTGAAAGTAAACTGGAATTACTCACCAATTCTTACACAACTAAGAGCAATAATTAAAAACAAATTTGTATCTCTGGTCCCCATAGACTCACAATTGAAAAACCTTAACACGATTATCAAAATACTTTCATCATCTGATAAAATGCTCTCAAACTCATATAAATTAATTAATTCTTTAATGATGGACCACAACTGTCTTTTATCTAATGTTTGGTTGAATTATAATTCCCAATTGTCAGAATCTCAGAAAGTCCTGGCTATTAGACACACTAAGGAATTTATCCATTTAAAAAAATTAGCATACACACAATTAATGATTAATAATGATGCTTACTTTACCCCAATCAAATTAAACAAATTTAACCCAAATAAGTCCCCTTCGTGTTCATGCTGTTCTCATCCCCAAGCAGACCTCCTTCATATTCTATGGTATTGTCATTTTTCTCACAGATTGTGGACATCTTTGAAAGTCAGACTGCAGAAAATGGGATATCAACAATCCACGTTGACGTGGGAATTTGCTATTCTACATATTCCATTGATTCATCTTTCAAAAGTTGATATTCATGTTATCATTTTTATTTGCTCATTACTAAAACTTTATATAATACAAAATTGGATTGATTGTTCTAAATTAAAATGGGTTACTTTCCAGAAAATGGCTTTTAAATTTATTGATGCTCAAAGATACTTAGGTGGAAGTCCAAAAAAAAAAGCTATTAGAAAGGTTGTGTTAGAAAAGGTTCTAAACATATTAAATAGTTAATGTTAAATATTTTTTTTTTCTCTCAGGTTGCCTAACTTGTATATAGTGTACATATGGTGTATGTTTTATTTCTAAATAACTTATCAAAATCTCATGAAGGTTGTTATCACTAGATGAATTGTTATATGTTCATTTATGCCTTCTTGTTATGTATAATCTTTTAATTGTCTTGCTATTCATATAATTAATAAAAACATTTTTGAGAAAAAAAATCATAGATCTCCCAGGAGGCAATGTTGTGAATGGGACCCAACAAAAATACAATCAGAGTAGAAGTCTTTGTGGGATATGTGCCTTATACAAAAATATTGTAGAATCTTTTGCAGAGTGACCATACCCTAAATATATGTAAGGCATCTGACCCTAACCCACAAATACCACAATAAGGAAAGAAAAAAAAACAATTTTCAAAATGGGGCACTTACTTGCCAACCCTAGGAAAACAAGTCAAACTGCTGGACTGATGATGCTTTACATGCAAGACACAAACTACACTGTGGCAAGAAACAGCTTAAAATGGGCTGGCATGTGAAGTCGGAAGGGTGCAAAGCTCTGTAGGTTTATGACTACTGCACAAGTGACCCATGTGATGAACATCACACAGCTACTAGGTTGTGCTCAGATTGCAGTTCTTAATAATGTTCCTGTCTAGAGAGGGCAACAATAGTGTGTAATCATGTGCCTGTTACATAAATACTACCATTTCAGTGGGAGAAGAACTAAAGGAATAATCACACCCTTTACTTAAACTTTATTAGGAACAGATAAATACACCAATAAAGTAGCTGGGACCTACAGGTAGCCTGCAATTACCTTGCAAAGAAAGCCTCCATAAGTCAGAAGGTGAGAGGAGAAAGTAAGACTCAATTAAAAAAAAAAAAAAAAAAAAAAAAAGGACATTGCAAGTCTCATCTTAGAGTGTCCTAAATCAGTTGGCTAATAAAAAACATAAGTCCAAATCAGGATTTTAAGTGATGCAGAGAGTTCTTTGTTCTGAAACATATTAAGTAAGCTGCATTAGAGGTAAACAAAGAAAAGAAGCAACAAAAATATGTAATGTATAAGTATGCTATCATTTTCTCTTCTGCATACAAGCTTGCTCTTTTGAATCCTCAAAAAGCATATGCTGCCACTATATTATTAAAGCCGTGGTGATAAAACATGTGGATCATTATTGTACATTTAACAGGAAAGTTAAAACACAAAATAAAGATAAAACATTAGTATTAATTTGGTTTATTTAATTAAACTATATATTGTAGCAATATGGCAAATAAACATAATTTGCTTCTCTAGTAAACAAATAGCAGTAGCAAAAGCCTTTAATACCAATTAACTGGCACCATTGCCTGGTAATATTCTTATCCATTATGCTGTCATGCACTGGTAATCACTTCTAAATTAAAAAGAACAATACTCTACATCACCTGAACCTGTTGAAGCTTTACATGATTTGACTGCACTCTAAGGGGGTTGCTGCTGTTCCATATAAACTTATTTAATCAGCAAACAGAACTGCATAACACAAACCTAGTTTCACAAGCATATGCTTAATATGCTTAATATTAATTCTATCTCATCTCTCATGTTTAAACTCATTCATCTTTGCTAATAATTGCTGTTCATAAACAAAGCATGTGCTTATCAAAACAGTATTGTCTCAAGACTTACATTAAAAGCAAAACATAAAAAAGATAGCCTAATATTGTTCAGCTCCAGCAATACAGAATAACTGGGTTCCCTTATACACATAGCAATTATATATAATCAGAAAAAAGGCAGGGAGCACAGCTACATGTAAAAAAACACCAGTTTAAAAATTCCACTTTTTGCAGTTACAACCGGCATTCAAGATGCTGGTCTTGGCAAATTCAGCAGGAAACCATTTTTCTTGGATCCCCAGATTATATTCCATTTTCCAGCATTAAGGATAAAAGAAGAAGATTTAATGAGATCAGCTACTTCTAAACTGAGTAAACTTGGTTCTGGTTCATCTGAGCTTGGTTTCTTGGACCTTGCCAATAGTTTTGTAAATTATCTTTCTGAAATCTGTCAAATGTGAAAACCACAAATGACAAACCAGCAGTCAAAATATTGCATTCTGTGTTGCATGGGAGAATGACCACTATTTTGTGCAGGATTCAATGCATCATTGAACCATATTTTGAAAATGTTGTCTCAGATGGCTGGGTGAAGGGCTATACTTTACATTTTATCTTGGTATCTTTCACCCAGGACAGGTTTAGATGTTTATGAAATTGTTTTGTTGCCGGGTTAAGTCTCTGCAGACTGATCTTAAAAGAAAATGTTTTCATTGCTATGCCCTTAGTCCACTTGTCCCTAGAAAGTACAGTACCTTGCACACAGATAGCATTGATATCCTTATACCTGCATGTATTTTCTTTACTTTGGCAAGACCTATCAAATCCTTATTGTTAAATACCTACAAACAGCCCTGCAGGTCTCCATTAGAATGTGCTTTTATTATACTTTTGTGACCCCCTCAAACCCAGAAACTGCAGTGATGTGCTGCTCCTCCCTCCCATCACAGACAAGTCTGTCACTACAGACAGCTACTTGAATCCAGCTCACCATAACATGCCTGCTCTTTTGTCACAGAATTTATTCCTAAAGAATAGGAATACTGTTTTGACTTCTCTAGCTTTGCCTTTAGCCAGTAACATAATCTTAATCCAGGTGTCAGCCAATTGCAAGACTGTAGTCTTACTCTGTCTGAATTTAAGGGGCACAGTTTATCTTGGTCTGAAAGAACAATACTAGATAGTTTATCAGCTATACTGAGATAATCAGCTGTGTATAAACCACAGAAACAGTTCCTTTTTAACTTTAATGCAAATAAATAAATACATGCACTTATACAGACAAAGTAACACAATGCTTTTCTGTTTGTTAAACTTGCAAGTGGACTGTTTCAAAGATCTCGTCAATTGATTACCCACACCAAAAATGCAACATAAATAAGAAATTGCAGTGCTGATGGTTACAAAAAATAAGACTTGATAATATGCATAAGCACAGGATGGCTATCACTATAAATTGGTGCATTGTGAAATTAAAAAAAAAAAAAAATACTTCCTTGTGCATTATACAGTACTGAGGACGTGGTTAACTACAGTACTGAGGACGTGGTTAACTTAGCAAAACATAAGGAAAAGTGCTAGCTCAATGTTGAGAAAATGAAGAAATAGTTGATGAATTTACTGTATCAACATCTAGATGCATAAAGAAACCGTGCCATTTTTAAAGATGTGAATTCAATACACACACACATGCTTTCTCTCTCATACACAAACAATTTAAATTACACACACATGCTCATTCTCTCTCAAACACAAACAAACGATTTAAGTTACACACACTTACCTTCTTTCTAAATGAAACAGCCACATGCAAACACATGGACTTAACTCATCACTTAAAATAACTGCTGGCTTAAAATCCGCGCGGAACTTCAGAACGTATTTAAATCCATGTTAGTGTCATGATGCACACACAAAGGAGAAGACTCTTGATTCACACATGACGTTAAAGCCTGCTGGCCAATCTGCAACTGTAAGTGGGAGGGCACTTGCCCTCCCCCTCTCCCAGTGGTCCAGGCGCCTTGAACAGGGTGCCGAGAAGAGATCAAAAGTGATGCTAATGCTAACTAAAATACATAAATAGTTAAAAATTGCGCCCTTTTCAAAGGCGGCCTGTACAGCGCCCTAGGCGGTTGCCTAGTTCGCCTATGCCTAAGGCCGGCCGTGCCTATTACCATTCTATCCCCCTTATCTAAACTGTATTCACTCTCACATCATGAAAACACACACAATCTACTGTCCTCCACACAACATGGCTTCTGGCAAAATCACAGTACAACAACTGCTCTCCTCTCTTTCACCAACCAGGTCAACCTTCACAGAAATAACAATAACTTTGTTTCTGCAATATTTTTAGATCTCTAAAAAGCATTTGATATGGCCTCACACTCCAAACTTCTAGAATCCCTTTCCTCTATATCCTTTGCCCCTTCCACTATTGCTTGGTTTAAAAGCTATCTGTCACATAAGCAGCAATCAGTTCAATGGCAAGGCATACATTCTTTTTTACTCCCAACTATGATAGGCGTACCACAATGCTCAATTTTAGGCCCACTACTCTTCTCCATATTTACCAACAATCTACACACCTCCACCCAGCATGCCTCCCTTATACAGTATGCTGATGATTCAACTCTTTATCTGCTCTGCTCCATCACTTTCCACTCTACAACAACTCACACAAGAATCCTTCAGTTCTGTAGAAAGCTGGTTTACTGATATCCAACTAATCCCAAACCCATAAGACAAAATTGCTACTTTTCACCCCCAACAAATCTATACCTACTCCTTATACTTTTCAGTCTCTTCCAGAAATGGTACCATCATATCTCTCTCTGAACATATCAAACTCCTTGGTGCAGAAATTGACAATAACCTACTCTTCGATGTCCATATGTCACAAACCATAAAAAGGTCCACAAAAAAATGGGAACCCTATATAGGCATAAACAATTCCTCTCAGAACAGGCACAGATCCCTCTAGCCCAAACCCATCTACTCTCCACTCTAATGTATGCCGCACCAATCTTACCCAAGTCAGAAAACTTGCTCTCACCAGACTTGAATCATGTTACAATAAAATTGCCAAGTTTGGTAACAACTCCACCTTCAGAACCCGTCACTGTCAATCTCTAAGGGAACTACAATGGTTAGAATTTCCCCAGCTACTCAATTACCACCAGCTAGTCATTGCCTTTAATATTGTTAGACATCTTGAAAAAAACTAACACTAAGCCAGTTACTCTCTCCATACAGAACTAATTGTCCTGTCTAATCTACTGAGAAATTCCTCCTCTGCATCTCTAAAGCTATCAACAGCTCAGGGAAAGCTCTTTTTTCTCATGCCATAGCTAGATCCTGGAATACCCTCCCCCCTTCTCTGACCTCTGACCCACTAACACACATTTCAAAAATGGACTCAAATCACATCTTATGAATACATGGCTATGTCCATGCATCACATGAATTTCACAATCTCAGCACACTTTACACCTTCCTTCCTGCTATCTCTACTGTATATATGCTACAGTTAGGTATCTTACTGTCAACTTGAAATTGTATACTATGTCATGTCTAATCCTATGATTTTTTTTATTCTTTTATTCTATCTCACTAATCCAATGTTAAAGCCTTGATGTAGGAGACTCTCTATCTTTGTACATTTATTCACTTACTGCTGTTGTATTGTTTATTGTTTAGACTGGATTGTGTGAGACATTTTATGTATGTACTTACTTCATTTATCACTGTTATATTATTGTTTGTATTAGCATGTTGATGTTAATCTAATTGTGGAGCATTTCTTTCTGGGCCTCAGCTGTAAATGGATCTGTGTCCAGTCGGACTATCCCGGTAAACAAATGTAAAATAAAAAATACATAAAATTGTTTTAGGATAATTGGTTAATTGAATGATTTTTGTATTATTTAAACTGAGTTTGTGAATAGTTGCAGTATGTCTGATGAAGCACTGTTCTCATTGTGAAAGCACTTACTCTTCATTAAAAGCTTTGAATTTTGAACTATTGTTGGATTTGAAGTTTCTTCAGCCATGTTTCTGTATGAGTTTTTAGCACTTTTTAGTATTTTTTCTTTTTTATTATATGTATAAGTTATATAACAGGCAAGAATATATAGTAAAAGCCTGGCCTGAACATGTTCACATGACTCTTAGTACTTGATGTATGTGTTTCTCATTAGGATTAGCATTTCTTTGACATAATTGCCTTACCCCTTTCAATGTAATTGTTCAATGTAATTCTTCAGTAGCCCATATAAGAATCATCAACGTGATTTCATTACATACTAAAGTACCAGAGCACCTAATATTACCCATAGTTGAAATACTGTGTTTGAAAAGGTAAGTATGTTTAAGTAATTAGTGAAAGATTCACCTGTTGCAGGTTTTCACTTTGATTCTGTAGTAATTCTTCTATAACATGATGGGTGCTCAGTGCCTTCTACCATGCTTACACTTTGCAAATTCAAGTCCCTGGATGTGGTGATTATACTAATGAGGGATTTAGCTCATTACTGTTTGAGAATCACTCCATTTTCACATCTTGCTACTTGGTCATATTTCAAGCTGAATTCTAATACATCATGCAGACACCTAGGCACTTGCAGATTGTAGTTCTCATATGAGGTTCAGCTCATGGCTTAGTAGGGGATAACTTTAATTTCACATATAACTTAATGGAAACGGAGTCACTGTGATACATACTTTATTCACAGATGATAAACCAGTACTGGACTGCCATGTTTCACAGCTTAAACTGCAATAATAAAACATTTCCATAAAGTACATAAAATGCACTGTCACACCTCTGCAAATGTACTGCGAGCTAGTTGCCACATAGTGCAGGTGCAAAGTAGCTGACATTTTTCTGTTTGATTTACCATTTACACTAACATGCTCACTCTGGGAGAAGGCAGCACCTCTTTTAGAGCACAAAGATGGTGTTTGCAGGAAAGTAAAATCCTCCTATACTTGCTACATAAGCTGTTACAAGAGGGTTATGAAGGTCCTCAGTACAAGACTGAGGCCTGGAATAGTTTGGCACAATCAATCACATGTGCCATTGGTGTCAGTTGTATAGGTGAACAGTGTCTTCATTATTACAGTGACATGAGGTGATGACATCCTGACTTCTTGGGCTAGTGAGAGACTGTGATTAGACCTGAAACCCAACAAATGTACTGTAAGTAACCCTTTTCATGCCTAGCCTCACAACCTGTCAGTGTGTGACATCCACACATCTTATTCACATTTGTTTCTGTCTCCATAGCCCCCAACTCTATTGCAGAGAATGTGCAGCTGCATGGGAAGAGGATATAGTGTCTTAGAAAACATCAAGGTGCTTCATACAGTAGATGTTTAAATGTTAACGGTCTGTTCAGATGGTATAGCTATAACATGAATGAGTACAGGTTTTCTCTAATGCTGGCACTTCTGTGGTAAGTTCCATATTACTAAGGCATTACTATTACTTTATTACTATTATTATTATTATTATTATTATTATTATTATTAATACTATTATTATTTTACTATTACTATATTACTATGAGTGATGTAATCACTATGTGTTTGTGTGTACGTATACCTGTTTGGAAGTTACATGTGTAGCTCAAATCTAAATATTCTCAGCAATAAATTTCATTTAAATTTATTATAGGTAAATTTATATTTGTGCTATCAATTCCACATTTATAAATTTACTTTATGCTACTTATGAATGAATAAATATCGGCAATTAGAAAAATACATATATATATATATATATATATATATATATATATATATATATATATATATATATATCACCAACATAAAATCCAGCACTGCCCAAATATAGTAAACACACACTGAAGGAGCGAAAATCCTTTATTCCATAGCTCGCAGACAATAGACAATCAAAAACCAAACCGGTTTCACCCTTTAGGGCACTTGAAAAACTTTAAGTTTTTAGGCACTTGAAAAACTTGCTTGAGTTCCCCGGGGGGGGGGGGATGTGATGATTGGGGAGATATGGCTGAAGGCTGCCAGCCTAGTCAAATAGAATTTGATACCTAATTCTATCAACTGTATAAATAAATGTAAAATACAGGCTTGTGTTTGTAAATGTAAGAAAACACTGCGAAATGTGGAACTGCAAAATATGTGACAACATTGCACTCTACTGGCCCAGTGAAGCATGTTGTATCCTTTAATGTTAGAATTCGGCCCAAGGGTGGCTGGATGAAGATTTCATGCCCATTGTTTTAAGGCTAAAGTTTATGACTAGAATTTAGATGTGGAAGGTGCTTTTATTGCTTTAGTTTCTGTTAGCATATACATGTGAAATGTCTTGTATTGTTGTAAGTTTCTATCCAGGTGTTAGATTGCTAAATAATGCAGTTTGTGGCCTGAGAACTCAGACCAGGTGTTAAGATGATGCAATATGAATACTGGGAAAACCTAAGTGTCAAAAATAATGTAATTTTGGGAGGGTCTTAGAGACATGTTTGTTAGTAATGTTTAAATACTATTTCTCACAAGAGACCTAGAGAATTTTGATCTGGACATCTAACTTATCAGCACTCTGCTTATGCTCACATGTGAGTTTTTAGCACTGTGATATCTTGTAGGAATAGTTAAAGCTAGTAAAGATTAATTAGGTATTTTTCTTTGAAACCAGACCTGTTCTACTGTATTAGTTTTAGTTTCTGTGTGATCTGTGAACTCTTAGATATCTCTGTGGTGCAGTAGATTTGTCTTGTGTTTTAATTATTTATTATTAAATATTTTTAAAACCTTCTACCTGTGGCTGGTTTGTGTATAGATGAAGTATGCTTTAGAGTACATTATATATTTATAGAGTTTACTGTCTAAGCCCTTCCAATAAGCCTTAGACTGTATAGTCACATTACCATTGGATATTAATATTGCACAGTAATAATTGGACACCCTTTTAAGGGCCTTTTAGTAGCTGATATTATTAACTGGGTGGTGGCAGTAATTACTACCATATAGTCTGGGTAAAGGGACACAGCTGTAGAATCTGTGTCAGCCTTTCCCAGGAGTGTCTGTGAAGTTGTATAAATACTTATCTCAAAGTGTGTGTGTGTTATGTCAGCTACTTGGGCAGGGACACAAAGCCCTGGTTGGACAGAGAGGGTACTGGAGGTCCTAACTTGCCCAGTTAGGCTGACACCTGGACTCTATAGCTGTGCCAGTGGGGAGTCTTATTGGGGACCTGGTGAGCAAGGGAGCAGCCAGCCCCAGACTGACTGTGATCTCTGTGTGCACTTAAGGGAAATTGTACTTTACTGTATGTATTAGTTATCCTTTCCTCTTCTAGGAAACGACCTCCCTGGTGTTACTGGTGAGGATTGAGGCTCCTTGATTGCTGGGCCAGGGCACGGCCATCAGTAATCTTCATATATTTGTTTTTTAAGAGGTCTTTTAGTTTTGCAATGTAAAATGCAGGACAAATTTAGAACTTACCTATATGAACTACATCAAGAGCACTACATTTACCATATTGTAAAGTCAACTTTTTATCTTTACCATTCTCAACCATTATGCTTACCTACTAAGATTTAGATTAATACTGGGAATGTCTACCACTGGTCTGGGTGCTGCTTTCTTATTTTCTATATTATCCACACATTCAAATAACCTCTTCAAATTCTGCAAAACGTTATATGCTAAAATGTGGCTATTCTCCCACTATTAACTTCACTTGCCCTAAAAGTCCAATTCCTCTTTAAAATATTTTAACAAACTTTGAGCCCACATTATGCCTTAACAATAATGCTCTCTCAAAATTATTTTTGTTCTTATTTTTATTGTTTTTATAAATATTAATCTTAGATAATTCAGTATTAGAATTGTTTTTCACTGTACCACTCCTGTATGTTGACAGTCATATTCCAAAATGTGTTGTATTTCACACTCCAAGACATGCCTACTTCCATACTTATATTTTCATTAATGTTGTGAGATATCCTCTTTCTAAAACATATGTCCTGACTTGAGTTTTCCTCCCTGAAGCATGCCTTATTGGAAACCATTCTTGTAAGCCTTACAAATGGCTTTGCATTACCCGCTACTTTGGTTTGCAATTATTCACTGGGGACTCCTTGTGTACTATGGATTTGCCAAGTGGCAGTCAGATTATTTCCATATTACCAGAACTGATTCTATGAAGGGTAATGGTGATGGGGTGAGACATTTTACATCTTACAGTTGACTTGACCCAGTTGCTGTATGGGCTTAAGGTGAGGGGACCTCTAGATTTAATTTGAGATGAGTGGGAAGGTGAGTGTGAGTCTCACAAGGAGTCTGTTGTGGCATATGTCCTGAACCTCAGGACAAGGCTCAGGGAATTCATGGGCCTGGCCCAGGAGAACCTGGCAGAAGTCCAACAACAGAAAAAGGTGTGGTATGACAGGAATGCTTGAGCTAGAGAGTATGCTGTAGGGCAGCAGGTGATGGTTCGGTTCTCATTCCTGTCAGACACAACAAGCTGCAAGCAGCTTTGGAGGGACCCTACAAGGCGGTAAGAAAGGTAAGTGCTGTTAACTACATGGTTGAAGGGCTAGGCAGATGGCAGGGGCACAAATTGTACCATGTTAACATGATGAAACCTTACCATGATAGGGAGGCCCTTGTGCTGAACATTTGCAGTGGATTGCAGGAGGAGTCTGAGATAGATCTAGGGACTGATCTCCTCAGTGAGGCTCGGGCTGACACCTCGGTGGAAGGGGTAGCAATGTCCCAGCAGCTATCTCCTACCCTGGTTCGAGAAATCCGAGCAGTGTTGCAGGAGTTTGGGGGCATGTTCACCGGGAAACCAGGGAGTACCCACCTGGTGCAACACTAGCTGGATACAGAACCCCAAAGCCCTATCAGGCAGGCCCCTTATAGGGTGCCTGAGAGAGTCAAACAGACTCTGAAGGAGGAGGTACAGGAGATGTTGGAACTAGGGGTGATTCAAGAGTCCAACAGTCCCTGGGCCTCACCAGTGGTGTTGGTGCCAAAGAAGGATGGCAGCACCATGTTCTGTGTGGATTACAGGAAATTAAATAGTCACACAGAGTCGGATCTTACCCCATGCCTAGGACAGATGAGGCCCTAGAGCAGTTGGGTGGGGCTAAGTATCTTACAACCATTGATCTTACCAAGGGTTACTGGCAGGTGCCCTTGACTCCCAGTGCTAGAGAGAAGACAGCCTTTGTGAATCATTTTGGCTTGTATGAGTTCAAAAAAATGCCCTTTGGGATGAAGAATGCCCCAGCGACTTTCCAGAGGCTGGTAGATCATATCTTAGTAGGAGCAGGAGGGTTTGCCCTTGCTTACATGGATGATATTGATATCTATAGCCATTCCTGGCAAGAGCACCTTCCGCATGTCAGGGAGGTGCTGGGCAGACTACAGAGGGCAGGGTTGACCATTAAGTTGATTAAATGTCAGGTGGATATGGCAGAGGTCTCCTACATAGAACATGGAGTGGTAAGATAAGGCCAGAACCTGCCAAAGTGGAAGGTATTCTTGCATGGCCTGCACCTGTTACCAAAAAGCAGGTGAGGGCATTCTTAGGGACAGCAGAGTACTACAGACAGTTTGTTCCCAATTATAGTACTATAGCTGCTCCCCTCATAGACCTGACAAGGAAGAACAGGCCAGATAAGGCAGTGTGGACTCCAGCATGTGAGCAGGCATTTCAGAAGTTGAAGGAAGCTTTGGGAGGACCCACTGTGTTAGCCAGTCCAGAATACAGAAAAGACTTTGTTGTGCAGGTGGATGCTTCAAACTATGGGGTGGGGGCTGTACTTAGCCAGATTTCTTCAGAGGGAGAAGAGCACCCAGTGGTTTACCTCAGTCATAGGCTCCAACCCCGGGAGGAATGCTATGCAGCGGTAGAAAAGGAATGTCTAGCCATAGTGTGAGCACTAAAAAAACTTCAGCCTTATCTCTATGGAAGAAAATTCACTGTGATGACGAATTACAACCCTCTAACATGGTTAAACAGAGTCAGTCAGCAAAATGCCAAGTTGCTAAGATGGAATCTAGGTTTGCAAGCATATGATATGTCAGTGCAGCACCGCAGTGAGAGTAGCAATGCCAATGCAGATGGGCTCTCAAGACAGGGAATGGGGTGAGGTACACCCAGATAGAACTGACACTCTCAAACGATGTTTTTCAAGGGGTACTTGAAAAACTTGCTTGAGTTCTCCGGGGGGGGTGATGATTGGGGAGATATGGGTGAAGGCTGCCAGCCTAGTCAAATAGAATTTGATACCTAATTCTATCAACTGTATAAATAAATGTAAAATACAGGCTTGTGTTTGTAAATGTAAGAAAACACTGCGAAATGTGGAACTGCAAAATATGTGACAACATTGCACTCTACTGGCCCAGTGAAGCATGTTGTATCCTTTAATGTTAGAATTCGGCCCAAGGGTGGCTGGATGAAGATTTCATGCCCATTGTTTTAAGGCTAAAGTTTATGACTAGAATTTAGATGTGGAAGGTGCTTTTATTGCTTTAGTTTCTGTTAGCATATACATGTGAAATGTCTTGCATTGTTGTAAGTTTCTGTGCAGGTGTTAGATTGCTAAATAATGCAGTTTGTGACCTGAGAACTCAGACCAGGTGTTAAGATGATGCAATATGAATACTGGGAAAACCTAAGTGTCAGAAATAATGTAATTTTGGGAGGGCCTTAGAGACATGTTTGTTAGTAATGTTTAAATACTATTTCTCACAAGAGACCTACAGCATTTTGATCTGGACATCTAACTTATCAGCACTCTGCTTATGCTCACATGTGAGTTTTTAGCACTGTGATATCTTGTAGGAATAGTTAAAGCTAGTAAAGATTAATTAGGTATTTTTCTTTGAAACCAGACCTGTTCTACTGTATTAGTTTTAGTTTCTGTGTGATCTGTGAACTCTTAGATATCTCTGTGGTGTAATAGATTTGTCTTGTGTTTTAATTATTTATTATTAAATATTTTTAAAACCTTCTACCTGTGGCTGGTTTGTGTATAGATGAAGTATGCTTTAGAGTACATTATATATTTAGAGCGTTTACTGTCTAGGCCCTTCCAATAAGCCTTAGACTGTATAGTCACATTACCATTGGATATTAATATTGCACAGTAATAACTGGACACCCTTTTAAGGGCCTTTTAGTAGCTGATATTATTAACTGGGTGGTGGCAGTAATTACTACCATATAGTCTGGGTAAAGGGACACAGCTGTAGAATCTGTGTCAGCCTTTCCCAGGAGTGTCTGTGAAGTTGTATAAATACTTATCTCAAAGTGTGTGTGTGTTATGTCAGCTACTTGGGCAGGGACACGAAGCCCTGGTTGGACAGAGAGGGTACTGGAGGTCCTAACTTGCCCAGTTAGGCTGAGACCTGGACCCTATAGCTGTGCCAGTGGGGAGTCTTATTGGGGACCTGGAGAGCAAGGGAGCAACCAGCCCCAGACTGACTGTGATCTCTGTGTGCACTTAAGGGAAATTGTACTTTACTGTGTGTATTAGTTATCCTTTCCTCTTCTAGGAGACGACCTCCCTGGTGTTACTAGTGAGGATTGAGGCTCCTTGATTGCTGGGCCAGGGCACAGCCATCAGTAATCTTCATATATTTGTTTTTTAAGAGGTCTTTTAGTTTTGCAATGTAAAATGCAGGACAAATTTAGAACTTACCTATATGAACTAAATCAAGAGCACTACATTTACCGTATTGTAAAGTCAACTTTTTATCGTTACCATTCCCAACCATTATGCTTACCTACTAAGATTTAGATTGATACTGGGAATGTCTACCACTGGTCTGGGTGCTGCTTTCTTATTTTCTATATTATCCACACATTCAAATAACCTCTTCAAATTCTGCAAAACGTTATATGCTAAAATGTGGCTATTCTCCCACTATTAATTTCACTTGCCCTAAAAGTCCAATTCCTCTTTAAAATATTTTAACAAACTTTGAGCCCACATTATGCCTTAACAATAATGCTCTCTCAAAATTATTTTTGTTCTTATTTTTATTGTTTTTATAAATATTAATCTTAGATAATTCAGTATTAGAATTGTTTTTCACTGTACCACTCCTGTATGTTGACAGTCATATTCCAAAATGTGTTGTATTTCACACTCCAAGACATGCCTACTTCCATACTTATATTTTCATTAATGTTGTGAGATATCCTCTTTCTAAAACATATGTCCTGACTTGAGTTTTCCTCCCTGAAGCATGCCTTATTGGAAACCATTCTTGTAAGCCTTACAAATGGCTTTGCATTACCCGCTACTTTGGTTTGCAATTATTCACTTGGGACTCCTTGTGTACTATGGATTTGCCAAGTGGCAGTCAGATTATTTCCATATTACCAGAACTGATTCTATGAAGGGTAACGGTGATGGGGTGAGACATTTTACATCTTACAGTTGACTTGACCCAGTTGATTAATTTACTTACACAAATAACTCAGGGTCCTAGAAATGGACTTGCCTGTAGTTAACAAAAGGAAGTGGATATGAGGAGTGGCAGTAACCACATAACTTCCATAAGATGGTAGAATTTTTCAGATAAATACAAGAGTTTGACTGATATTGTTAATGATTTTTTACCACTGTAAATAATTGAGGTAGTTACAGTACAAAGTGGTTCTATGGTTAAAGTTGGCTCCAGCATCAATACTTATTGCAGTTTTGTTTGTTTCACTAAATCGCATTCTTTCTCAGATATATCTAGCATGGACACTTATAGATAGATCTAAGATGTGAGTATTTCTACTTTTTAAAATAAACTTTCAAAATTTCAAGATTTATAATTAAATAATATTTTTATTTGAGTCATAAAATAATGCCCAAAGGTTTGAGATAAGTTTCCTAACTATATTGATTCTGATTCAATTCATTATAAAGAGTTTGTAGAATTGTTTGACAAGCAGAGTTTGGAAATTAATGCAACTTTTAATTAAGCATTATCTAAATAAAATCAGCAATTTGATTGATGAGTCACAGGTACTGAATTTTTGTATTAAAAAGGATTTATTTGTTTTTCTTCTTTTAAAATGAAATAGGATTTTTTTAATGGAAACAAGCAGGTTTTAATATTATAAATAAGAATAATAATAAAAAAATATTTAAGGGATGCTAGGCAGTATAATGAAAACATTGCTTACCCTGCACCATATGTTAACAATATTATTTCACCTAACAATAATTGAGATAGATCTGATCAGCATAATGTTGTTGGTTATATACAGAACTATTCTGAGAATAACAAATTTGAAGAACATAACAGACAACATATAGATCCCCCAGTTGTTTCTGCAAAAATAGTAGAACAGGATTGATGTGCATTTTAACTTTAATAACCCTTTAAATCATCTGGCACTTTGCAAATCCAAAGGGTTAGCTTCCAGGAAAAACAAAGTGGCAATGTAATATTACTAGAACCAGTCTCAAGAATGGCAACTGGCTCAACAAAGAGGACCACAAAACAACAGAGGCAAAAAGGCAACCTTAATGTCTAATCAGACATCTGACAATCATCTTTTTACCTCTTACTATGATTGGACGCTATTGAAGCCTATCAGGTTTAACTCAATATAGCTGGGTGACACCTGTATGTGTTTCTGCTGTTACATCCTATTTTCCCCTCTAGGCATCAAATACTCCTTGTTCATATTTGCATTAATAACTTTAAAACTGTGCTACATATAAATAATTAAACTATTTCAACTTAAAGCGTACACAATGGCAAACACAACTTTTGTTGTTATTTGACTGCTATCTATTGCAGGTAAAGAGATATTAATTGCTGTTCATACAAAACCTGTTTATATAGATTGTCATAAATTTCAAGCTTTTCTAAATACCTTGACAACCAGGATGCACAGACACAACTGCTTAGCCTCATATGAAAGCTTTCAGCTGGATGAACAGAATGTGCATAACGTGAGTGGTTGCTTTGATACTGTAAGCAGTTTACAAAATAATACAAAATTAATAGTCAGTATATTTACTGTGGCTTATAAAATCTGATTTAAAACCTAGAACCTAAAGAATACTGCCACTATAAAAATTGTGCTGAAGAGTTTGCCATCTACACTTCTTTATTAATACCCATAGTTTGAGAGATATGAGCATTTGTTTGAAATATGAGGACATAATTTGATTCTATTAAAAAAGCTTAGGTTTACCCATTGGAAGGTATGGTGCAAACCTCCAAAACTCCATTGGAGGGAATAAGTGAATATATTTCAATATTGTCATCTTGAACTTACTCTAAATCCATTTCTTTTGTTTGAAAGGAGTTTTATTTGTATTCCAAGCAAAATTTTGGATATAGCAAATGTTTAAATTGACCTGAAATTATTTATAAGAAAACTCAACCTGGATATTCATTTTTGGTATAAGGTCGATTCAGATAACTTGGACTTGGACAAATAAAGTTTAAATGAAAAAGGGTATATGTTCCACCTATGAATACTTTAGTTCAAGCTTTTAAGAAATCATATGACAGTGATATTTACAAATGTTTCCTAAAAGGTGGCAAGTGTGGACATTCAAGTTTAACCCAGGAGGAAAAGTAACTCTTACGCTCCCTTTGCTCAGATAAAACTGAAGAATTCTGAAACCCAACAAAGGATATGGTGTTGTTTTGTTTGACAATATTGGTTACATTAGTGAAATACTTATTATTCTACAATACACACACACACACACACACATATATATATATATATATATATATATATATATATATATATATATATTGATGTCTAGGGAGGAAATCAGTGTCACATATAGAAAACATATTTATACCTTGATGACTGTCATTATCAAGTTTAATAATTTCTTTGTATATTTTTTTATAAAACAACTCCATTATCCCTACCTTTTTTGGAATCCTGGCAGTTCACCCAAACATTATTAAGTTGCATTATAGACCTATTATAGCACCATGAGTGTTACCCATTGTCCATATATGCCGGCCATCTTTTAATACCAATATTATTAAGCTCTACTCATTTTTAAAAGACTCATGGGATTTCTTAAGTAGATAAAATTGGAATTATATGGCAAAACATTCATTTTAACAATAGATTTTTGAGGATCTTTTTACATGCATTCCAAAAACAGTAGGTATAGACTTTGGTTAATGAAGTATTAGTGTACCATACATGTTTCAGTACTGAAGAAATTCAAATTATAGTAAATTTTATAGAGGTCATCCTATCCAACATTTTTTTAAAATATTTTCAAGGTGAGATTTATAAGTAGATCAAAGGGGTGGCTGTGGGTGCAGTTTGTGCACCCAGTTATGCCAACCTGGTATTATTAAGTTGGGAAAGAAAATACATCCTTCTTTAAAATGTTATACCTTCTATAAATTATATCTGTGCAATGTAGATGATATTGATATTATTGGGAAGGTCTGGATTATGTCAGAGATAATTTTTGGAATGCATACAAGGTAGCGCTACATTTTAGAAGTTCACTCACACATAACATTTTGACAAAATTAACTATTTAGATAAAACTATTTAAAATATTGGATTTGCATCCCACATTTACAGAAAAACTTATTTCTTTAGTACATATTTGTATTATTATATTTTCCATGCCTTGCTATTTCAAAGACATCTAGTTCAGGGGCAATTTGTAAGGCTTGCAAGAATCGTTTCTAATAAACTAAGGTATGTGGAGGTGAAACTTAAGTTTGAACATATATTTTTAGAAAGAAGGTATCCCACAACATTATTACAAACTATAGGTATGGAAGTAGCTATGACTTATGATGTGAAATGCAAACAACTTTTGAGAATATGACAATAATCACATAAGATTATGTGACAAAAGTGTCAAAAGTGCAGTTACTCAAAACTGAAAACCAGTTCTAATAGTGAATCCTCAAAAATCAATATTTATAAAGACAACAAAAATAAGAATAAAAATACATTTTGAGAGTGCACTAGTGTTAGGCATAAGGTGGGATCAAATTTTATTAAAAATATCATAAAGAAGAACCAGACATTTTTTACAGCAAGTGAAGATATACACAATACAGTGGTAAAATAGACATATTTGGTGTAAAAAATGAAGAAGTTATTCAAATTTGTCTGTAATGAAGGAAATGATACAACAGATAGCAAAGGCATCCATAAATGAGGTAGTTTTACCCAATGTCAGTATATATTTGATGAGGTAAGGTAAAAACAAAAAGGTGATTTCAAAATATGGTAATCGTACAATGCCAAGCTATTTCTTTTGTGGTTTTCTGGAAGTCACAATTAATTTTGCAATTTTATTAAGTATTTATTTGCTTTAGTTTATAAATACATATATATATATATATATATATATATATATATATATATATATATGTATGTATGTGTGTGTGTGTGTGTGTGTATGTGTGTGTGTGTGTGTGTGTGTGTGTGTGTGCACGCGCGTGCTTGTGTGTGTGTGTGTGTGTGTGTGTGTGTGTGTGTGTGTGTGTGTGTGTGTGTGTGTGTGTGTGTGTGTGTGAGTGGATTCACTTTACAATCTCAAAATACTGAAATCGCGAATTTCAGTATCTCGTGATGAAAGTACCCAAACTACAAAAGCTAGATACGTCAGAAAACCGAACATCACAATAATGAAACTTCATAATATCGAACTTTCAGTATGTGATGCTCTGATTTAAAACACACTCTCCATCACACAAACATACATACAACAGCTTTCTCCCCACACTACAATAAACCAACACACACACACACACACACACACACACACAGACACACACACACACACACACACACACACACACACACACACACACACACACATACAAATCAAACCCACCTAATCTACATATAAGCAAGCCCCCCTACACCCCCCACACCCCTGCTACTTATATATATATATATATATATATATATATATATATATATATATATATATATATATACAAACTCCGATGTCTCACTAAAAAGAAAGACACTAAACCCACTGCTACACATTACATATTTACAAACACCACCACTTTCAACACTTACACACTCACACTCTTACCTACCTATCCTAACCTACACCTAAAACTTCCCAACACACTCACATAATACCAAATCCCTATCCAAAACCCTTAAACAAAAAAAACACTCACCTGAATCACCAATTATAGCCACACATCAGCAGCCATCCCCATATCCCAGAGCACACTACACCTTACAGACACAGTAAACCACAAGTAAAATAGCGCACCACCACAACCGCAGATTTGACAATTCAACATTTGATCATATGCAGTTTTGAGTAATTGCACTTTTGACACTTTCGTCTTGAGATACTGAAATTCACGATTTCAGTATTTCGAGACTGTAAAGTGAAACCTATATATATATATATATATATATATATATATATATATATATATATATATTATATGCACACACACACACATATATATATATATATATATATATATATATATATATATATATATATATATATATATATATATATATATATACATACATATATATATATATATATATATATATATATATATATATATATAAATATATACATATACACATACATACATACATACTTTTTCTAATTAGTAGTATTTATTCATAAGTAGCATATAGTAGATTTATAAATGTGGAACTAATGGAACAAATAAATTATCTATAATAAATTTTAAGCAATATTTCATTATTTAGAATTTTTAGATTTGATTCACATAGCTGTTCAGGTTATTTGTTTAAAATAAGTATTTAAACATATGATCTGTATGTTCAGTGGTTCTGATAAAGTCTCTTTAAGACTCTGGTGGGATGAAACCACTTTACTGTTTTTATATTAAGTTTGTCAAGTTTTACTGGCATACACTTGGCTTTCCTGGTGTCTTTGAGGTGCCATGAACTTTGAAAGCATTCACTTTAGGAATCAGTAAACATCTCTGTTACTGGATCCTGGACTTCCTGATTGAGAGACCAAAGAGGGTGTGTTCAGGTAAGAACACATCAAAGTGCAGCACAATTAACACTTGGGCTCCACAGGGATGTGTTCTCAGCTCACTGTTATTCACCATCCTGACCCATGACTGCTATGCTAAGCACAAGTCCAACCATATCATCAGTTTTCCTGATGACACCACAGTCATGAGGCTCATCACAAAGGAGGATGAAAGGGTGTAAAGAGAGGAGGTGGCATCTCTGATCAGTTGGTGCGAGGGGAAGAACCTTGACATGAATGTAAGCAAGTAAAGAGATTATCAGTGACTTCAGGAAAAGGAGAACAAATCACCCAGTGCTCAGGATCAATGGTGAGGGTGTGGAGAGGGTTAAGAGTAAGAAGTTCATGGGTGTACACATATCAGAGGATCTCTCATGGTTGGGAAACACCAGCCAACTGGTCAAGAAAGTGCACCAATGCCTCCACTTTTTAAGAAGGCTGAAAAAAGCTAAGCTTCCACCTCATATTCTCTCCACCTTCTATAGAGGTGCAATAGAGAGCATCCTTACCTGCAGCTTCAGAGTGTGGTTTGGAAGCTGCACAGTTACAGAAAGGAAGCCACTACAAAGAGTGTTGAGGGTTGCAGAGAAGGTAACAGGTTCCACTCTTCCATCAATGCAACATCTTTATTCTGCAAGAAGCATCCAAAAGGCCACCAAAATAATAGAGGACAATACAGATCCTGCGCATGGACTCTTTAAGCATCTGGCATAGGACAGGAGATATCGCAGCATCCCATGCAGGACTACAAGATTCAATAACAGTTTCTACCCTACAGTGATTAGATGTCTGAACTCGGGCACTAGTCCCAGGGGTCTGGGCATATAATAAGTCAAATTTTATTTACTTGCATAATTTATGCTTACATATATTCCAAGTAAGTGCAATATTTATTTATTATAGCCATAGTCAGTATTATTTAACTCACTCAAGTACAACATTAGACAAATAACTTAGGAATTTCAAAAGTTTTTTTTGTTTTACTTTAAACAGGGTAGTTGATTTAACTCAGGGGAGGGTATTCTTTTCATATATGAGTGTTGGTAAATGTCTCTGCTCTTTCTTGCATGTATTGAGAGTATATTATATTTGTTAGTTATGGTAATTCCTTTACTTATATGTATTGTTTCACTTTCCTCTGCAATCTCAAGAACTGAGCTGATGCATGAAATTTCATTTGGGCTACACGTGTAGTTCTAAATGACAATAAAGTTTACTTTGACTTTCTTTGAATTTTGTAGAAATAATCCACCAGTTTGTCAGTGCTTGTTAGTTCTTCCTCATATATACAGTTCTTGGTAGCCAGAATACCTCTTTCTTTAATTTGCATTAGGTTTCACCTTGACATGTAGTTATAGGAATAAGAACACAGTTTGTCAGCTAAACATATGGATGACTTCACCAATCACATGGACATAAAGTGGGCTAAGGGCTTGTGCTGACGTGGTAGTACTCTAGAGTTTATGCTGGTATCTGGGTTCATCAGTCTGTATTAATACTGTGAGACCAAGTGAAATAGTAATGTGTTTAATTCACACATGACTTTGTGTTAACTAACATGTCAAAAAATTCTAAAGCTATCATATGATAATGTTTTTCAAGAGGAGTTGTTACAGGCTATAGATTTAATTATTCTGTGACCTACAATGACCTCTGAAGCTACAAAGTGATGACATTATTGTGTGTTTATGAGTCTTAACAGTATGTGCATTCTGGCATATGAGTGTGTCCATGTTCGCTTGTGAGCAAATACGTGTGTGTGTGTGTGTGTGTGTGTGTGTGTGTGTGTGTGTGTGTGTGTGTGTGTGTGTGTGTGTGTGTGTGTGTGTGTGTGTGTGTGTGTGTCTTGAGAGAGCAGGACGAGTACATCTAGAATGGCAGTGGTAGGTGGTTTCTATTCACTTTAAGGCTGTTTATGTGCCACTATATAACTCTGCAGAGCACTGCCAAAGTACAATACTTTCAGGCACTACAAGACTGACATTCCTTGCTGTTTGCCTTTTTGTTGCTGTTGTTAATGATGATAATATGGTAA
Organism: Protopterus annectens; assembly: GCF_019279795.1. Taxonomy (NCBI): domain Eukaryota; kingdom Metazoa; phylum Chordata; order Ceratodontiformes; family Protopteridae; genus Protopterus; species Protopterus annectens. The sequence goes on from NC_056741.1 coordinate 962,133,464, forward strand.
TTACGTGTTTAATAAATTATTTACATTTTGGAAAATAGTAGCAAGTGTTTGTGTCTGTTTGTCTGTATATATGCCTGTATGTGTGTGTATGCATATGTTGACTTTATTTCCTTGTATTACTGTTTACCCTTGTCACTCATTCCCATTATCCCTACCTGCCACGTTACACATGTCATGCATACAAATTCTTTTGAGTTTGAATCTGAGCTTTCTTTATTTGTATTTCCACTTTGACTTCTACAGATTTATATATTGAGAAGACCGTAAATGCCTTTAGCAAGATAATTTACCAACATACATATGATATGCAAAGAGGTAACCTAAATAATGCCCTAGTTAAGCACATACACCAACAACCAGGACACTCATTTAAATTTGCAGTAATAGATCAGGTAGATAATCCAAGAGGAGGGCCCATAGATATGTTTCTGGAGTATAGGGAACTATTATGGCAGCTGAGTGTAAATGCCACCCAAGCTCCCAGACTTAATGAAATGGTATCCATTTCAAGTATTCTTAAACTCGAAGCTGACTTCCACTTATAAGTATATGTTATTTAGTGGATTTCTGTGTAAAGATAGACCCCCAGATTTACTATTCTAAGCTAGTCCTGCATGGAGGCGGCCGTTTAGGAGCAGGACAGCAGCGCACCATGCATATTAATGAGGCACGCTGCCTGAGCTCCTAATCTTACATGGAGCATGTAAGAGTGCAGGGGAAGTGTCAGAGAGAAGAGCTCTCAGAATATAGATGCCCCTGCAATGAAGAACAGCAGAAAGGGCTAAGAAATGAGCGGTACCGCTCATAGGTGTCCGCATATCCCCACCAACATTCCCCCTGGTGTACAACAACAAGTAAATACAAATAAAATGAACACACCTTTTTTTTTTTTTTTAAATCCAATTAAAGCTAACCATAGGTGCGTGGATGTGTCCATCGCTTAGTTACAGTTAATGCAGCTTAAATGGCTGAAGAGGATAACAAGGAAGATATATGCAAATGAAGCAGCATAGCAATAGTGTAGTGGTCAGAGCATTTGCCTTACGAGCAGGCATTCCCAGTTCAAGTCCCACTGTACCACATACCATTTTCCATGGCAAAGCACATTATGACCAATATTTTCATTGCATAACCCACTAAATAACATATATTTATGAACTGGAGTACTGCAGGAAATGCATATGTGAGGTGTCAGTGTCATAATGAATAAAACAATAGTAAGCAGGCTTAAGCACCAATAAGCAGTAGTAAACACATTTAAGCACTAGTAAGCGAGTTTAAGCCCGTTTGCATGGGAGTAAGAAATGCGCACACAGGTTAAGCAATTCTGAAGCTAACTCTCTGTAAGCATATGTAACCGGAGGTTATCATTGTTTACCCTCACGCAGACCCGCTTACAAATGCTCAAAAGTGCCTTAATTACTCTGTATCCAATGGCCTTTGTTCTGCCCATCAACAAAATAAACAGCCTTGCAGGTCTTGAACCCAGGACCCTATACACAATAGTCACAGTAGTTAACCACCAAGACATCACAGCAGTACAGAAGAATGAGGCATCAGGAAACAAGTCTTCACTATAATAAATTCAAACTGAACCTGTGAAAGGAATCAGTATACAGACATATGTTCCATTACCCACTACATAACATAAATATGTGAACTGGAGTACAGCAGTAAGCTCAGAAGTCAGGTGCAATTTTAAAAGAGTATTGAATCCCCAATAAAACACAAGGACCCCATACAGTGTACATACACATGAATCATGGATACCAGGCATACATATATGATGTAATGAATAATAAATCAATGCCAAAAAGGAAATATAATGCAAAGTCAAATGTAAGCAATGCTAAGCATTGCACAGGCCAGCTTAGGAGGTGTAAGCAATGTGTAGGCCAGCTAACTCAATGTGCCCAGTGTTACATCCCTTTAAACAATGCCAACCTTAGGTAAGCAGGTTTGCCCATAGCTTAGCATTTCAAAACTGGCCAATCACAAAAAAGTGCGGGAAATCAGCCCTACTTAAACCCAAGAGGTGGGAATACATCTCATAATTGGTTGTAGCTTCCCTTGCAGGCACTATGTCAGGAAGGGGAGAGGGTGTGTGTATGTAAATAAAAGTGTAATAGCCTGACAATAAAGGTCTAACTGCTGGACTGCATGCGTATACTCTACTCTGGTATCATATGGTAATATAGATTTGCAATCTTGTAATAGTACTGTTGTATTAAACATTACCCACATCGTGCACCATAAATAGAATGTGTATGAATGTCTGTATATGACTGGTATAATCCCCAGAGGCCACTTAGTACAATTGAGAGACACATACACAGAAAACAGGGAAAATGCAGACAACAAAACCCAAATAGCGCATGCAACTGAGATGTGAACTGTTGTTTTTTTAGCACACACAGCCATGGTTCGAATCCAGCCAGTGGTAGTAGTCTGCATACAGAATCATACCCCACAACTGTACAGATATCTCCAGAATGTCCAGTAAAGTGGTCCATATCTGTTGCCTATCAACCTGTCCCCCTGGGAAATCAGTGGGATGATCCCAGAGGTGTAGACAGCAAACAAGAAATACAACTGATTGACACACATCTATGAGAACAAAGCTGGCACACTAGCAACTCCCCAAAACCTTGTGAGACTAAGAAGCCAGGTATGTCCCATTTACAGCCCCATCTTGTCAAGTAGTAGCCAGAGTGTGCACAGTAACAGAGTGAGATGTATGTGCATAATAGTAATGTGGAATCTGGTACTGTGTGTGGCAACAATCAGGTAGTGCTAGCAAACATTTCTTCCACAGGTCTGTCATATACAAACACTGTGCCCAGAAATGCAAGAATGATACCCTGTACTGGTACTGTTTACATTGGTACTGTATGGCATTGTGAGTGATGCAGTTGCTCTGAATAATGAGGTATTACTCATCACTGTTGCCCACAGTGTCCTACAAAATATAACTATTTAGGAAATCTGTATAATAGTGTTGTAATACAAGGTCAGAATGCAAAAGTACAGGAGAATTATAAGACAGAAAGCAGATAGGAGATATACAGCAATATCTATATAGCACATACAACTCTGATGGATAGTGTTTAAGTTGTAGCAGACACAGCCATGGTCTGAATCCTGGGAGTGGAAGTAGGCTGCATACAGAATCATACCCCACAACTGTACAGATGAGACCAGAATGTCCAGTATATGGGCACATATCTGCTGCACATTCCCCTGGTAAGTCTGTGAGATGATCCCAGGTGTTTAGCCAGCAAACAGGGAATACAAGTGATTGTCCAACATCTATGTGAACAAACCTGTCACTGTAGCAACTCCCAAAACTGTTAGGAGAGTAATAAGCCAAGTATGTCCTATCTACACCCCCATGTTGTCAAGCTGTGACCAGAGTGTGTACAGTAACAGAGTGAGATGTATGTGCACAATACTAATGTGTAATCTGGAACTTTGTGTGGCAACATTCAGGCAGTGCTAGCAAACATTGCTACCACAGGTATGTTGGATATGAACACTGTGCTGAGATATAAAAAACATTATACCCTGTACTGGTACTGTTTACTCTGGTATTGTAGGGAGTTGTGAGTGTTGCAGTTTCTCTAAATAATAAAGTATCACTGATCACTGTCACCCACACTGTGCTGCATAATATAACTGTGTAGGAAAGCATGTGTATGTATGTGTCAAGTCACTAAATGTTGAAGAGGTTGATATTCTAGATATGTCCCGATACACCTGCATGTGGTCAACACATGGCCAGAGGCTGTGCAGAAAGAGCTGGATAGCTATGTGCACAACATCAACCCAGAATCTGGGAGTATGTGTAGAAACAGTTATTTAGTGTTAACATACATTCCCTCCACAGGTATATCAGGTAAGACGTGTATACTGCAGGTAAAACCAGTTCATGTATAACGATGACGACAGCCATATCACTGTCCAAACTAAGGCTATAGGATAGTGTAGTAAGACATGTAAGGTACAGATAACAGCATTGACAAGGAAAGTAATGTGGACTACAGGAATATACTAGTTGTTAATTGACATCTTTCTCCCCCCCACCATGTCTCCAACAACAAACAACATACCCACCCCAACCAGTATGTAATGACTCCAATGTTCTGATAATGCCCTATTGTTTGATAAATATTTTAATTGTTCCCATGCATGTGCTATATTGAATTATTCCAACATTGGTGGTATGGTGCCATCAGTGTACCTGCATGCGGTTCTTAATACCACTGAGGTCCATATATGCATGTGTTCTGTTTGCTATGCAACTGTTTCGTATCTGGTGTCTGGGTTAAAGGGAATATCTATGCATGCTTTTATACCTAACCCTGGAATGTGTTGACTATTACTAACCCACATATGATGATAAACTCTAAACACTATAGCACATTTGGGAAGGCCGGTCCCAGCAGACCCACCTGTTCCACCTCCGCTGGCTGTGGCACCAGGCACCAGCATGTCTGGAGACCAACTCAGGACCTCTCTGTCCGTTGTTCCTGCACCACCTTCAGGTGGAACTGCCTCAGGGAATGGGACTTGCCCCCCGGGAGCGGGCACGGACAGGAACCTGTCACCGGTCGCCAGGTCCAGGTCGTGGTGCATAGCGAGCTCAACCAGCTGCTTGGTGATTTACGACGCCAGCTTGAGGGCCATGTGTTGTGACTAGAGGGTCAAACTGGCTCTGCAACTCAGCCCTCAGCACAGACACTTTCAGGGTTGTGAACGTGCAATGGTGACTGCCCATGGGTGGGGACCTCAGTCACACTGTGTCCAATAGGGGGCTCATGGGCTTCCAACTTCCCAACACCCCTCCCCATCAAGGTGTTTACCACCCACATGTGTCACATACCACCCCTGTATGCATCTTGTTTGTCTTGTCTGTTAACCTACCCAACCTACCTCTCCAAATATATCTACTATCCCTCCCCAACATCACACTCTCACCTGAAAAACAAAAGAAAAAAGGGCAATCTGTTCCCAAAAAAATCTCGCCCCATACATAGCTCTCCATTTTGCACACATGCCCATTGGACACATGTAATCAGGTCTAATTGGCATCACAACTTATTATTGTTGTCCTCACCCCTCTCCCAGGGGTTTGAGTGTCAAAATCTATCTCCAAATTCAGTGTATATGCACAACTGTTGCTGTACAGGAAATGGGCAGCTATGGACCATCCCTACACCCTTTCTGCACATCCCTAGCTATTTTCCCTACTGTCTTTCCCTCTTTGTGCCCTTTTTCACCACTTTCCTATCAACCTTTTTTCTTTTCTTTTAAAGAAATTAGCACGGTGGTAAGCGGGAGTAAGCACTTTTAAGCAGCAGTAAGCAGGTTTAAGCCTGTTTGCATGGGAGTAAGCAATGCCTAAACAGGTTAAGCAATTTAGAAGCTGAGTATAAGAAACAGTAATTCGAAGTTAGCAGTGCTTACTTCTGCACAAACCCACGCAAACCCACTTACAACTGCCCAAAAGTGCCATAATCAGTCTGTATCCAACAGCCCATGTTTTGCCCAGCAACAAAATAAACAGCTTCTTCAAGGCTCGAACCCAGGAACCTACACACTATAGCGATTTACCACTAAGCCATGTCAGATATACATAACCCTGATGTTTATACAAACATATCATCCAGCCCAGTCATTCAACAGTACAGGGAATGTATTCCAACATGTAGATGTATGTGTGTGTCTGTATATATTAATATCTAAACAGATAAAACATAACTATATATGTAGATATATATATATATATATACACACATAAACATATATACATAAAAATCAATACATCTATAGAGATATATGTCTACATCTATATGTCTCTCTCTTTATATATATATATATATATATATATATATATATATATATATATATATATATATATATATATATATATATATATATATATATATATATATATATAAGCAGATATATCTATCTATATAGGTATATATGGACATACATCTGTAGATAACAACGGAAACATAACAAAACATATATGTCCACATGCACCATTAATGGGGTTGAAAGGCCCCAATCAACATGCATCTTGTACAAATAGGTATACCCCTCCCCACAGCCAAACACGTCTGCCCTGCAATACACTACCAACTGTTGCAGATCCCATAACCAGGCCCTGACAGGACATGGGCTCAAGATGTATACAATATTCCATCCCACCTGTATAATGCCAGGCTGGTATCAGAAACATATCATGCAGTACAGTCTGGCTCCCATAGGGATTGTACAATGTGGAAGCAATCAACATCCCTAGGATACATATACACAGACACTTATATGCAGATACAGATATACATACAGATATATATATATATATATATATATATATATATATATATATATATATATATATACATATATATAGATATATATGTAACTACATACACACATGCAGAAATATGTATAGTAAGATACATGTGTAGAAGGGGCACACAATATGGAACAGCCACTATACCTACAGGTACCACCTTAACAACTGGACACTGTATGAGCCACCCATACAAATGACAATCGTTGCCTGCAATGTATACCCACAGAGAAGTCAAAGGATATAACACCACACACAGGTTTGCATAAATGGGGAAGCTTTATTTGTTTACTATTAAAGTTGTATATGCCATGTCACATAGCTGTTTAGACACTGACATCCATATAAACAGAGTAATGCAACAGTGAAATAGTTATACTAATACAGTAGTCAGGAAAGGTTTGCAAATGTCGCTGTCCAGGCCGAGGCCTTGAAGTAGTACAACAGTAAAGACAGACTGGGCTGCGGGATACCAAACAATCAACAGTAAGTAATGCAGATGTATAGTTCAGCAGTCTCTATCTACACTCTGTACACAGTCACTAGGTGGTAATGAACTCAGTTGACACAATGGGATGTAACTGTTACATAACAAGGCATAACTGGCACTATCACAAGCACATTGACAGACAGAACAGTCTGTATGGTAGGATGCAGGAGGCCTGCATTTACCCAAGGTGGATTGTATGGTAATGTACATCCAGATATCTTAAGGCAGCATAGACATGGTGTGTGTGGGTGATCACATCTGCTTTTATCATGTGCATCATTGGCCACTGACTGACATCCTAAGGACATCATAGGACAGTACCACTGCTAGCACGTAATGCTTCTGTAGACTACAGCAGAGATATTATATAGAAAGAATATATATACCTCATTGTTGATGAAGAAACCACAAAGCAAAAAATGAAAATATAGTCACAAAAACTATGGTTTCAAGCAAGGCTCACAGGAATAATAAATAATCCTTAGGAAAACTGAGAAATCCTTTATTCTGTTGAACAGGTAAGCACTTTTGCGGTTCAAAGCCGCTTAATCAGACCATATTAAAATCACAAGTAAACTGACAAATATTTAAAATACAGAACAACCAATCAAAACAACTGAAAAAGGGAGGGAAAACTTATGTAATAGATATGTAAAACCTCGATGTTCAATAAAGCACTTCAGGAAAAGTAATCTATCAGCAACAATAGTGCAACATATAAATGCAGAGCATATATATATATATATATATATATATATATATATATATGTAAATAAAGAACCAGTGTTGTAGATACATTTTCTGCAAACATATATGTGAATACTTATAAAAAATATATATAAAATAAATAGTATAGAATATAAAAAATATATAAAATCCATATTGTGCATATAAGCATAATTCTGCATAAATATATATCTATATACATAAAAAATAAATATACATATATATAAAAAATACATATAAAAAATGTAGTATTGGCTAGATATACTAAGCCCATCTTCTGTTCTTATATATGTGTAATGTATATACAAAAGTGAAGGTCAATATTTAAGCGGTCTAGCTTTCGGAAGAGGTTTCAAAGAAACCTTGCTAGTTAGCCCAAGGGGTCTTTCAGCCTGAAATTGTAATATCCATTTCTGCTCCTTGGATTCAGTTTTATTTATAAGGTCACCACCCCTAACACTGGGTCGTATAAGTTCTAAGGCTAGGAACCTACATTTATAAGCAGAACCTTGATTTTTGACATGCATAGCCAATGCATTCATCTCTTTAGCATTTCTTATATCCCTCAAGTGCTCTAAAATTCTCTCTTTAAATGCCCTGTTGGTTTTACATATAAAAAGAAAAACATAAAATACAATAACAAAAATATACCAAATGTTTGGTAAAACAATCTGCATAGAAGTTAGTATCAATTTTAAAATTAAGACTTGGATGGAGAAAGTGACCACCTATATGTAGTTGAGCACAAGCCATGCATTTTCTACAGGCATAAGTGTCTTTTCTGTCAGATGAAACAAAGTTTGAAGAATTCAAGGGTCTATAACAAAGTTGTTGCTTAAGGGTTCTATTATTTCTAAAAGTATAATCTGGTTTCTATCCAATAAACCCATGGAGTTCAGGTATAGTTAATAAAATGTCCCAATTAGTAGTGATAGTTTGACATACAAAATCAATATTACTAGCAAAAGTCAAAGGCATACGAATCGTCTTGTTATTATTTATAGCTACTACAATAGAATCAGAGATGTTATCAGGCTCTAATAAAGTAGAGGCGGGTGTATTATTACCATAATAGGGTTTGCATCTCTTGTTCCTTTCTTTCCATGCTTCAGATATCTGTTTATCAATAACCTTACTCTTGTAACCCCTACTCATAAATTCTTCTTTTAATAAAGATAAAGCTGAAACTAACTTAGTATCATCATTGTGTAACCGCATAGTGCGAAACATTTGCCCTCGAAGTACATTAGACTTAACATGATTTGGATGCATGCTACTGTTATGTAGAATACTATTACATTTCACACTCTTCCTATAGACGCTAGTCGAAACTGAATGTAACATATCTTTACTAATCTGCACATCTAAAAAATCAGTATCTGTAGTTGAATATTTGAAGGTAAACTGAAGAAAATTGTTAATACTATTCAAATAGCCAAAAATTCAGTGAGAAGATCCTCAGTACCACGCCAGAGAAGAAAAATATCATCTACGAAATGAGTGTACCAACTAATGTGACTACTATACTTAGCATTAGAAAGAACATAGTCGGTCATATAGCAGAGATATTGGCCAATATATGTGGACAGTCTGACACACTCTGGACAGTCAGGAGGTATACACAGAACCCCCTAGTGCAAGACATGTGGACCAAGCCTGACAATGTGGATATTAGCAGCCATGTAGATGGGTATAACACGTAACTACTGGTACACATTTGCCCCCATAGGTTATGCATTCACACACCCCTGTCTGTCCTAACACATAATAACTGCTGGTATGGAGGTGCCATGGCCACATACTAGCCAATAGATATTGACATACATCTGTACAGCATCCCACTGCTCTGTCTGACATACATGACTGTTATGGTGGCCCACCAGCAGCACATCTAGCAAGTTTCTGGACATGACATCTCACTGGGTAGGTACACTAAGCTGCTAGGCATGTAACAATGAACTCTGCAGGTTACAGGCAGACTGGCCCAACACTGGCCTACACTTCCTATGGGGGAATGCACATGTACCAGCATGTACAGCAGGCTGTACAGGCATGTCACAGCACAGAGTATGATGCACCTGTGTGAAAGTGCATAATCGCAACAAATGTGAATACAGCCACAGCAACATATGGTAAGCTACCATAATATTACAGTATATGGACTATCTGTGCAACACCATCCTCATATATGCCACTCACACACTAACCCTACATATACTGGGCCGCTCCATAGTGTTGTCCGAAGCCTGTCTGTGGTATGGGACATGTGTGTGTATGGCCCTACAAATGTGTAAGCCAATAGGGTAACATAAAGTGGAGCAGCATGTAACATCAGATAGAACAGGACCATGAGCAGTGACATCTACCACAGTCTGTACACAGGCCAAAGTACATATGAACAATACACACAGTGTCGACAATCTCCACGAGTACACAGACCTCAATACTGTACACACAACCACATAATTTCCAGGTTATGTCATAAATTGTAACCCCTACTACACATAACATGTGTAGCAGTCTATCACATTGGCTTGTTATCAGATATGATGACACTAATTATGGTGTATAGCACATATGCACCTCTTACTGCATGACATATATACAAAAGTTGACAGAGTTGTGGCTGGAGGCACATACACAGGGCTAATAATGACATGATGCTGTGATACCCTCATACATTTACTATTGTAACATGGTTTGTTACAACATATTTCCTATGAGGGATATGAAGTCAGTAACTCTCACGGCTGTCACCATCTACAGACTGCAATCCTCACACTACCTTCTGCAGTTCACAGACAGGTGCTCTGTGGGTAACACATGAAACAAAAAGCACCACACACTGCTCAGTCTGCAGAAGACCCTACAGATGGGGGTTCCTCATAAACATAGCACTGACATGGCAGTCATTAAAACATGTAGGACAGTCATATCCACACACGCCCTGTTAAACTAAAATTACTCCAAATGCAGTATAGCAGCACTTACTGTCTGTAGTTAGGTCAGGCACATCATCCTACTATGTGTTGCCCTGTTTCCACAGTGTATGTTGTTAGAGGTAGATCCCCAATCCATCTGAGATGCTGTTTGCCAAACAATGGATCGAGTTCCTGCTCACAGTGAATGTAAAGGCCCACCACCAACATGATGTTCTTAGATATTGGAGTGTGTTTCCATGCAGTTGGCTATGGGAATGTTACCACAGATGTTCCACATACAATCAGCTAGAGGAGGGCTGCAATTCATGCAGAGGCCATCAGCTGATCATGAGCAACACTTAAAATACACATGCTGCTGCCTAAGCACAGCAGGTATAAGTCTCCACATCCACCAGAGAGGGAGTGAGAGAGGCAGACAGAGGCAAAGAATAGTCAGGGAGGGGTGGGAGATTAAAACATAAGCATGTTTATGTCACACACCTACCAGTACAGGGTAGCAAACCCCCAAAGTCTATGTAGTACTATCACATGTCTATGCAGTAATTGGATGCGCCACATAGGTTACATGTTGAGGAACCCTCAAAACGTATATGTGATGGTGAGTGACATTTGCAACGGGGATATGGCAGCTATATGGTAGGTGTAGTACACGTGCCTGTCCGCATGAACAGGTGCCAGCGTCAACATAGCCACACTCTGACAGGGATGCACACACATTGACAAACTTGGCACGGCCAGGAAATCAAATCATCACTAGTAAGATTGCCACAGCACATTACAGTGCAGGTATCACATCCACCACAGGGGTCATACGGAGGTTATATGGGCAAAGAGTATGTGGAGGTGTCTGACATCAGACAGAATACTTTAGTATGCCAATAGGGGTTGTAGTGAGTGTAAATGTGGTCATACGCATCATACAACACACACATAGATACAGGGTGCCAGTGCTGACATGCATGGGTGCATTGCTGCACGGGTGTCATGGTCAACTGTGCCAGACAGCTATACAAGGCTAGGTGATGGGTATACCTTGGCAATCAGGCCACATGACAATGGTCTTCATTGTGGCTCAAGGGTGTAGTGTCTGGATCGCACCACACAGGTGGGTATTGTATTCACCATCCAGTCACTTGCATGACTATTGTGTGTTGCCAATGCTGTGCATTGCTTGCCATGTATGTGTTCCTTAGTACATGACATGGACAGTGTCTGGGACATGCACACCTCCCACATGCATGTACAGTGACACGTGGAACTGTACCTGGGGTGTCTGGCCTATGTTGTGTACACAGATTGTTATCATCAGATGTGCTAGTCCTGGCCTCATGTGGCGGGAATTGTTAACGGATGACAGGTTGACCCAGCAACTACATTGACAGCATGATACCGATATTCCCTGGTGTCAGTGGCATCTGTCCATACAGGGCATGTTTTCAGGCATGGTATGTCCTTTGTGGGTCACATTTGAAGGCACCACAGCTGTTGCAGTTGTCCAGTGGAGAACATGGGGAAGGTGCAATGTCAGCATGTACATGCCTATTGGACTGATGGTTGGAGTGCCATGCCCACTGTAGCCCACTGCAATCACACGATGGTTACTATCAGTGGGAAATATGCAGGGTACTACCAACATAGCAGCTGTTGCCTAGGCAAGTGTGTGTGTGTATGAGACACAGGTTAAGAGTGTATTCTGGGTAATACTAGGGTCACTCACTTTGTTCACCTGGCCTTGATGTCAAATGTAGGGGTATGGATATGCACCCCAGCCTCTGAATTCACATATGTTATCCTTGTATGGTGGACATTGTGATATATACTAAGGCCACCATGTAAGAAATTTGCAAACCCCACTCCGCATTGACTCCAGTTATTACACACTCACAGCCACCTGCACACAGGATACGAATTACAAACACAGACACACACCTGTCATGTCTGGGATTAGAACTCCTACCTAATTAGTTTATTACATTACAGCACATTACAGCACTATGCAGTTATAGGATGCACCATGGAGATAACTGGAGTACTCCTTCCCCAAAGGTGTATTTCACAGTGAATGACATCAGCAGGATTGCCAAAGTAAGGTATTTGAAGTGTAGTGAGTGTGACTAGCCTAAAATACATCGCTCCCTACACAGACATAGAAACACGCACAAAACATCCACAACTGCCATGTGTGGGGATAGAACACCTACCAGAGTTCTATATCACACTACAGCATGAAGCAGTTATAGGACGCACCACGACAATAACTGGAGTACTCCTTCCCCAAAGGTGTATTTCACAGGGAATGACATCAGCAGGATTGCAAAAGTAGGGCATTTGAAGTGTAATGAGTGTGACTAGCCTAAAATGCATTGCTCCCTACACAGACATAGAAACACACACAAAGCATCCACAACTGCCATGTGTGGGGATAGAACCCCTACCAGAGTTATAAATCACACTACAGCATGAAGCAGTTATAGGATGCACCACGAGAATAACTGGAATACTCCTTCCCCAAAGGTGTATTTCACAGTGAATGACATCAGCAGGATTGCCAAAGTAGGGCATTTGAAGTGTAGTGAGTGTGACTAGCCTAAAAAGCATTTCTCTCTACACAGACACAGACACACATACATAGTCTGGGATTAGAACTCCTACCTAACTATTTTATCACACTACAGCAGTACACAGTTATAGGATGTGCCACAGAAATTACTGGGCTACAACCTCCCCAAAGCTGTATTTCACAGTGGATGACCTCTGCAGGCTTGCCATAGTAGGGCATTTGAATTGTAGGGAGTGTGACTTGCCTAAAAAGCATTGCTCTCTACACAGACAGAGACAGACACACACACGCAGTTGCCAAGTCTGGGATTAGAACTCCTACCTAACTATTTTATCACACTATAAAAGTACACAGTTATAGGATGTGCCACAGAGATTACTGGGCTACAACTTTCCCAAAGCTGTATTTCACAGTGGATGACCTCAGCAGGCTTGTCATAGTAGGGCTATGGGGTGGCCAGTGTGTGTGCATGGGCCATAACCCATTCATCAAGGGGTTGACACACCATATGCAGGCACACACAGGGCCATATTCCACAGGTATGTGTATACAGCTGCTAGATGACTACTTCCTTGTACAGAAATGTTGCACAGCTAGCACTTGCACCACATAGTCGGTACTGCTGACAGATACCATTGACTAGTATTAACAGTGAGTGAACCTCACATGATTGTAGTCATTTGGCTGTGTGCTTGGTGGGACAGGCCTGGATGGCTCCTTGTCACAGTCACTCTCTTCCACACATCTATGTACATCTACCTTTGGCTTATTATAGTGTGTTGTCCTTGGATATATGTCTGTATTCCTATCCACTGTGTGTGCAAAGCATGAGTGGTGCATACTGATGAGTGTCTTTACTAACATCTGCAACTGCCAGATATGTCTGTTCCACTGTTGTTTGCAGACATGGTCTTCATGTGTGTGTGTTAGCATGCCCAGTATGACCTTTCAGTATGTTGTTGTCTGACACTGCCTTCATTTCTCTAAGTGTGTGAGCATGCCCAGTATGCCCTTCTATATTGCATGTGTGAATCAACTCCAGGTAGTTTGTACTCCAGTGCAGACCTATGTGTTGTACACCTACAGGTAGCAAACTGTTTCTGCAGTGTATCTGTCGATCATTTGGCAATATGGGGACAAAGTGTGCAGGGAATAGTATGTACTGTAAGTGATTGTGTCTGTGCTGCTTCAGCTACATGGTACTGCTGTTAACATAGATATTCAGACATGTATACTGTTATGCACTGTGATGTTTTCTGTCCTCGTACTGTCAGGTGGACATTCCTGCTCACAGTGATGTCTTGGGGGACAAGGGTGACTGCAGCTGTGTGTGGTATTTTGGGCAGACGCCTACATCTTCATGGTAGGTTATGCCATCCTGGAGGGGGTGCTGCAGACACTTGCTGCTGGGTCTGTATATCCAGTTCCACACCTTGGTTCACTGCTGGCAGGGAATCCCATACATGTACATCCATCAACATGACAGCATAGCCTTATATTGATATCGTAATACCTCACAGCTGTACAGATTCACACAGGTTACTCAGGGGCATGGGCCATGAGTCAGGACATTACCCCTATTGTGGTGTACGGGCAGGTATGTAGGCACCCAGTTATGTGTTTACAGCCAGGGATAGTGTGTGCACACCGTTTTGTGTCAGACCTTGCACATTCCATGCTGCCCATGCTCCCACCCCAACCCCCTCAGTTATTCTCTCCTCTTCCTTACATTATGCATACATTCTCTGATACTTTCCCTATGGTTATCATGGCTGTGTGTCGGTGTTGGTTCACAGTTCATGCAGTGGGACATGGTGGACATGCTACTGTGGTTTGTCCACATGGCCATTATTATGGTGCATGTAGAGTGTGTTGTGTTGTTAACTGGGTGTCCATGACATAACATGCATTGGCAGTACATGTAAGACACAGGCCCTAGGCAGAAGCCTGTAGGCCATTAGCTGTTGATGTGGGCCAGATGTGGCAGGCCATTGCATTCTGTCTATCCTACAGTCTCAGACCGCCATACAGTATATTCCCCAGGGGTGACAGGGTAGGTGTGCGAGGTATTCATGCCACTACCTTCTATCAACCTTGATCGGTGGTCTGGATGCTGGCAGGGTGCTACCTACAGCTGGTGACTCACCTGCATGGGACACCTGCACTGCATGCTGCATTCTTTGACTATTGCCATATACAGCTGGGATCATATTGTACCCATTCCCCACAGCAGGGGTACAACCGAGAGGTACCTGTGGGTGGTGTTTGTGTGAGCTGGGTGCATGTGTGCTATGGACACTACTTGCATCTGACACACAGATATGCATTGGGCATTCCAGTTATGCTTGCATGTGCAGGTACATTAGCTGTTTCCCAATACATCCTTTGTGATCTTCTAGTGCTTGGGCAGACAACACTGGTATCCCCTACTACAGGACCAGATAATGTGATGCATACCTGCTTGTACTATTCCAAGGGTATGTCCATTTCACAGTGACACAATATATACTGTATGTCTGGGGTACTTTCCCCTGTGTACTGTTTGTATATCTAGCCCAACAGCCATGCCATGTCAGTCTTTCAGATGGTGACACATATTGCCATCATGCATTTGCAATAGTTTACTGCTAGCTTGTGTTATACTGGTGGGTATTGTGTTTGGCACTGCAGTTGTGAGGACTTGTCCCTGTCATCAGCGGTAGTGGGCAATGGCCACCAGGTCTTACCTCAACATGCACACATATCGATCACTGTCACACAATATGAAACACACACCAACCTAACACACACATACCTGCATATTGTGCAGATGCTAGAACCTATCCTGCTACCTTGGCCACTTCTGTGCATCTGTGCTCCACTAGTATTATACCTACACATGCATGTTCCTACATTTCTGCATAGGGTTGTGGGGGGGGGGCACACCTGACTGTTACAGCATGTGTACATGGGATTGGAGGGGGCACACCAGACCATTACTACATACATATGTAGGGTTGTGGGGTGCACACCTGACTGCTTCTACCTTCCTATATGGGATTGGGCGGGCACACATGACTATTTCTGCATTTTAACACAGGATGGGGTGGCACACCTGACTGTTTCTACATTTCTACACAGGATTGGGGGAGCACACCTGACTGTTTCTACATTTCTACACAGGATTGGGGGGGCACACCTGACTGTTACTGCATTTCTACACAGGATTGGGGGGGCACACCTGACTGTTACTGCATTTCTACACAGGATTGGGGGGGCACACTTGACTGTTATTACATTTCTCGTAGGATGGGGGGCACACCTGATACTTGTACACATTTGCTATGACTGTACTGGTATGTCAGGTACTCCATTTCATTCTGTATTCTAACCTATCATGCTGACTAGAGGCATATCAGTGTACTATATAGGTCTTAGGTTTGATTGACCTACATATTAGTTTCTGACTTCCTACCCTTCATAACTAAGATCCCACTGCCTGACCTGCTGTAGTCTGTCTGTGTAGGCCTGGTGGGGGGGTTACCCATAGGCATCATTCAGAGGCCATAGCACAGCCTTTGTTTGTGTTTATCTACACATGTCCTGCTGGCTGTGACTGAATCCCCCTGACTGGCACATGTGAGTCACTTCCCTTGTGGGTGTCCCAGTATTGAGGGTGGTGCTGCAGGGCTGATTATGTCGGATGCACATAGTACACTCCCTACACATGGCTGAGCACAGGTAGTTTCATGTTTGGCACCCCTTTTACTGTATGTGAGAGTCAGAGAGAGGTGTTATTCTCTGGGTCCCTCCTGTGTCAGTGTATGTGCTATGTGTTGCCTCTTTGCCAAGGCCAGGGCTTACTGGGCATGCCTCATTCTGCCTATTGGGGCAGGCTCAGGTTGTTCCTCCTCCAAGTCACTCTGTGCCTGTGTAGGCCTTGGCAATGGTGGGGGGCTGTGTGGCCCTGCCCCATGCTGTTCCTGCTGCAGCTGTTTCCGCAGGATCATATTGAGTAGCATGGCACATACAATGATAATTTGAGTACATGTAGCTAGTGAATACTGCAAGGCTCCACTGGATGTGTCCAGGCACCGGAACCATGACTTGAGCATCCCAAACACACACTCTATTATAATTTGTGTCTGTGCGTGTGCCTCATTATGGAGTTCTTGTTCAAGTGCATGTGCATTTCTGATGGGTGTCAACAGCCATGGCTCTAGTGTGTATCCAGCATCCCCCACTAGGTGATCGTGAGGGATGTCCCCGCTGGCAAATCTCTGGTACAGCTGCATCAGATGCCAGATGTGGGAATCATGATAGCTTCCAGGGCAGCCAGCACACACATTCATTATTATGCCCTGGGCATCGCACATGACCTGGCAGTTCATGGAGGGGAAGCCCTTGTGGTTGATGTAGACCCTACCCCGCTCACCAGGCGGTGCTTTAATGTGTATGTGCATGCAGTCTATAGCACCCACTACCTCAGGGTATTCTGCTATTTGGTGGAACAGTTGCATATTACTGGCCAACACCTCACGGGTGTTGGAGAAATATACATGCTCACCAGCATGTGCTGACATGGCATCCAGGAACTGGTGGAGTACCCTGGATGCTGATGCCTGTGAGATCCCCATCATATCCCCAGTTGGCTTTGGAAGGTATCTGCAGCTAGTATTCTTAGGCCTACACATACCTTGGTATCCACTGGGATGTATTCTTAGGCCTACACATACCTTGGTATCCACTGGGATGGGTTTCCCTCTGTTAGTTCTGTGTATCAGGCATGGCTGGCACAGCTCAAAGATTTGCTGTAGGAGGTCCCTGTCCACCCTATAGCGCTCCACTATCTCCAGCTCATGTAGCCCCTGGTAGGTTACCCTGGGTCTGTACACTCTTCTCTGTCTCCTCACTGTGAGTTGGTCGACAGCATTCACATCTTCGCCACCCTCAGCCTCTTCCACAAGTTGTTGTATGATAGCTATTGCAGCCCCTATTATTTTGTTGTTTTGTCTGTTAAAACTTCCCCACTTGTATACACCGGTGGTGTAGAGTATGGGAAAAGCCAGAGTGGAAGGTGTTTGCATAGTTTATAGTAGTGTTCAGAGCTGGGCTGGTCTGATGCCTGTGTAATTGACTGATTCTGATTAATTTCACCTGCCAGCTATGCTAGTTCTCCTTGATTAACTTCCTATTACTGTTTTCCCTTCCCATTGCCTTCCTGTTTAAGCCCAAGGGTGCGCCGCTCAAACACAGTGCTCAAATGTGCACAGAGCTGCTATTTCCTGGTTTACCTTTTTTTTTTCTTTCAAACCCGGTGCACAGCGAGCACACCCGCTTAGGCAATGCAGAGAGTGCTAGGAAGACTCATACACTCCCCCTTGCATAGCTGTGCTTAGCTAGGAGCAAACCTGAGCCACAGGGCCCCAATCTGCTTACAGTATGCCTGACACACCCCCTATGATGTCAGTTAATGCCTAGGCTTGCACCAAACTATTCCTGCTCTTACACTGTTGGGAGCTGACTAACATGCTGGGGAAATTTGGGATTCACTATCATTCCCCTCATTTGCATAGGATTGCCTGCTAATGCATAGTTACATGTCTCACACTGAGCCTCCCCCCTTAGTACCCACTACTCAATGGCCATGTTGACTTCTGCCTGCCATTGACTTAATGGCAAAATAGTTATTTTAATTATAATGTTTATTTTAGGTTTCTTTTCTTATTTTACCCCCCGATCCCGTTTGCGCGCCTCTGCCCTATGCTTAAACAGCCGAGATTGGCTAAAAAAAAATAAAAGTTGATTTTTTTATTTTTTAAGCTGTTTTCAATGCCAGTGGCCTTATACTTGGCCATTGGCATGCTTCCTGAATGATATGCACCTTTTATTTGGAGCTGTCTCAGCTCCATTTTGGAATTTGCAGAAATGTACTCAGTTACTAACCGAGTACATTTCTGCAGATTACAGTAGTCCTGCATGGCCAGTTTCCAGCTTCCTGGATTGCAAATTCACCTCATTTGCATGGATTTATCCTGCAAATGTGGTCATTTGCATACAGGGTCTGAGTTCATGCAGGACTAGTGCAGGAGCGCTCTTGCACGCCCCTGCAGGCTATTCCTGGATCACACGGCAGACATATTGCCTGCTAGAGCTCCTGCACTAATCCTGCATGCCGTGCAAGGCTTGCAGAATCTGGGGGAGAGTAGTTTTTTGATACAATACATACATACATATATATATATATATATATATATACCTGCATGAACAGGAGGATGTGGCAAATCTATTCATCAATTACAATCAATTTATTTAGACTATTCATTGTCATTTGCTATATAACAAGATAGATTGTATTTATATGTGTGGTGTTTATATGTGAGTACAGCATATATTTATACATATATTTTTCACAGTTTTACATTTTCAGCATTACAAAGGTGTGCAACAAAGTGATTTTAAAATCAATATTATAGGCTGTCTAAATGTAACAACTCTTTTATGGGTTCACATTGATAATTAGTGAATGTTTTTCACTTTTTAATTTGATCGTGTGACATTATTTTTATATAAAAGGGAGTTGTCACCATTAAACTTCGTTATTCTGAAGAAGTCAATGGTGAACTGCCAACAAAAGCACTAAATAAATCTTGCAGAAGTTTTCATCCACGGAGTATTTTGTGTCTTACAAGTTTAGAAGTTTTGTTTAGTTATTTGTGTTTCGGGATGGATGACGACACTCGTGTATAGAATCAGGCTTCAGTTTCCACTCACGATCTGGTTAAATCCACTGGGAACCTATCAGTACTAATTGAAGTTCTGACACAACAACTTATGAGGTTAAGCAAGATGCTAAACCCATCTCCTCCTACTACTTTTGAAGGTACAAGAGACCTTGATTTACCTGACTTGCAAGATACTCAATTAGGTTCATAGATTAGTACTAGGCTAACTGCCCTTGCAAGTCATTTTAAGCCTAGCCAGTTATCCCTTGTGAGACTCAAACCCTGCACCTTGCATTTGTAAGGCAAACACCATAACCATTAGGCCACCCTCCCAACCCTAGTCCTGTCATTTCTCATCAAACGCATGCTAGTTCACAAATGAGGAGAGATGCCACAAGACCAGAAAAAGGCCCCGATTCTACGGACAAGGCGGGGCTTCACCACAGTTTCTCCTTAACAGACTGGATTAATGATGGACTGGTCTGCGAGTTTGGTGAGTCTAATTATCACCAGTTTCATGGGACTTTAGAATAACAATTGAAAACACTGGAAATGGAAACCTTGAAACTTGAGAAGTTACAAACAGAGAACTTCTATTTGAGAGAATGTTTAAAAAGAGAACAGGTGCCTAAGGGTACCCAAGTGGTTTAACCAGTGATATGGAGCTGTATAGAGAACTAACCACTATGTTCAACTGGCACGGCTGTGAACTGTTAGAGGCACTAGTAAGACATAACAAAAGAAAGTTAAATCATTTAAAAGATACTAAATCATTTAAAAGATACTGTGGCAATGTTAAATGAACATATTAAAAGTGATTTATGTTTTAATATTAAAGTCAATGAATACAGGGCAGTTTTTGTGAACATGGATAAAAATATCAGTGCTCTTAAAAACAAAACAAAAAAGTTGGAAAGAGTCTGAATTATCTATCCAGGAAAGCTTATCCTGCCCTAGTACCAGCATGAATAATGGTCACGATACCAGAATTACTACTGACATAGGTGAGAGGAACTCAATTGATAATAATGAGTATAATACTAATAATGAAGTATGAGCTATCCCTTTAGAAGTTTTCCTCAGGAGGTCCGAACGAATACAGAATTGGAGACAGCAAGAGCCCAATTCGGGTGGCACAAAAATTGGAACTTATAGCAACACTTTTCCCCAACAGGGGAGGACATTATGGGGAGAGGTACTGGGAGGGGGAATGGGAAGGGGAGGGGGTGAATTGGAACTGAACTTGCTTGACTTTAATGATGTGTATGTGACCCAAGTACATGCTGTTGAAAATGATAATAACAAGTGTCAAATTATATATAACGAACATCTTGACTTTAAGTTGTAAAACCTTAGTGAGCAGAGTGTTACACCTGAATAGGCCAATTAGTTCGAAAAAGGCCTTAAATTTGTACCTATACATAAAGCCAACTTAGAAAGAGCCTTGTTAGATCTTAAATATTATGTTAGAAAATTGAATTTGCTATTCTTTTTTGAAGGTATAGCAGGGTTACTACAGATTGACAAATGTAAAAAAGCCAGTACTTTCAACCTACCCCTCCACCCTGTTTTACATTTATTTGAAACACTGTGTACCAACGACATCAGACATCTTTTTAAAAGGAATATGGTTATTACCCTGAATTTTACAAAAGAAGAGAACACACTTTTAAATACAATTAACAATAGGTCAGTCAGGGTAATGAAACCAGACAAGGGTGGAGGGTTGGTGGTTCTGGATGAAGAGATGTATTGCGACAAAATGCTGCTATTTTTAAACAGTGACAACCATGAAGAAGTATCTTTAAATGAAGTTAACGTTTCATATAGGCAATAAGACATTGTGCTAAAAGACCTATTATTAGACAATCAACTTATTATTAATGAGTTGCAATTTCTCACCCAGACTACCCCTAGGATCCCTACAATTTTCGGTATACCGAAAATTCACAAATGAAGGACTGAACCCCCACTTAGACCCATCATTGATGCTCAGGCATCCAAGACCTTTACAATGGCTAAATTTATAGATTTTTATTTAAAACGGTCTTTGGACAAATTTCAGCATATACTGAAGGACTCATGGGACTGCTTAAGGAAAATAAAAGGGGAACTTTACTCAGATCAATTGATTTTTGTAACAATTGATGTCAAAGACCTATTCACCGTGATCCCTCATGAGGAAGGAGTGGAATTATTTTATGATTTTCTATGTCAGAACACCAACTTTGACCATTCTAGGATCCTTATGTATAGGACACTTATGGAAATGATTCTCCAGAATAAGTAAATAACATTTGATAACCAACTATTTAGGTAAAAGACTGGAGTAGCACTGGGGGCCACGTGTACCCCCATCTTTGCCAATCAAGTAATAACCCAATGTGAGATAACCACAGTCTTTCCATTCAAACTATTTCATCTATGTAAGTTTTATGAGAGGTACTTAGATGATATCCTGATTTTATGGGAAGGAAGTCTGGAACAACTCAATATATTTTTTGAGTTTTTGAATTCCAGTACTTCTTTGCTTATGTTTACCAAGGAGATTAGTGAGGAAGTGGTACACTTTCTCGATATTTCTATCCACTAAAATAAATTAACAAAGGGTTTCACTTCAGTACTTTACAAGAAACCAACATATTCTAACACCTTATTACATTTGGACAGTGGATATCCAATACACCAGAAGAGATCACTTGTGAAAGGGCAATGCGTACATTTAGCATGCATGGTGAGTGAATTTGATACATTTGAAGCAGAAAGTAAAAAACTTGAGAGAAATGTTGATAAAAAGTGCACATCCAAGCTCTTTTGTAGTACCCATATTGGAAGAAGTTACTAGAAAAAGAGGAGAAGGGCACTTCTTCCCTTTGCTGGGCACATCAGAACAAGACATGATTTCTAATCAAGGCCCTGACTCAACTGGATCTAACATCCTCAAAAACTATAATACAGCTATGGTATTATCATTTAACCCACAGTTCTATGATATCAGAGTTCTATCATATCATTTAAATTTGCAGTAATAGACCAGGTTGATAATCCAGGAGGAGGGCCCATAGATATATTTCTGGAGTATAGGGAACTATTATGGCAGCTGAGGGTGACTACCACCCAAGCTCCCGGACTTAATGAAATGGCATCCACTTTGAGCATTCTTAAACCCAAAGCTGACTTCCACTTATAAGTATATGTTATTTAGTGGATTTCTGTGGAAAGTCAGAGTAGTTTTTTAATACACTGCATGAACAGGAGGATGTGGCAAATTTGTTCATCAACTGCAATTGATGTATTTAGGCTATTCATTGTCATTTTCTATACAACAAGATAGGTTGTATTTATAAGTATTGTGTTTATATGTGAGTACAGCATATATTTATACATTTATTTTTCAATAGTTTTACATTTTCAGCATTACAAAGGTGTGCAACAAAGTGATTTCAAAATCAATATTATAGGCTGTCTAAATGTAACAAGTCTTTTAAGGGTTCACATTGATATTTAGTAATTGTTTTTCACTTTTTAATTTGATCATGTGACTTTATTTTTATATAAAAGGAAGTTGTCACCATTAAACTTCATTATTCTGAGGAAATCAATGGTGTACTGCCAACAAAAGCACTAAATAAATCTTGCAGAAGTCTTCATCCATGGAGTGTTTTTGTGTTTTACAAGTTTAGAAGTTTTGTCTAGTTATTTGTGTTTTCAAGAGGAGTTGTTACAGGCTATAGATTTAATTTTTCTGTGACCTCCAATGACCTCTGAAGCTACAAAGTGATGACATTATTGTGTGTTTGTGAGTCTTAACAGTATGTGCATTCTGGCATATGAGTGTGTGCATGTACGCTTGTGAGCACATATGTGTGTGTGTGTGTGTGTGTGTGTGTGTGTGTGTGTGTGTGTGTGTGTGTGTGTGTGTGTGTCTTGAGAGGGCAGGAAGAGCACATCTAGAATGGCGGTGGTAGGTGGTTTCTATTCACTTTAAGGCTGTTTATGTGCCACTATATAACTCTGCAGAACACTGCCAAACTACAATACTTTCAGGCACTACAAAACTGACATTCATTGCTGTTTGCCTTTTTGTTACTGTTGCTAATGATGATAATATGGTAGTTACATATGTTTAATAAATTATTTAAATTTTGGAAAATAGTAGCACATGATTAAATTTTTGATTTTCTGACAAAATCCATCCAGTGGTCTTAAGTTTAGTTGTCTCACTCCTGAGCTGCCTAATGTTTGATTGAACATCACTTAACCAAACAATCAGAAATTGTGAAATGTCACATTCTAATAGCATGCACTTCCAGGATTACAATCTTTCGACTGTTTTTTTTTTCTTTTCTTTTTTTTAAAGGCTGTCCTGCTTGATTCCTGAAATGTTGTTAGTATATATATATATATATATATATATATATATATATATATATATATATATATAGGTTCATAGATTAGTACTAAGCTAACTGCCCTTGTGAGCCATTTTAAGCATAGCCAATTATCCCTTGTGAGACTCAAAACCTGAACCTTGCACCCTCTATATATATATATATATATATATATATATATATATATATATATTTGGTTTTATTGTTAACTATAGCTCTACAATGTTTTTCTGTATATAAGATTTTATAATAAGCATAAGGATCTGCAATAAGCATATGTTGGTTCTAAGACCCTTAGAAAAACATTTGATTTTGCATTTGTTCGTATATATTGTAAGCTTCTTGTGTACTCATTTTATTTGCTTTTGTTTCTATACTTCCGGGTCTTTTGACCAACCCTACTACACAGTTACCAAAGAGTAAATAAAATAAACCATCAGTGTTCTTGAAGCTCCAGTGAAAATGAGACTCTGCCCAGATAGTAGGTATTGTATGCATACAGGAAAAAAGATATCAGTTATCTAGAAGTACTTTATACATAATAACCATTAGTTACATGCTCTGATGATTAGAAAAAGCTTCCTTTTGTCTACAAACCTGTGTTTGCTTGGTACACTCACTACATAATATTGACATAAGGGTGATTGATCTGCTTAAGTGATTTACTTAAAACCACATGGTGTGTAAGTGTAAGTTACTTGAAACACATTTGGAACTCTAGGAAGTCATTATTCATTTACTGCTCATTAACATGAACAGCAATTTCAGCTGTAAATCCTGCAACTTTGTTCTGATTAATGGACTTAATAAAAGAGGATAACCTGGATAAGACACATGGGTACCT
This sequence comes from Protopterus annectens, assembly GCF_019279795.1. Taxonomy (NCBI): domain Eukaryota; kingdom Metazoa; phylum Chordata; order Ceratodontiformes; family Protopteridae; genus Protopterus; species Protopterus annectens. The sequence continues at coordinate 962,158,485 of NC_056741.1, forward strand.
GAAGTCTATGGATCTTTCATTGTCAAGTTTTCAAGAACCTTGAGATATAAACAAAATGGGGCATTGAAGAAGCAATGAGTATAGCTTATTTTTAGATGATAGCCTCGGTTAGGTGTGTTTTGCAGTAAGCATCTTGCTCCACTTAAGGAAATGTAAAATCAATCAAGTAAAATCCATTGTACTGTGACACCATGTGAAATATCACTGTAGTTCATTTATTACTGTTGTTATCCTTAGTTATCTTGCTGTCATTGGGATGAAAAACATTTTTCATGGATGTCTTGGAAAAAAGCACCAGGCTTTTAGAAATGTTAATACAGTGGTGTACAAAGAACATGCAAATTATATATAACTTTAGTAAGGTAATAGTATATAGTTACAGACAGTTGTAAAGCAATTAAGTCTCATATTATAACATATAAGTAAGTGTGTGTGCAGTTATAATCACTTCAAAAACATACAATGTATAGCCAGTTGATGAACAGTGATTAGATACAAAACATAAATAAAACAATAAAACATTGATAGTATGGCAAGTAAGAAAGAATGGAAGAAACAAACAAACAAAAAGCAGATATAGTAGTAAGGTGGTTTGGCATAATGAGTACTCAAAGGTGGAAACCAAAATTATGTAAAATATGTGAACAGGGATATATTCTCTAATAGTAATTTATAATAGAAAATAAGAGATAAATTGGGGAGGGAATTGTTGACTGGGTTAATCCCACTAGGTCAGTGACCACTTTTATGGGAAGATCTGAAGTGATATTCTAACTGATTGGAGCAAATTTGGTAAGGGAACATCCTCTATTCTTTGGAGCTGCTAGATGGTGCCCGACAGTTCTAACAGCAGCATGGAAGAGACCTAAGTGAAGTAGCAGCATAGCAGAAGAGAGAAAAACTATGTAGAGTTTGAATGTAGAAAGTAAACATTTGGACAATAATTTGTTCAGTATGGAGCTTCAGAATGTAAAAGATTTCTGTGAGGTGGATGTTACAAATAAGCTTTTAGCTGTCTCCATGGAGAAGGAAGCAAGTGAGTCTGCTGAAAGGTTGCAAATAACAGAACTGGTGTCAGGAAGGCTTTAAATGATATTTTGTTAAAAATAATTGAGCAGGATAATCCAGGTGAAAGTTCTGCTGTTTCATAGGGTGCGACAGCTGATAACTTTTTGGAAGTGCTAAGCATGGTAATGTGGAAAAGAAACCAGGTGATGTGGCAGGAGAGAATGTGGTAGGTAAAATTATATAGCAGTCACAGAAGGTAAAGAGGAAAGGAGCAACAAACTATGAAGGTTTCTGGTTTTGTTGCAGAGATAATGCAGTAACTAAAATGTATGCAGTAGTGACAGTAGGCTGAAAAGGACAGCAGCAACAAACTGTAGGTAAAACTGTTTTAAAAAAGAAGAGAAGATCAGCTGTGAGAATAACAAAAGAAAAATGACACTGTATTAGACAGCTCACATGTATGGGACAATCTGGTAACCATTCTGGGTTTTAAAGCTCAAGAAATTTGGTCTTTTATACATATCAGGGCAGCATCTCATGAACTGATGATGACATTTCAGGAACTGTGTAACAAAAAGAAGGACATTTATCCATGGAGCAAGTATGTGTTTTCTGGCAAAAAAAATGTTGGTTTGCAATTTAGAACTGATGAATTGGAAGAAGATAATGTTGAAAAATGCACATGAGGTCTATGTGAAGCTGTTGATAATATTGTGAAAGTGTGAAAGTTAGAATGAAACCTATGCAATGGCATTTGAAGATTGGAAGCTGTTTTGAAATGCAACAACAACAAAAAAAACATGGTGAAATACTTGCAAAATGTTATTTCTTGGCTGGTCATTGAGAGACATTATGATATGCTGGCCAGCCTAAATCACATTTCTTTTGTAATTAATGAGTGTGACAAGGTACAATTTAACTAATGTTGGGACATGCAGCAAGAAAGTGTATGCCTGAATACAGGTTGTATAAAAAGGGGGCACTTTTGGATGAATTGTGAAGAGCAAACAGCAAATAATCAAAAAGAAAGGGAAGGGAAGAAAACATGCCTGTTGAACTACAAGATGATGGACAAGAGAATGAAATTGGTGAAGACAAAACTGTCAAAGAAAAAAAATTGGAAGGTAAAAATGAAAATAGATTTCAGGAGAAAGGAAAGATAGTAATAGTTTTTGAATTTCTAGCCAGTGAAAAATATGATTTTGAGGATAAAGGATGATTTGTACAGAAACCCAGGAAAATATTAAATTGGGAAAAAAGTAAAAAGAAGAAAACAAAAATTTAAAACTATTCCCATAAACTTAGAAAGAAAGAAAGAAAAGCAACAAAGGTAAAAGAAAGTAAATGTGAACATATTATTAACACTATAAGAATGAAAAGGATACTGGAATATTGTGCTAAATGTGATGTGAATGCTATTCTGTTAGAAGATGTAAGATTCTGGACAAGTAAAGAAAGACTGCAAATAAAAAACATTCTAGGGATGAAATATAGTATGGAACTGGGAAGTGAATGTTGTTCTGGAGTGGCTGTGTTGTGTAAAAAAAGCAGTGAAAACACTACTTATAATGTTGGTATAGTATGGGAAGATCAACTGTTGTATATGAGGTAGAGAGAAAATGTTTATAGAATACACTGTTATAGAATACTAGCAAGGAAAGAAAGAATCTGTTTAATCAAATATTAGACTATGTAGTGGTTAACTTGAAAATCATAATTACAGGGGACTTTAAATGTGATTTAAGGGGAATGTAAAAAGAAAAGGACAAAAATGCAAAAACTGCAGGAAGTGATTAAATGTGGTAAATGAACAGTGTGGAAGAAAAGTCAATAAATTTATAGAAAGGGATCACTTGGCTCTGAAACTGATTATTTTGTATCATCAAAAGTTTTTGGGGTAGCAGAGGATGATACAGCTGTGATGGGTTTTCAGGCCATTTAACAATATGGATAGAGGTGATGAAGATAGGAAGTGTATTAAAATAGAAAAGGGAATAAAATGAATAAATGTGGGATTATGGGATGAAGCTGGAGAGAGAAAAGCACTGCAGTCATGGAAAGATTATACAACCATGAATACCTTCCATAGAAATTGGTCTTAATGATTGATTGAATTTAGAAAGCAATATAAAAACTGTTTTTATATGTCAGTTGATGATAAAAGAAAAGAGGAGAAGGTGATGCATGAGCAAATGCACAAAAATCTATTAGAGAATTTAAAGAATAATACAAGAGAGTATTATGACATGGAAAAAGAACTATATAACAGAAACTGAGAAAGCATTAAAGCATTACTGTTTAGGCAGAAATATTACTTACGAGGAAGAAGGGGGGGGTGGTATCTTCTCATTTGAGTAAAATAGTAAAGGAGGATATTAATATAATCAGAGAAATGAAAAAAAATGAAATCAAAACATAAAAGAACATAAGAGCAAATTAAGGACATTGTGGTATAGCATGTTAAAATATGCATAACAGTAAAAAGAAGAAAAATAAAAGAAAATGGAAAGTAAAAAATATATCCAGAATGAGTTAAGGAAATTTTTGAAAAATAAATTGCTATTAGTGAAAGTAAATATTGATTTGGTATCCGGCCCAGATGGTATAGGGGATATAATGTACAAGAAATTAGCAGATTGGCAAAGAATGTATTTTGTAAATATGCTGAATGAATAGTTCAATGATTTTTTTTATGAATAGTTATGTAGTATGGTATTAAAATATATATGGAAGAAAGATGAGAAGAATAAAATAAAAATTTAGGAGACCCATCACACTAAATAATACAGATTATAACATTTTTATGAGAATAATACAGAGAAGACTGGAAGGAAAGATGAGGAATATTATGGAAGGAAAAATATATATTGTATAAAAGGAAAGGGATGTCAACAATTGCTATTGGTTGTGAGAAAAAATTTGGATGATATAAGTAAAAGGGAGGATGTGAAACATATGGTAGGTGATATTAGCAAGGCATTTGATAAAGTAGGGCATGATGCTTTGTGGGATGATATGGAGAAGTATGGAAAAGGTAATAGAATTAGGAGATTGTATATGACAGCATATCAAAATAGTAGAGTGAGAGTATTAGTGAATGGGTATCTGAGTAAAGAAATATGCATGAAGTGTGGTATAAGACAAGGATGTCCCATAAGTGGAATATTGTTTGCACTGGTAATGAATGTGATAGTAAATGAAATAGCTTATAAAATAACAAATGCTAGATATGTGATGCAAAAGAAGTTGGTGATTCCAGTAGATCTGACATACACAGATGATGCAGCTGCTCAGAACAAAATATGAATGACCCGATAAAACTTGGGCAAATGTAGTTATAATGCAATGGTAGAGTTTGGTAAAATAAATAGAAGAAATATTTCTTCTTTAGTAGATGTATAGGTTAGCATTCAGGAAATTAAGCATATCTGTTGGATTCTGGGTTAATGGGAAAACAGCATATATATCAACATTATGTATGATCCCACAAAAGTATGAAAGAGAACTTGTACTACTGGTATTTTATTACACATGGGGTTCAAAATTAAACTCAGTTTAAAGAGGTATGTTGTACAGGGTTCCATTCAGAATTTTGAAGCTCAAAACTTTGAATTTCATATGATCGAAATCCTGACTGGAGATCGGCATACAGACAGGACAAAGAGATTTCCCTTGTCCTCGCTGAGGTGTGATCTCGGAGTTGCTATATTTACGTTGCGAGGTGAGCAGGGGGCTTGCCCCTCTGCATACACATATTTTAGTGTGTTGGGCAGTGTTTTGGGGGGTTTCACAATTTTGAGATTCCAAGATCTCGAGATTCTGAACTCGATATTCTGAAACGCGAGGTTTTGGGATTTTGAAATTTCATAGTAAACCCGTTGTACATGAGTGACCACACAGTCAGGTTGGGGTTTCTAAATCCAATTGTTTATTCTTTTTCTCTACACTTGTATAGAGTAAAACATGGGCAAAGGAACAGAATGAGAAATTAATAGTGAGAATGTTTAAATATGAGTACAAAATGTTCTGGGAAATTATGAACTTAAGAAAAGAGAAAAAGAATATGTAAATGAATGAATTAAAAAAAAAATTAAGGAAAAAATGCTAACATGGAGAATAAAAATTGACGATGTAAAGTCAGGTGAAAGGGATTGGCATAACTGTGTGAGGAAACAATATTATTATGTGAACCCATGAGAAA